>NC_137470.1:184671125-185096125 GCF_964235325.1 Thermobia domestica
CTTTCTAAACATGATAGGCATCAGTCTCGAACTGGGGATTTCTTTCATTAAAATTTGTTTCCTAAAAGAAGAGGAGTTAAAAGTTAGGGCAAAAATGCAGTAAATTATATTTTGTGTAATACAATTATAACTTTTTATGTTTTACCAAATCTACGGTGGTTACTTCATCAGCTAGTAGTTGTATAGATTTCCAATAATAACATTAGTGTCTAACGAAAATAAAAGGTGCAAGTCACCGCACTAAGCTTTCTAGCTCCAATTCATTAATCTAAATTATATTGTGCTACAATTATTAATGAAATATTTTCTTGTGAAATACGAACAAAATTGCGTCATTTTTTGAAAAATTTCACCGAAAGAAAACTCATCGCCAAATTAAACTACCTCTTGTAGGCTTTTCCGTAAGGAGCAACTTATGTCATATGTTAGGGTTATTAATGAAATATTCGTTTATAAAGTAGTAACAAAATCGTATGAGTGACAGTTTACAAAATTGCAAAAAAAAAAAAAAAGAAAAAAAAGTACCAAGAAATAATTGAGAGTTTTCACTTTTTGAAAAAAAAAAAATTAACTTTATTTTTGTAATGTTCAGGATAAATGGGAATTGGCTCGATTTTATAAATTGTTTATAACTTTAAAAAAATACTTAAACAATTTCATGAAGCGAAAAATATATTGTTCCTTACAATACTAGAATTGTTATGCATTGCTAAAATTCCTCATAGGTACCACCATTACCCACCAGTTTTTGTAAATGGTTGGGGATGTTTGGGACATACTTCTACAGATACTCCAGTGGTAAGTTTACAAGAACTTGACAAACTCACAGCAACGTCCTGGAAAATGGGTATCGAGCCACATACGGCCAGAACGTATGAAATGAGGCGGAACTCGATCTTAGATAAAAATAAGTTGGTTGTAATTGTTAGATGTGGATACAGTACGTGAACATAATCTTCAAGTATACTAAGGTGCTCTTCTGCATTCATTGTGTCCCGAATGACATATGGACCCACAACCTTTGTGGACGTGATGCCGCACAATATTCTGATCTCTGGGCAATGTTGTCTTCTTCCAGCAACCACCCTCTGACCCTCTGCTTCTTAATAATATCAATTTTGCCGATTAACAGCCCTCCTCTACATGAAATATTGTTTATCTGACCACAGAATATTACTGAAAAGATCAGATCAATCTTCATGCCAGGCAAGCATAATCTTCCCATACTTCCACAGATTATCACAGTATTTCGACGATAATTTCTGGCAGTAATGTGGTTTCCATGTACGAAAATTCAACTTTTCCTTCAGAACAGTTCGTATTGTGTGTTGAGTTAAACCACTTTCGCGAGATGCCTGTCTTCGTAATTTCTGACTACTTCGAGTGAATATTTCCAGAGCCACCTGCGCAGCATCTTCCGTCCTGTATGTTGAGGAGCGACCACGTCTCCTAATATGTACTACTTAACCTGTGTCAATTAGCTTTGAAAGACGATTTCTTAGGATCTTCGCAGCTACTGAGACACGAGGTCCTTTCGCAGTTCGCCACAATTTCTATACTTGTTCCATTGACTGCCATACCTCGTACCGTATACTAGTTAAGTCCGCTTACGCAAGGTTAGACGTTGCGCCGTGGTCCACCACTGATATCTGCATTGGCACAAATGAGATATTACGTAATAAATTCTACCAATGTAAAGAACAAAATTATTTTCTTTCCTTGAAAATTGGAAGGGTATTAAACAATTTGTAGGGAGTTTATTCCTGCCCATTGAATGGCTCGCCTAAAAAAGCTGTTACAGTTTGTAGACCGATTGTCCCCAATGGAAATCAAAGCAAGGACCTGTCGCACCAAAGTCGAGAGCGTTAGT
Organism: Thermobia domestica; assembly: GCF_964235325.1. Lineage (NCBI taxonomy): Eukaryota > Metazoa > Arthropoda > Insecta > Zygentoma > Lepismatidae > Thermobia > Thermobia domestica. The sequence goes on from NC_137470.1 coordinate 184,672,996, forward strand.
GAATACATACGGTACGCGGGACCACTGCTTTACTCGGTGTTTACCTTCTGTCGTCACAAGAGCTAATCGTATATGGAGCACGTGTGGAAAACATACCGCCAGCTGGGCTGAGTATGACAATCGCCGAGCTGCACCAAGATTTACCGCGACCATTGAATACTATACCTAAACGATAGATTCGAATCAGTACGAGCAGTTATTTGCATTGTTTCACTCGCTATTATGGTGATCGGTGTATGTTTTTAAACATCCTGTATATTTATTTGCAATCTTCCGTGGGTATATTTTGGGATCACTGTCACATACTATGTTGGTCTTTCCTACTGATTTTAGGCCAGATCTCAGAATTCCTACAGTTTGCTCGTAAATATGTTTTTAAGTGGGAGACACTACCTAATTAATATTTTCGTGGGATTTGAACTACACCGGAACTTGAGTTCAGTTTCAGCTACATATACAGGATGCTTCGAACAGGACTTTAGAACTTTATAAATTCACATAAATGTATTCATACTGCTTACAGAACTGGTTTTGGTGTCATTTAATAGCAAAATAGAACAAGTTTAGACTCACGTAGTGCCTAATACCGAGTAACACTACCTTACTTAGAGCAGGAATTTCATAATTACTGCTCTAAAGGTAAATGGGAGGGTCAAGGCGGGTCGATACCATGGTCACCTCGTTCATCGGATCAAGCAGCTCACGTATGGCAAGATAGCCCCCCCACTTTAGAAAATTGAAACAATGACTAGGTCATTCGTTTGTACTACGTTTGTACCGTTTGTACCGAAAATATTTTCGTTTGTACCATTTTCCTTATAGGGGTACCTGAGAGGCCAACTGGGGGCCTATCTTGGCGCCAAGATAGCCCCCCCGTATCACAGCACAAAAAATTGGAATACACCATTCGAAAGCAAATCGTTTGTGCCGTGGAAAAAGTTTTGTTTGTACCCTGATAGTTTTCGAGAAACAGGGGATGATATTTTGGGCGGTTGGCTATCTTGGCGCCAAGATAGCCCCCCCGTATCACAGCACAAAAATTTGAAATACACCATTCGAAAGCAAATCGTTTGTACCGTTTGTACCGAAAAAAGTTTTGTTTGTACCCTGATAGTTTTCGAGAAACAGGGGATGATATTTTGGGCGGTTGGCTATCTTGGCGCCAAGATAGCCCCCCCGTATCACAGCACAAAAATTTGAAATACACCATTCGAAAGCAAATCGTTTGTACCGTTTGTACCGAAAAAAGTTTTGTTTGTACCCCGATAGTTTTCGAAAAACAGGGGATGACATTTGGGGGGGCTATCTTGGCCCCAATATATCCCCCCCTATCACAGCACAAAAAATTGGAATACACCATTCGAAAGTATATCGTTTGTACCGTTTGTACCGAAAAAAGTTTTGTTCGTACCCTGATAATTTTCAAGAAAGTGTGGATGGCGTTTGGGAGGCTATCTTGTACGCAAGATTGGCCCCCTAATATGTACTTTTTCCATGCCCATTAATAAGTATTATGTGTCTATTCATGTGAATTTATGTGAATTTAGATCTCTTGATGTACATATCCAAATGAAAAGAAGGACTTGTTGGGAATAACGCAACGTTAAAACTGAATCGGCGAGTGGGAAAACAGTGTGAGTTCAAAATAAGCCATTTTCAGTTAAAGGCGAAAATAACACTAAAGATGTAGAACTACAAGTTGTAATGAAGAGCAGTACAATTTGGAAGACTTCGCACGTTATAACAGAATGCTATAATGTCGACTGTACATTTGTGGCATTAACAAACGAAAGTTCTTTCTTCAAACATCTCAAAATGCGTTTTTTGTACTAGTAGTGTTTTTCCGCTCAACGATTCAATTAAATTTAATCTATTTGTGCCCTTTTCCGTAAATAAATACCGTAAAAAGCATAACGAAGTGTGTACAAATTCAGAAAGAAACTGGATTTACAGAAATAATCTTAAACAAAGAAAACTAAAAGATGAAATGTTTGCTCACCTAAACTGCGTCCTTCCACGTTTCAGCTTTACACCAACTGAAAAAATTAGCTGTTTATATCTGTCACATTAAGGCCTCGAGAAGTTTGCCGCTTTCATAGACAATAGACGAAAGCAAATAGGCCATTGCTGAATAATTCGTATTTATTTAAGGAAAAGGGCAGAAACAGAGAAAATTTAATTGAATCCGTGAGTGGAAAACTACTATAGTCCACAAAACGCATTTTGAGATATTTGAAAAAATAACTTTCGTTAGTTAACGCCACAAATGTACAGTCGACATTATACCATTCTGTTATAACGTGCAAGGTCTTGCAAATTGCACTGCTCTTCATTACAACTTGTAGTACTACATCTTTAGTGTTATTTATGCCTTTACTTCAAAATGGTTTATTTTGGACTCACACTGTTTTCCCACTCGCCGATTCAATTCTAACGTTGAGTTATAACGTACTGAAAAATTGATTTTTTTTTTTATTTTGATATGCAGAACCAGAATTCTAAATACATATCAATTCACATGGATAAACATATGATACTTATTAATGGACATGGAAAAAGTACACATTAGGGGGCCTATCTTGGCGCCAAGATAGCCCCCCCAAATGTCATCCCCTGTTTCTCGAAAACTATCAGGGTACAAACAAAACTCTTTTCGGTACAAACGGTACAAACGATTTGCTTTCGAATGGCGTATTCCAATTTTTTGTGCTGTGATACGGGGGGGCTATCTTGGCGCCAAGATAGCCCCCCAAATGTCATTCCTTGTTTTTCGAAAACTATCGGGGAACAAACAAAACTTTTTCGGTACAAACGGTACAAACGATTTGCTTTCGAATGGTGTATTTCAAATTTTTGTGCTGTGATACGGGGGGGCTATCTTGGCGCCAAGATAGTCCCCCAAATGTCATCCCCTGTTTCTCGAAAACTATCAGGGTACAAACAAAACTTTTTTCGGTACAAACGGTACAAACGATTTGCTTTCGAATGGTGTATTCCAATTTTTGTGCTGTGATACGGGGGGGCTATCTTGGCGCCAAGATAGCCCCCGAAATGTCATTCCCTGTTTTTCGAAAACTATCGGGGTACAAACAAAACTTTTTTCGGTACAAACGGTACAAACGATTTGCTTTCGAATGGTGTATTTCAAATTTTGGTGCTGTGATACGGGGGGGCTATCTTGGCGCCAATATAGCCCCCCCAAATGTCATCCCCTGTTTCTCGAAAACTATCAGGGTACAAACAAAACTTTTTTCTGTACAAACGGTACAAACGATTTGCTTTCGAATGGTGTATTCCAATTTTTTGTGCTGTGATACGGGGGGCTATCTTGGCGCCAAGATAGCCCCCCCCAAATGTCATCCTCTGTTTCTCGAAAACTATCAGGGTACAAACAAAACTTTTTTCCGTACAAACGGTACAAACGATTTGCTTTCGAATGGTGTATTTCAAATTTTTGTGCTGTGATACGGGGGGGCTATCTTGGCGCCAAGATAGCCAACCGCCCAAAATATCATCCCCTGTTTCTCGAAAACTATCAGGGTGCAAACAAAACTTTTTTCGGTACAAATGGTACAAACGATTTGCTTTCGAATGTTGTATTCCAATTTTTTGTGCTGTGATACGGGGGGGCTATCTTGGCGCCAAGATAGCCCCCCAAATGTCATTCCTTGTTTTTCGAAGACTATCGGGGAACAAACAAAACTTTTTTCGGTACAAACGGTACAAACGATTTGCTTTCGAATGGTGTATTTCAAATTTTTGTGCTGTGACACGGGGGGCTATCTTGGCGCCAAGATAGCCCCCCCAAATGTCATCCCCTGTTTCTCGAAAACTATCAGGGTACAAACAAAACTTTTTTGGTACAAACGGTACAAACGATTTGCTTTCGAATGGTGTATTCCAATTTTTTGTGCTGTGATACGGGGGGCTATCTTGGCGCCAAGATAGCCCCCCCAGTCGACCTCTGAAGTAACCCTATAAGGAAAATGGTACAAACGAAAATATTTTCGGTACAAACGGTACAAACGTAGTACAAACGAATGACCTAGTCATTGTTTCAATTTTCTAAAGTGGGGGGGGCTATCTTGGCATACGTGAGCAGCTCTCGATTTTTACTTTTGGGAATGAATAAAAAGATAAAGTTTATTAACCACCCATACTGACTTCATACTGACTCAGAGCAAGAGCAGTTAACGAAGTGATGCTCGACCTGGTGATGTAGGTTTGTCAGGAAATCGACTTTAGATGGGATGTTCCGGAGCTTACCAATGAATTTCACATTGAACTTGTCAGGTATTATACAAGATTACGAAGTAATATATAATGTTCTCTGATTACTAATACAATCTTTGTACCGTCTCAAAATATATGCTGCAATAGAAAACCTCGCCAAGTGCGAGGTTCGAGCTGTTATACGTTTCCTTACGGCAAAACAATATCCGCCAGCAGTTATTCACCGTAAAATGTTTGCCGTGTATGGACCAGTGTGATGAGTGAAGGAGTTATTCGTGAATGGATTCGTTCATTTAAAAGTGGACGAACAAACATTTAAAACGAAGAGAGAGTGGCAGGCCATCAGTGGTCAGTGATGAACTCGTTCAGAAAATTGATGAAACGTTCGTGAAAATCGACGTTTCATAATCTTGAAACTTTCTGATGAACTTCCACAAATTTCTAGGACTCTGTTGTATGACGTAGTGACACAGAGGTTAGGATATAGCAAGTACAGTGGCTGAAGGCACATGTGAGATATTTTTTATGCCACGGTCATTCCATATGAAATCAGCACAAAAAACACACATTTTTCCTCACATTTTCGGATTTCGATGATTTTTACGTCACATGATTACATAATAGCAAGATTCAAAAATACAAAATTTCAACCTTCTAGGTTGATTTGTTTTCGAAATTTTACGGTTCGAAATTTCCAATTTTGGTCAAAAAATTGCATATATTACCTCTTTAATTAAAAACATTTCGACTTCTAATTAGCGAATTAACGTACCTAACTAAGATTTACGTCATTGCAAAACCATTGTTTTAAGCTTTTCTTAGATTATAAATCAATGGACGTGTACTAGTTTTTTTTAAATCGAATTCGAAATTTCAAATTCGAATTTCTCGAAAAAGGTCAACTTTAAATTTGTGGAAAAATCTCACATGTAAGTTAGGCCTTTATAAAGATACTGTCGAAATACAATTTTGGGATCGTGATGGGATCGCGAGATACAAGTAACAGAAAAACGAAAATGAAATGAAATCTTTGAGTTTTACGTCCCACGATTATGCCGGTTAGGCTAAAGGAGACGGTGATGATGAATAATGAATTAAATGGTGGAATGAAGAAAGTGGGAGGAAACGGGAGAACCCCGAGAAAACCCACGCACACGGTGTTTGTCCACCACAAAGTAAGTAATAGAAACGCATCGTGTACCATCAGAAAACACCAGGCTGTCAAATAATTGTGCCAAAGTAATGATTATGCCAGGCATAAAAGACTGCCTTACAGTGAAAGACAGTAGCAGAAAGAAAGTTAAAATTTCTAAAAGTCTTCTTTTGTGTAATTTGCGGGAAGTATGTCAGATGTTTAAAGAGTAGTTCCCTTATATGAACATATGGTTTTCAAAATTTGCAGATTAAAAAATTTCGTGTTAGTTGGAGCTAATGGAACGCACACAAAAGACTGAAACTTGAAGTTAATGATAGAAAATGCCAAGTTAAAAACTCTAACAAATGGTTCCATAACAACTTACAAGAACTGCTGCCTACATCTCATGACGTGTGAACCTGTGTCTGAGGACTGTTCTGGAGGAACTTGCTCTTCTTGCCCAGGAACTGACGTCATCAAAACTCTGCTGGAAGACGCCGTAGAGGAAAGTTTAATTGAAACTATGACTTTTCTTGAATGGTTGTCTGTTGATAGATGTACATTAGAAACTCTTCAGAAGCCATCATCCGAATTTATTGAGCTATTTCGTCAAAAATTAAATGATCTTTATCATGACTTCATAGCAAAGTAACAAGTTTATTTTTCAACCATGTTATAGAAAATTTTCTGAAAGTGAATTTGTTGTTGTTTGTGACTTCGCGGAAAATTATGACTTTGTTGTACCTGATGAAGCACAGCTACAGTTCATCCCTTCGTCATTTATCACCGACAAAGTAACAAAAATCACCACTATAACTTGGTCAAAATACCTGACTACAATACTGTGGCAATTCAAGGAACACAATACTGTGGCATTCTACTCCTTTCAGAGGGAGCTTGTGGAATTCCTTCGAAACAAACATAATACTGCCCCTGAGAAAATTTTCTACTTTTCGGATGATTCAGCTGCACAGTATAAATACCGTAAGAACTTTCTAAACTTATGCTCACACCAACAAGATTTTGGAATATAGACTGAGTGGCACTTTTTCTGCGCGGGAAGGTTTTAGATCACAGGTTCTCCCCCTCCTATTATTGGTTAGTAGCTAGGTTGGTTCCTTTCTGTGCCAAAGTTCAATATTTAATTAGTTGAGTAGTTTGAATGATTGTCAAATATTACAGCGCAAGGAAGGTTCAGTGAACACTATGCAAATCACGTAAAACATTTTTTATTTATTCACACAAATTCCTTCGAAGTCTGTATCTTTTGATCCAATTACGATCCCAAAATTATATTTTGACGGTATCTTTATGAAGGCCTAACGTACATATATTTTTTTCCAAATTTAAAATTGCCCTTTTTCGAGAAATTCGAATTTGAAAATTCGAATTCGAGTTTTCGAAAATTCATTTTAGAAAATTATTTTTATATATCTAAAAAAACTTAAGACAATGCCTTTGCAATGACATAAGTTTTAGTTCGATACATTAATTAGGAGCCGAGATATATCAAGTTAAAGAAGGTAATATATGCACTTTTTTGACCAAAATTAGAAATTTCGAACCGTAAAATTTCGAAAACTAATCAACCTAGAAGGATGAAATTGGGTATTTTTCAAACTTGCTATGATATCTTCACGCGACTTAAAAATCATCAAAATCTGAAAGAGTCAGTATAAAACAGTGTGTTAAGTTGATATAGAATGACCCGCTAATGAAATTTTTAAGCTAGTGCAAAGATACAATAAGTGCTTGAATGTTTAATTTAACTATATTGGAAAATATAGTAAAGTAGTAGTTTTCAGATGTATATAATAATCTCTTCTTATTTACTTCGGTGTTTCTTTCAATCAATCAGAGGTTACTCTCCAAACGGCCCTTGTACATTATTACAAATGACACTAAAAGTAGCTCTGTAAATGGTCTCTATAAACTGGCATAAATTTACGAAGTTGTGAAGTTCTTTTCGAAGCATCCTGCACACTCGTGGACTACCCCAACAGAAGAGTCTGGGTGCATAGCAGCTAAGAGCAAAGTTAGTGCTTTATTAAGTTTGGCCATGCATGGAGATTACCAGTCTAACTTACAGACTTTCATTTAAAATACCAACTTCCATTTTTAATTGAAAGTATGTTTTACAATACAAGCTTTTGCATTGTTATGCCATTTTTTTAATTGAAAAGTTGTTATTAATTGTTTCAGGCAGACGCATATTTACACTTATTAAATAATAATATGAGTTGAAAACACTAGTCAATAAAATTTCTTTTGGTTATTCTTTGAAAGGTTCCGCCACATTCGCCATATAAAGTGAACGTGTGCACAGAAGCGTCACAGTTTCCTAACAACAGGCTGCTGTTCACTTAGCCGGTGCCCAGCGAGTGGAACCTTCAACTCGCCTTCTGGTGCTCAAGATGGCGGGTAAGGTATCGGTAAGCAAATTCCAATCGTCTTTGCTTACTTTTATATTGCTCTTAGTGTATAGGTGCAGTGACGCTTGGACTCAGAAAATACTACAAGAAAACATATCTGAAAATTCAACAATAAGATGACTTCACATGTTCCAGACACGTGAGTAATTCAGTATGTTAGCATTTCTCCATATGTTGCTGTGTCTATATTTGAAGCCCAGTACTAGTTACGGAATATTTATATTAGAATATGGTATTTGAACAGTAAACATGTTGCATACTTCACAGGATGTGCAGTGTATCATTCTGTTAGAACACATAACATCTATATGAAAAAAGTAAGGTTTTTGACACTATAAGAAGTGAAAGCGTATCTTATGAAAATTAATAACTGGGTACTGAAGACATTATTAATATGAGTTTGTATACATTGTATCTTAATTCTATATCTATCCATTACTGTAGCTTCGTAATTTCCACCGGACCATCACATCAATATTTTTTAATCATTGGGAAAAGCTACTGACCACTATAATTTTGCTAAACTTGCATAATACCTCTGCCTAGGTAAATAGAGTACAATGTTATTTTCGGAAAATAAAATCAGACTAGACAGACACGATTTTAGTCCTGATTTACGAATCAGTTCGTATCATATCACAGGGAACACTGATACGCAGAAGCTACAGTATAGTTTTAAAATTTTTCAAGAGAATTGAATGTGCATAGCACTACTGCAAAATATACTACACTTCACAAATAGTATTCACTCTGAGAAAATGCCATTATTTAGATGTTATATTTTAAAAAAAATTCATTGAATCAGTTACTTTTTAAAAGTTTAATGCCCCAATTATTACCCTTTAATACATTTACACTGGTGACACCTTTGGATAATTCTATAAACTACTTGAAGCATGTGTCCCGCTGTTTGAACACCCATTGTTCTTCTACGTTATCAGAGGTCGCATTCATATTGGTCTATGTTACATTCAATAGTTTTTATAATTACATTTTATCTTTGTGCAAAAAGTGTGAAAGTGTAAATAACAAAAAAATACATATACTCTCACACACATAATCACGCAATAATTACTCTGTACCTTGTGCAAAGTAATTGGGGAATAATTAACATTCTTAAGAAGAAAAGAGAGCTTGGAGATTTGCTTTTCACACTTTACAGTGTGGTAGTTTTAGTTAGCAAATTATTCTGTTTTGCACACTATATATTAACATAATATAGTATGAGGTGGCAGAAATTCAACTTTGGTCTGCGCCTTTCTTATTATGCTATCAGCAATAATTGAATGCGAGCATAAAAATACCGCACCAGTAATATTCATGAATAATATACAGCTATATGCAAATGGCATTATTCCTTTTTATGTTAGCGTTTTACAGTGGCGGATCTAGAAGGTAAAAACTGGGGGAGCAGCCAGAACCCAGACTGTGATAATATCATGTGCTTAATATAAACTTTCAAAAATATATAAATAATATCTTAGATTATTTATGTTACTCAAAAAAGTGAGGGGACCTAGATGTCCCACTGTCTTTTTACTATATTGTGGTCAGTTTTTAGTAGCGCACAATCAGTCGACGATATTTGCATCATAAAATGATGTTTATAAAAAAAAAGAAAAGAAAAAGAAAGAAAATCTTGCTCTAATCATAGTGTATCATCGAATGTATCAATAGATACGATGAAACCATTTAAGCAATCACCCACTCGTTCAAAAATAAATTAATAACTACAAAATTAAGCATTAACAAAAACAAAAACATAAAAATAAATAAAATAAAAACGTGTTAAGAAAATATAAACAAATACAAACGCAAAAACTTCTACACAACAATTTACATTTGATTGTTTTCCGTATTTGTAACTTCCAGTTTTTTAACAACGTAGAGCAGTGGTCCCCAACTGGTGTGTTGCGAAATTTTGGAAATTAAAAACCACGAAGGATTTAATAATAATTAAAAGTAATTTTGAGACAAACTGAAAAAGTCAATGCTTCCAACGCCAGAAAGAATGTTCAGTACTGTATAGAGTCACTACTTAATCAGAAATCTATCAAGAGGAGTTGAGCACTCAATATGTTATCCACTCAGAACAAGGGTAGTAAATGTTTAATTTTGATAATATTTTGCTAAAAGAAGGGGGGATAAAAACTAGTTCCCGTTGTCTTCATCATTGGATTACACTGTTATAATTTACGTTTTAATTGGGTAAAGTTATCTGAGCGGGACACTGTATTATGTCTATAATTTTCCAATATATTCTGAATAACTAGACATGTTTTTCCCGCAGAAAGTCACTATCGCACTTCACATCTCTCCAGAACAAGTAGTTCATGGCTGAATGAACTTATCTTTTTATAGATATCACCATTGTAAACTTCTATCTTAAGATACCAATTTTATTGCCACATAGACTCGATATTTGCAAGTTTGGGAACTGTTCCTTCCCTGTTTCAATGCACATGCATTATGATTAAATACAGTTATTTATTTCTAGTTTAGTTCTTGACTACAATTTCCATCAAATTGCCAAGAAAACAATATACAAAATTCGGATAGGATATTACATTATCAAATGTATCATAATGATCTAGGCATGCAGTAAAATGTGTTGCCAGTCTGATAAATATTTGAAGGTAAAGCAATGCGTGAAATATATTACAAATAGGCCATTCTTTGCATGAAAAGAACAAGAATAGGTCTAATGCATAAGAATCTAAAGATATGAAAGGTATACCACCTGGACAACAGTAAGAACGGTTGGGTTGCATATCTCACAGGCACTATGATTTCACTGTAATTTTAGCATATACAGTGTGACTCCCCATCGTCTCAAATCCACCCTCAATTCGAAAATTGAAATGAAGGCTTCGTCCGCGATTATATCTGGTGAAGATCTACCTTTAAATTTGGTGAATCGAAGTAAATCTATTCTTTGCGATAAATCTGATAAGAGATCCACATATTTATCTGATTAGACACACACATACATTTTCGATATATTAGCACAGATGTAATATATTTAAAAACGTCGCAATATATTTCGATTCTTTTCTTCTATTTTCATAATTACTAAGTGTACGTCAATGAAACTTAATGAAAACTTAGCTACATATAAGTAATATTTTCAAAAGCAATATGAGGCCTACCAAGGTAGCTAAAACAAATGAAATTAAATCTTTAAGTATTACGTCCCATGATTATGCCAATTAGGCTAAAAGAGGAGGTAATGATTTGAAATGAAGAAAATGGCGGTATGAAGTAAATGGAAGGAAACGGGAGAACCCAAAGAAAATTCGCTCACACAGTGTTTGTCCGCAAAGTTTACTTGGTGCGAGCAGGGATTGAATGAATGGCGCAGTCAATGAGCACCAGAAATGAACGCTCAATCACTGAGCCACCGCAGCCCCCGGTAGCTAAAACCTACAAACATATATTTTGAGGGGAAAATCAGTAGTACGAGTTGTTTGAGTCAAATTTCTTTGGATGACTGTATTCAGAGAGGGCACAAAGTAACTTTCTCCAAAACAAGCAAGCTTCACATATTGGTTGAAGCTATTTTGCGCCCCTCCTATATATGATATTTTTCTTTATGTGATATTGTTGTTTATAGATTCTCTTTCAAGTCAAATTGAAGAGTAAGGGGAAAAAAGAAGGAATGTCATAAACTTCATTTTCGAGAAAACTGTGATTTAATATTGCAAACCGCGTAAGAAGAATAGGGCTAGTTACATCTTTCTACATGAACATTTTTACATCTACATATGCATGGCATATACAGTCAAATAGTACCAAGAGTCTCCAACAGGTAGGACAAAGCACCCGAAAAAGCACATACATGGGCATTCCTTGATTTTTTCCTTACCCTTCAATTGTTAAAAAATTGCCATAGATTATAAGAAAAATATGCCAAAAATGCAAAATGTCACACTAAATACATTAACGACGGGACAACGAAACCGTTCGCGGAAGTCAACAGGGAGATGGTCCCACAAGGTGTCGCCCAAATCTGATTGCCACATAGCACATCTGATAGAGCATCAGAACATCATAAGAAATGAAAATGAACAACATTTGAGGTTCTATAGACCAGAAGGGTAGGACCTACGTAGCTTCAACATTTGAATATCTTATATGTATTAGCATATATTACCCACTTCGCTGGGTTGAAATAATTAATTTAAATGCACAATCTTTGTATGAATTTGGATTTAAACGGGATCGGAAATGACACTGTTCATCTAAATGATCCCGAAAACTATGGATTAGACACTAATATTGGTCATTTTCTATTATTATTATTATTATTATTATTATTATTATTATTATTATTATTATATAGCTCCCCCTTCCCCTCCTGTGTGCTCCAGCACACGGCATCAAAATTGTCACTATTAATCTCAGCTACTCCTAAAACTATAGATTCGGCACTAATTTTAGTCACTTTCGATCATTTTTAAATTTTATCCCCCTCCCCTACGTTGTACCTCCCCCTCCAAAACTATCAGGGCTGAACTAGGATTGAAACGGCATAAGAAGTGTCACTGTTTCTCTCATCGACCTAGAAAACTATGGATTCGGCAATAATATCGGTCATTTCTGATCATTTTTAAACGTCTCTCCCCTTCCCCCTCCTCTAAGTTGCATCGTAAAAGTGAATAGCCTAAAGCAATCCCTGCCCATTAACTCATATGTTGAAAATGTGATTGAAATCAGTCGGGCGGTTCAAGAGTGATGAAGTCACAAAAGCAGTCATTTTTATTTTCATTTTTTACATACATATATATACCCCTCTCCCTCCCCTACGGTGGCTCGTCAAAGTGAAACAATACAAAACACCCGAGGCCCGACCCTCATATATGTTGAAAATTTGATGGAGATTGGTTGAGTGGTTCAAAAGTTATTAGGTTTTATTAGTTTTTATATATACGCCCCCGTCACGGAAGTCATTCTCCGGAATAGCCTTGAGAGCCGCGGTGCAAGCTGCTGGGATCCCCTCTGTCGTCTCAAAATGCTTGCCTTTCATCTGGCGTTTCAGGCGAGGAAACAAAAAGAAGTCCGGTGGAGCCACATCTGGGCTGTAGGGCGGCTGCGGAAGCGTTGGGATGCCGACCTTGGTCAGGTAGCTGTTCACAAGAAAGGCGGTGTGAGCCGGGGCGTTGTCGTGGTGCAGCTTCCAGTCGGCTCCTATGTCTGGTCGGACCCGATTGACCCTTCGTTTGAGTCTCTTGAGCATTTCCACGTAAAACTTGGCGTTGACGGTTTGTCCAGGAGGAACAAATTCATGGTGGACGATGCCTTTGATGTCAAAAAAGACAATGAGCATCGTTTTCACTTAGGATTTGCTCATTCTTCCCTTTTTTGGGCGAGGAGACGCCGGCGTGTGCCACTCAGCATAACAATATTTTGTTTGAAATAGCAAGATATACAGGTGTGCACAGATTTAAAATTCACTAGTAGATGAGCGTCACCTGATACCCGGTAGCTGAAAAATCGCCATTTTTTTACAGGGCCTCCTGATAGCAAGGACTCAATTTTCCAGTGTCGCATGACACGTGATGCCCTCCGTACCGTCCAGCTACGAAAAATTGAATACCTCGAAAACTCGTTCTCTTTTACTGCCTTTTTAAGTTGTGTATTCGTTCTCTTTTACAGCCACTTTTTTTCAACCCCTATTTTAACATAGGAGATATTACACAGAGACTATGAACACCTGTTTTCGCAGCTCCCTATGTATAAAAGAGTATGGCCTATTTTTAACCACTATTTAATATAGCACAGATTACAACCCCTATTTAATATAGCAGAGAATATTAACCAATAGCAGGAGTGTATTCGTTATCTTTTATCAACCCCTATGTAACATAACAGAAATTACACAAGCATTCATCAAGTACTACATGTCCCAAAAGTACTGACCATCGAGGTCAAAGGTCAAATATTTAAACCCGAATAACTCGTAAACGGAGCCACATATTCAGGTGGTGTTTCCGCATTTGGTAAAAGGTCATCTAGTACTACATGTTCCCAAATAGCAGAGCATGGTCCGATGTATCACGATACTGACTTCATAACATCGATGATCTGATCAGGATTAATCATTCGACAAGGGAACACTTATCCAAAATATGCACAGTAGGATGACCACAGACCAGCAGTGGCTTCATTATGATTTGGGGAGCATTCACATGATCATTCAGGGGCTAAATAGTGTGTGTGGATGTCACCATGACAGCTTCTACCCATCGACAGCTCATTGTTGATTACGCACACTTATTCATGTTGGTTCTATAGTTCCAGCTGGGAATATCATCTTTAAGCGTGAGAACACTTCTTGTCAAAAAAGCCACGTTTACTTCAGTGGTTCGAGGAGCACAATAGCAAATTTCAATTCCTGCAACGCACCCCAAGCACAGCCGATCTTAGCCAACTTGAACATTTTTCGAATATCATTACAGATTAGATCAAAGTTCATCTCAACCCTCTCCGCAGAATTTATATAAATTGACAAACTTGTTTGTGCAACTGTAGTGCGTCATGCCTACAGTCAACTGCGAAGGCCTCATTCCTTCCATGCCAAACTCTATTGCTCCAGCTTACCTAACATAGACATGTCAGACATTAGGTAGTGGTATAATGTTCTGGTTGATTGGTGTATGCAGCAATGGATGATATTTAACAAAATGTGATGTACATTTTTAGGTAAAGGGAAATTTAGTTACGTTGAGAAATTGCTTTGGTTTAAGTTAATAATTGATTGGGTCTTGTCATGGAGTTCACTAAGCTTTGTAGTCTCTCTAATGGAATGCAGTTGCGAGAGATGTCGTGTATTGGCCCAATTAACTCAATTATTGTTGTACACTTCATTGCACGAACTTTATCATTCAAACCACTCAATAAATTTACTATTGAATCTAATGCAAGTGAATTATCGGGCCAAGAAAGTGGTGTATCATGATGTAATATGTTTGAATAAGCTTGATTGATGTAAAATTCTGTGAGAAATGCTGATCAAAATAATATTTTATTCTTTTTTTTTTTAAAGGAAACCATTTATTTTTAAATTGCTCTTTCAATATTTCGTCCAAAATTTACTCACTTTTTTAAAAAAAATATATAGTTTGCTATAAGACCTTTATATACTTACGCTGTCTGGCTGTGTGTGTCTGTCCGTCCAGAACACAAACAAAATCTCAAGAACTGGTTGATGGGCCATTATCAATATTTACTAGAATATCGAGTGTTGAAGTTGGGAGTTTAGTTTGTTGATAGAGGTGATCCCAAGATATGTTTTTGGTACAACTACACGTAAATGTCACGTTCGTTGCATACAATTGGGTTAATTTCAATATTCTAACCAAATTCCTTCAATGGCACTGATACTTGTTAACATCAAGTACCTACAGAGCGGGAAGAAATGAAGATGAAATGAAATCTTTCAGTTTAACGTCCGATTATGCCCTTTAGGCTAAAAGAGATTATGGTTGAAGCTGGGAGGAAACGGGAGTACGCCGAGAAAAATCACAGACACAATGTTCTCCACCACAAACTTACTTGGCGGGAATCGAACCAGGGTCCCACACACTAGAGCTAGACGGTCTATCACTGTGCTACTATGGCTCGCTTTGTTAGGACATGCCAAAGTAACATTTCTGCAGGCCACCTAGATAGTCCGGGTTCGATCCTAGCTGAACAATATTTTCTATATTGTTATACAATTGTTACAAAACGCCTCTGACATTTACTCACTCTCTCAAAATGGGCTTCCTGATTAAGTAAGGCAGAACTGTCTGCGGTGGTGACTACATCATCTTCATAAAATTGTGAAACCTTCCTCTTGAATCTCAGGTCTGGTGGATTGTCGCAAATATATGCAATCCTTTCTTTACCTTTAGGGTGATACGTAACATCCTCTACCCTTTTATTACAAAGTTTAAATAAATCACAATCAGTTGTGAATTAAATATTAAAATATGGGAAAACCCTTTTCTTGCAGCAGATATTAGGAAAGCCATCCCTGTAATGTAGTGCATCTGTGTAACTACATGTACACTGACGTGCCAGCGAATTAGGTACGCTTGACTGTTTGAAGTTCTCGCATTGTCACACCTACATATGTGTTGTCTAAATTAATTGCGTTTAGTTAAATAGGCAGGACATGTAGCTGCAAGGCGCAGTAGTCATGTCAAGTGGAATGGGAAAATTACGGGATTTAGGCAGTTCCACCGAGGACAGATTTTTACCTTCACTCTATGTCAGAGATTGCAAATCAAGTGGGGTTCTTGTGTACTACTGTTGTCAGAGTATGTGTTGAGATTATGCAAATGCGAAGAAGATATCTGAGAACCGGGCAAAGTCCAAAGGTCAGTGCGCCCTCTCTGAATGTGGATGCCTTCTATGTAGATTCTCTCTGTTTTACTTCTAAAATAACAAATTTAAATCAAACTAGATTTCGATTTGAATCTTTTCTTTATAATAAGAAAGGAATCCAGAATCCACTCATTTCCTTAAGTGTGTTAAACACATATGTCACAATTTTCTCAGCCCGTTATTTTGTATGGGAAAATGTGTCTTTTTTTTCTTTTTCTCTTACAAGTTAATATAAATGTAATGGTATGATTTTACACATTTATCTTATTTTATGTATTTACTATTTATTTATTTAGGGGAAGTGCGCACAGTACCGGACACCTAAGGATTTTTCGAATTCACGAGATAAGTAAGAGGTACATCATAAAAGTAATGCAACCATATTAAAGTTGGACATGTATTATAAGAGCTGACGTAAAAGAAACTACAACAATGGAGTGCATATATGTTTAAAATGAAAATGAAAATCAGGTTCAAATTCACACATACACAGAAACGTTACCCAGTACCGGACACAACATAAAATACATTTGTTTCCTTTTATATGCAACGAATAGTATGATATATAAACGTAAATAACGTCTGAAGGCACTTCTATAAATATTTAAGTAAATAAAACACATCTCGTTGCAGAAACAATAATAATACAAACAAAGAAATGTCAAGCGAATATCCCAGTACTGAACAAGGAGTATGAAAATGTAAATTAGTCCTATCTCACCTGAACATAAACAAGCACTAAACAAATTTGCACCAATCACATAAATAATAGTCAATATTCTCTTGATTTGTGCATGCAACATGAGCCCATTTGTGACACAAAATACACTGCACTCACTCTTCGTCCACTTTCAGAACAAATGATGCATTCAGTGATGATGGCTTTTAATCCACTGCTGCACTTATCTGTGCCACTGGTGTCAAAGTCAGTTTTTTTCTTATTGACTTCTTACTTTTCTTTACACCTGTCTGTTCGCTTTTATTAGCTACCTTTTCGTTGAGTTATCTTCGTCTACTTGAAACTGCATGCTCTTCAGTTTCGTTTCTTCTATCATTTGTGCTTTATTTCCTGTTACTTTTTCTTCTAATGCTTTCCTGTATGGCGTAGATGTTAGAATTTGGCTGGTTTCACTTCTGTTTCTTCTCATTGGTAACCTGCTGTTTGTTTCGCTTGTGACTAAGTAGATCTCTTGAGCTACTTTCTGAAATTGTCTTGAAGTTGACGGCATACTAGGGTCGAATGAAGACCTTTCTTGAGCTGAGCGAGAAATCGTGCTAACAGAACTGTGTTTTACACCATGTAAAGTGAAAAACTTCTTTTTGTTCATCGACAGCAATTGGTTGTCCATGTCCTTTTGATGATTAACAAGCTGCGTCTCCATTTCTGAAAATGTTGTATCAAAACGGCCCATTTAAGGAATCATTTCTATTGTTTCCAATTTTGAAGTCTTTCACTCTATCCTCTAAAGTGCCCTTAGGTACCAGAAAGTTACGTGCTGCTACCCTCAGATTCATTTGCCCTTCCATGACTGCTTGCGTTGCCTTCGTCATCCTCTTCCACCCATTTCCCCCCATTCTTGCTTGCCATCTTGCCTGGAAAAAACAACAACGAGAAACGCTACTAAAATTTCCGTAACGACGACATTGTGTCCTTGTCCGATACTGGGAACATACATGCTGTCCGGTACTGGGAAATTAACACGTTAACATATAATGTTGGGTCGCGTAGTAACACGTTCCGTAATTCAATATTTATTAGCATTCTTGGGTACATCACACAATAAGAGAAGTCATATATGTAATAAAATGCTCACGTGCTTACCCGTACAGTCGACACAGTAGACAAAACTTAACATACAGCACCAACGTACACAGCAATTCAGCTACAAACGCCAATATCTTTCTCCACAATGGCCTGATACAAGTCACAACTTGCTCACCTACACCTTGAACTTACACAATGGTGATGATAGCCAGTACACGTCTGTCATCTATCGGATATGGACTCTACAACTACTGTCCGGTACTGGGTAACGTCCGGTACTGTGCGCACTTCCCCTATTTATTTATTTATTGAAATTTGTTTAATAGTTTCTTGGTTGATGAAAATTAAATTATAGGATTCATAAATTTAATTGAAATGATATTACATTTATATTTAATGTGAATTGAGTTTGACAGAGAAAGATATATTGTAAGGAAATCAACAAAATAACACCATTGACCGCTTGAGTACCATTACGTACGTAGTCGAGCCAGTATTCTTCTCTAGCACTACGTACAGTCCGTGCGTAGCTCGTTTAAAACAGCTGAAGAGGAAATATTCTTATATTATTTTGCCTACGAAAACGTGGGATTTTTTTCTGGTCGGAGAGGACCAAAGTTTACGTCTTTATGTGACAACATTAGAGCACGTGACCTTTTCAAGCAATGAGAAAATCACGATCGTTATGCCATCTGTTGCTGAAAGTACGAACCGTTGCTATTTATGAGACGTGTGTTTTTGTTCTTGTGTGCTTTATATCACAAAAACAGTATAATGAGGCCAACGCACTAAACACTGGACTACAGAAGACCCAAATGTTCATGGCAATAATTTTAAAACAATTATGTAGTTAGCAACCATTCTGGTTGATGATTTGTTTGCACTAATTTTTGCCTAATGCTCTCCGCTTAGCATGGTCGCCAGGCTCTGCACTCTATCTACAGGGCTGGGATTCAAAGGGTAAAACAAATAAACAAAACAAAAGAGGAAAAGAAAATAAAGGAAAAAGTTGTATATCAATCAAAAGGCTAATAAATAAATATAAGCATCCTTTATACATCCGATTTTTTTTATCGTCATTAACACAATTTGATAATTCGTTTATGGGTTTCTATTTAATTCTAATGAATTATAATTGAATTCAAGTTGTCATAATTTTATATCAATTTGTTCACTTTTTTTTGTAATTTATCGGCATTTTCTTAAAAATATTGTTCTATATTATTTTGTAGGTGTTGTGCATGGCAATGGTGTTTTACCTCGCATCATCGGATACCGAAGTACCCATGAAGTAAGTTTTTTTATCTGTTTCCTTGTTTCCAATTAAATGTAAAGAATAATATAGTCATTTACACTCTCACCGAAGGCAAGAGCGGTCCTAGGTTTCATTCCCGGTGGGGACACTCGGTCGAAAAGTTGTAACAGCTTCTTTCAGACCAGTCATTCTGGGTGAGGTTTTTCGTGAGTTTTTCTCATGTATAATAGCTTCAGGCCGCTTTTGTCTTCGCCATTCCCTTTTTCCTATCCAATTCCCCTCTCAATGTGATCCCGGAGGGATGTTATCTCTCGAATATGTGACGGTTTAACATGGCCATGGAAGCCGAAAGCCAGAAAATGTATTTATTTATCCTAATTCTAATTTTAATACAATAAATAATAGCTATTAGTGTTGCTGAAGAGACGATATCAGACTCGCAGTAAGTTTTCCCTCTCTTCTCTTAAATTTTGTAAGTCTTGTCTCGTCTCAATCCTCGAAAAAAATTTCTCGTCTCGATTATCGCAGAAGCTTTTGCGTCTCTTCTAAATGTATGCATAAACTGTATGACCTCATTGAATTGCGTCGACTATGGGTAGTATTTCTTACATTTAATCTTTTAGGATATCTCTTCTCGTTCTCGCTATATTCCACATAATCTCATTTTGACCCCACTTTATGCCCCTATTTGACCCTTTCAATGCGCTTGTTGGCCTATATAAAAAAAATACGTGTCTCTTCTTTTTCAATGTTCTTTATGTCTGCGCAATCTTATCACAATCGGTGTGTTACACCTGGGTACCCTCCTTTGTAAGTCTTAAGCCCTGAGCATAGTTTTAGTGTTACATGATCTATAGCAGGAGTAGTATAAATTGATAAAATGAAATAAAATCTTTTAGTTTAACGTTCCACAATTAGGCGTTTTAGACTAAGCGAGACGGATAACTAAGGCAAGTAAATGATAAAGTAAAAATTGGTGGAATGAAAAAGCGGTAGGAAACTGGAGTAACCCTGGAAAACCCAGGCATACGATGTTGTCCGACACAAACTTACTTGGTCGGGGATCAAACCAGAAACCCCGTTCACCAAATTTAATCGCTTTGCCACTCAGCCACCGTGTTTCCAGATATAAATTGATAAAGTATAACGTTTCAACGATTTATCAACGTTTCAAGACAATGCAAGTAATTACACAATACACTGCAATAATAAATATGTTCTGAATGTCGTTTTATCACAGTGTTCCTGTACTTCTCCTGAGGCAGAAGAATTCTGATAACTTCTGGATGAAATTAAGAAAAGAATACCTCACTTAGTCTAAAACGCCTAATCGTCGAACGTTAAACTAAAAGATTTTATTTCATTTTATCAATTTATACTACTCCTGCTATAGATCATGTAACACTAAAACTATGCTCAGGGCTTAAGACTTACAAAGGAGGGTACCCAGGTGTAACACACCGATTGTGATAAGATTGCGCAGACATAAAGAACATTGAAAAAGAAGAGACACGTATTTTTTTATATAGGCCAACAAGCGCATTGAAAGGGTCAAATAGGGGCATAAAGTGGGGTCAAAATGAGATTATGTGGAATATAGAGAGAACGAGAAGAGATATCGGAAAATGTTAATGTAAGTAATACTACCCATGGTCGACGCAATTCAATGAAGTAGAACGCACCCATGAGAAGAGAGTAGAACATCCGGAAAAAGGAACAATCACGTGTACAACATTGTCACAATGTGTTACGGAAATGAGCGAAAAGGGTGATAAGGAGCAGGAAGAAAGAAGAAACGAAAACAATGGGCTTGTTGGTCGATATAAAAGAAAATACGTGTCTCTTCTTTTTCGATGTTCTTTATGTCTGTGTAATCTTATCACAATCGGCGTGTTACACCTAGATACCCTGCCTTGTTAGATGAATTAGAATTGCCCAGGGTAAATTTCACGTCTTGTGTCAATTGTCGTCCCAAAAATGAGACGAGCATTGTAATATGTCTCGCCTAGGGGGACTACCAAGTGGGTGTCATTTTATCGCCAACTATTAAGATTAAACATATCTCACAAAAGAGACAAATTTGAAACTCTCACCAAAATCTACAGAGACTCAAGCGAGCATTGCACGTTATAAGAAGTGAGCACAACACAACATAGGGGTTGTCCCAATTAAACCGGTCAGAATTACATACGTTCACAATGACTGCCATACGCAGCGCATAAATGGTTCTAAAATTTACTTATAGCATGTCTGCAAATTTGCAAACATTTTATTCTGAAATAAATATTCAACTGGTAAGCTCTATCGTGCTAAGAAAATCCTTTGTTGATTTTAGCATAGATTTATAATTTGCGCAAAACCAAATTTGATGATCTTTAACTCTGGAACCAAAAGCCTCCACACCAGAATGTTTTATATCCGCACTAAGCCCACTAAGATCTGTCACCATGCCAATATGGGTCAAAATGAGATAACTCTTACTGCACTTAAATGATAAAAGCTATTCTTGAGAGTTTTTTTTTTCAACGAACTTTAAAAGGTTCGTAACTGAATTTTCTATATCTATCTGTCTGTCTGTTATTTGAGATGTTTTTTTTTTTTGTTTTTTTTTATTTAAAGCTCTCCATTCAAAAGAGCATCAAAAACTACCTGAGAAACTTATGGAATTTATCGCATCACTCTTACCGTTTCCGACATGTTGGCCAAAAATTGACCGATTTCCGGAGATTTAAGGAGCCATATCTCGGGTGCTGTAAGTCATAGACGGATCATATTGGTTTTGATCAATACCAAAGAGCAGTCGTTCTCAAAGTAGGGTCCGTGATGCTTAAAAATTGAAATATGTTGTAATAAAATGGAACTCTCACGTGTTACGCAGGAAGTATTCTTTCAGTTACTAAATAGAAATCAATTAGAAATGTTTTCCTACTTTTACTAAGTTTTAGCATAGTGAATATGGAGAGTTGTCTAAAAAAAGGCATTACAACATTTGATTCCTTTCCCTACCACTTATTTATGTGGACAGACTCTTTCTGCTCTTTGCAGTATTAAAATCTTAAAGTGAATCGGACCTGAGTTTGATGGTGACAAAACATATTCCAGATTTATATGCAATTATGGAAAAACAGATATAATTCAATTTCTCACATTAGTGACCCCACATTTGAGAACATTGTTTATCGAGTGGATTTCCTTTAAAAAATACATTGATTTGCAGTCTTGAAATTTACTGTATTTTTAATTGAAATTTCGTTCACTAAGAAACAATCATATATATTCAGAATAAATTCCCTATTGCATTATTTTTCTTGATCTTCTTGTGGTCAGTGATAATTCTAATTAGTATATTTTTAAATACTATGTGAAATTTCAGATAGCATTGCAAGGGGGTCCGCAGATCACTTTCCGAATAAACAGAGGGTCAGCGTTAACGGAAAGTTTGACAACCACTGCCTAAGAGAATGGTGAACCATTTGGTACCAAATAGTAATCAGTGGTCATTGGCTAACTGGCCACCGTTCTTCAAATATTGGCCATATCTCGGGAACCCTAAGCCATAGAAAGACCATATTTTGCGAATTTTTGAGAGAAACAGGAGGAGGTGCAGATAAATAGATTTACTTTTACATGTAGTAAAAATCACAGATATCCTTCCTGTTGTATCTCTCCGTTCGTTTTAGGTTTATTCTGACAATGCTCTTGGAGCGTAATTATGCGATGTTATATTCTTGTGTTGGATATTTATAAAATACAAATCAAATTAAAAATGGTAATACAAACGAAACGCATGTATGATTGTCTATACACCTATTAAAATATTTTAAAAGCAGTAGCTTAATGAAATTTAAATTAATAAAATGAATATATTGTATATAGTTTTATTAATTACAACAAAACTACTTGTAATTTGTTAAACTTTCACTGTGATTTATCACGATTGATATATAACATGTTTTTTTTTTTTTTTTTAATTACAAACAAAACAGTAATCGTGCAAAGTTGAAAGAGCTTCTTTCGTTTCTATTGGTGATGAAAAATAATACTAACAATAGGAAGTTTAAAAAAATGTGTAAATTTCTGGATGAGCAGCATACAAGGAACTATTGATATAGAAATTATGGTGTTTATATTTGTAATACAATGGAGAAAACTCGTATGTGTAATATTTCTTTAAGTGTACTGAAGTGTGAAATTTTCAACAACCAGAACACATAAACAATTTCATTCAGGAACTTTACAAATATGTTCATCGCTCATTTATTGTTATTATTATTATTATTATTATTATTGGGTGAGAAACCCCGAATGCGTGGTTTTGCAAGGGGTTCTCCCGTTTCCTCCCACGTTCTTCATTCATTTCTCATCATCACCGTCTCCTTTAGCCTAGCCGGCATAATCGTGGGACGTAAAATTTAAAGATTTGATTATACCTACTAATTATACAGATAGACTGTAATTTCATTATACCTGCTGATTCTTTTTAATTACTTATTTACAAAAATCACTTTGAAACATTTTTTAAAAGGTGATTTGTTATTCTTCACCAAGGTTAATTACTGTAATGTATTCGAAGTTCAACTCTCTCCCACCAGGAATCAAGCTCGGACCAAGTGCAACCAAACAGCTTTATGAATAGTATCGCATGAATGCAAGAAAGAGTGTTTTGAAAGTTAATCAATATGGCGGAATGTTTAATCAAAATTTATTTTTTGTTACGAAATTGATCATAGGAAATTTTAGTAATATATATATTTACAACCTTCCTATCTGGGGTCAATTCACCACTTTTGGTTGTTTTATTGGATCCGAACTTAGCGTTTTTTTCAACAGTGAGGATGTATGAGACGTGGACCTACAACTAATGTGGAATCCGAACTCCACCAGGAATAAGCTCCCGAAATGAATCAAACATGGGTCGCAGCCCCAAAGTCGCGTAAGTTAGCCATTTTCTAGTAAGTTAGTAAGTTAGAAAGTACTGCAGGGTAAAGTATTTTCATGAGTTTTGACACTGTTGACCAATTCAATCTCAAATAAATAGTCATGTCTTTTAAACTACAAGAAAATGATGCCAAATTTCAGTAAAATTTAATAAATTTTACAAAATGTGATCGCGGAACAGACACACATATTATTTTTTGCGTCGTTGAAAGTTTTCATTAATAGTAATACGTAATTCTGATTATTTGCAGCAGAAATTGAACAAAAATATCGTTACGAAAATTAAAAATAAAACAAAATAAAAAAATAACAAATCATACTTTCTAAATAATCTCATTTAGTATTTAGTAATAATCTCATACTTTTATTCATGGTGCATGTTGTGGTGTCCTGCAGATGGTCTACTTATAAACTGTAATCGACTTAATTAGGATTTTGTAAACTTCGAGATTTTATTCAATCACGTTTTGAAAAACCAAGAGCAATATTTTGAAGCATAGGATGCCAGGCGGTTGCCCGGTTCACCTTGTAAAGCCCGTTGCTAATAATTCCTCATAATTCATACATATTTTGTTTTAATTTTTCAATATTGTTTGCCATATATATTTACTCTTTTTCTTTGAAAATAGAGTATAACATTTCATAATTAGTTGACTTTGATGCACGTAATATGCTGTTTCTCCAAAGTATAGATTCCCAGAATGGTACCACAATTGCTAAAAATGAGGGACATTAATTACCCACACCTTTTGTATGATGTGTACGGGTGTAGAGTGCTATGCGTTTGCCCACGCCTTCACGGCACACTTCACAACTGACAAACCATTGTTATGCTTTCATAAGTGCACGCAATTAATTGATGTTTATTTGTGTCTAAAGGTGATACGAAAATACCAAGCTTATTGATCTTGGCAGAAAGTAAAACTTTGTCATAACAAATTCCAAATACAATATTTTAGTAATTAATAGTCGATTGTCTTACCTAAACGTGCACTTGTTACTAGCCAACAATACCTTAAAGGGAATTCCTTGCAACAATTGTCAATTTCTAATATACAATGGACATATTTTATATTTATAATAACAACACATTTTCTAAGATGCACATATATTCATCCATATCACGCAATGGCATAAGCACAATGCTAATTATCAAAACAACAGAGCCTATTGTGATTAAGGGTATTCATTTATCTAAAAAGTAATGTAATGTAATGAAATGGAATCTTCAGTCACACGGTTATACCGACTAGACTAAAGGAAACGGCGAAGATTTGAAATGAATGAAATGGTGGACTGAAGAAAGTGGGAGGAAACGGAAGAATCTTGAGAAAACCCATGTGTACAGTGTTTGTCCACCATAAAGCCTACTTGGTGCGTGTTGGGATCGAAGCAAGGACCCCACACCAGAAAAGTAATATGATGTATTTATGCCTAATGACGTGTTAATCAGGATAAACCTGAATTAAATAGGGAATGAAAGTACACTTTTTGTAGTAGTTAAACGTGAAAAAAATATTGAAATTTAAAACTAACTAGCCATATGGTCTATACAACCGAAACAGTCTATTCAATGCCGGGTTCACAAGAACTTGTCGTTGACTTGTGTATTTAATCAACTACGTGAAGTTTCTATTTTTATTCTTATTTCTGCGAGGTCCATCTTAATAGTGTCTTCCCACCTGAACCTAGGCTCTCCTAATGATCGTTTTCCGATTGGATTTCCAGTTAAAGTTTTGAAGGCGTTCCTACTTTCTTCCCTTCTGACTACATCACGTGTCTACCTTAGCCTCCTTGTCTTCATGATCCTACCAGTGTTTGGTAAACGGTATTGATTATGGAGTTCCTTATTATGAAGTTTCCTCCATCCCTCATTCCCGTTCCTCTTGGGTCCGAATATTCATCTCAGGATTTTATTCTCAAATACTTTCAGTCTGCGTTTTTTTCCTCAGAGTAAGTGATCATATTTCGCAACCATACAACACAACATGCATGATTATCGTTTCATATATGTTAAACTTCACATTTCTGTGCATAATTTGTGACCCAATATGTACAAGCATAATACCAGTTCTTCGCACGGGCATAACACTTTCGTTTTTGTCATAAAAGACTAGATTTGGTTTTAAACGGCATCGGAAGTGTTACTTTTTTTCTCAGGAACCCGTCCCAATTTAGATGTGATTCGACACTAATATTGGTCATTTTCGATCATTATTAAGTATTTCCCCTCCCCTAAGTGGCACCGTTAAAGTAAAATGATAAAACCCGTCCCAGTTTAGAACATCATCTATGTTGAAAATTTGATGAAGATTGGTCGAATGATTCGGGACATACAGTCACAAACAAAGTGAAATTCATTCTTATTCAAAGAAAATGCTTTATATACCAAATAGCTCATCTCTGACTTAAATAAATGTTAATATTTGTGTGTTGCAAATAAATAAAGGTAAAATTCACTTCTATAGAAATTATTCCCTTTTCCTCTTTGGAGCAGAATTTTCGGGAAACACGAAATCCGTATTCCCTTATTTTTATTTAAGAGTTTATACCAAATTTCATATCTTCAACCTAAGTGAGTCCCCAATCTAGAAAGGGAAATGTAGATATTCTAGAAATGTCCAGATTTTACCTTTTGAATTGGAGTTTTCAAAAACGCTGAAACTCGTATTCCTCAATTTTATGCAATAGTTTATAATTCGAATTTTACATATCCAGCTTAAGCAAAGCCTCACACTTGGCTGTTTGTGAATAAATAAAGGGAAATTACAAGATGATTGAAATTAATCCAACTTGGAGCGAAATTATCAGAAACGCTGAACCTATTTTTTAATTTTAATTATTGAATCAAAAATCCAATATATTTCATTCAATCAAAAATCTTCTTTTACATATTATATCTGGAGAACTACATATAATGTAGACAAACCCAATCTACCACTTAACTCAGTATAATGTGCTTATTCCTTAAAAAATAAAGGGGTGCAGAAAAATTTTCTGCGATTTAGGGACTGCAGAACAATTTTGTTGCCCCTTATCCAAAACCTAATTCTTGGCCAAAATCGCAATCTTTTGATCAATTTCTTAGACCATTCCTAAATTTATTGTTAAAAGTCTATATATCGAATTTTAGATCTTGAACTTCAGCGAATTCTCACATTGGACAATTTCTGATTAAACAAATACAAATTTGAGTGTGTTATAAATGTACCTCTTTCTCCTCTTTGGAGCGGATTTTTCGGAAATGCTGAAACACGTTTTCGCTAGTTTGTAACGAAGAGTTCATATACCGAGTTTTATCTCCCTAACGCCAGGGACTTCTGAGATACACTATTCTTGAGGTAAATTTTGAACAGCCATTACCTTCCTTATCAAAAAAATCTCTCCTTATCTCTTATCTTCGTGACAATGCAAGAATTATCTCCAAATTTCAGTTTAACTCCTATGATATCTCAGTGACTTGTGCTCACCGTGCTAGTTGAAATTTTACTAGCAAAACATGGTGTATATATACGGAGGTTGTTTCAGTTATATTGAGCCGAAATCAATGTGTAACGTACCGCACACTCGCCATCCATCGCCGTAAGATTTTCAGTAACAGTACATCTTTATTAACGTAGTAGAGCAGTGTGGTCAAGCGTAATCTGATGCCGCCGAAACTATACAGCTTCATTCTGTTCTTTGGTGTTCAGAAATCATATAACAGATCTCACTTCTTAATTGGCAGGTTTGTATTAAGGCAGCCATTTCACCTTACTGCTGTTCGCACGTATCTCCAAAAGTCCTTTCTTACGTGGAGGGAGAAGATTCTGAGAGGGATTAATTGCGACCTTTTTCGACGCTAAGTTCACGGCGTCTCGTGTCGTAAAAATGTATCGAGAATGTAATTTTCGTGTAGTTCGTGCCACTGTCAGTTATATTATATGGAAATATGCGGCACAGGGTTTTGAGTCCACCACACCGACGAGAGCAGTTAGAACCGTTTTCCGAAAGGTTTCGTTATTGTGACCGATAACTGTCTCCGAAATGTGGAGAAATCATCAATGCTGCGTACGCGGTGGCTCAGTGGTAGAGCGTTCACCTCCGGTGCTGGGGTCCCTGGTTCGATCCCAGCTCGCGCCGTGTGGATTTTCTGGTGTACAAACACCGCTCTCATGGGTTTTCTCGGGGTTGTCCCGTTTCCTCCCACTTTCTTCATTCCACCATTTCACTCATTTCTCATTATCACCGTCTCCTTTGGCCTAACCGGCATAACCGTGGGACGTAAAACTTGAAGATTTCATTTCATTTTCATGTCAATGCTGCGTACTACCAGAGTCATGTCCTGACCGAAATGTACCAGCATAAAATTCAAGCATTGTACGGAGAAGACGTGAAATAAGTTGAACGGCACCAAGACAAGGCATCCAGCCACATGACGAAACCATCACTGGAATTTTATCGCCGGATGGAACAGGAAACTACTGCTTTCTCTGGCATCCCTGCCAAGAGTGCAGAGAGAAGTCCAATGGACTATTGTGCTCTCGGACTTCTCAAGCGGCGTCTGTAACATCGTCGCAGTCGCACCGTCACCAGTCTGTGGAAAGCCTATAAAGAGAAGTTGGGTGCAGCACCCATCGTCCAGCTAAGGCCTACCGCTCACTGGCGACAAAACAGTTGCGCAACTATCTCGTCGCTGTCGCCTGCAGTCAGC
The DNA here is from genome assembly GCF_964235325.1 of Thermobia domestica. Classification (NCBI taxonomy): domain Eukaryota; kingdom Metazoa; phylum Arthropoda; class Insecta; order Zygentoma; family Lepismatidae; genus Thermobia; species Thermobia domestica. The sequence goes on from NC_137470.1 coordinate 184,701,817, forward strand.
AACTTCACGGAGACAAAACAGTTTTGTTGCTATACCCTCGCTCACTGGCGACGGCAACAGAAAAGTTGCCGAGCATTTGATATCACAATTTACATAATCGGCAACGGGAACAGTTCATATAATCGCTGGTTTCGGGCATTAAAAAAAAAAAAAAAAACTATAGCCCATTCCAATGGTTAAATAAATAAATTTAAATAAATGAAATAAGACCTACTTGGATAAATTTCAAAGTGCTTCTTTTCTACTAATTTCAAGACGCTCAATCCAATAGAACTATTTTCTTAACATGTCCCTCTCTGGGGTCTCGGGAAAAATAATCTCAAAATTGGGTGGATTGAGCGTCCTCAAATTAGTACGAAAGGTCTATTAGACATGTACCCTATCGTGGGCACCTTTATCATTTACATGATTTTTTTTTTTTTTTTTTTTAATCAATTCACACTCGGAGTTAGCGTGCACAGGTTTTCGAGCGTGTTAAAGGTCTATAAGTTCAAAAAAGTCATGAGTGGAACTAACAATGCGGAACTAAATAATTTGAAAAGATTAACAATGAGGACGGGGGATGGACTCAAACGACATATATAACATTGTTATAACAAGATATTCTAAAATGTTCTTGCAATTTTTAGAAGTAAGGGGCCATGGCTCCCCAGCAAATTATCCTAATTACACCAATGCTATAAAATTTTGGAAGGTAGCGTTAACAAGGGCGCCATTTCAAACTTCGCTTGAGGGGGCAAGAGCACTACACCGACATAAGACTTTCCCATTTTGTACTAGTATATTAATAGACAATATATTAAGAGTATTTATATAGGCCTATATATTTCTCAAACTCTTGGGGCGAAATTGCACCTTCCTGCCCCCCTAAATGACGTCCCTGAGCTTCAATGAGTGACAAAAATAACAGCATTATGTAAGCTAATACGAACAGGAGCAATTATTCGAATCAAAAGATAACAAGAATAACGAAAATATAAAACGACTGGAAATAACTAACAGAACGAAACTAACAAAAGCGGCAATCCGACAACACTGTACCGTAACTGTACTTTCAGATGTTCTACGTTTGGCCATAAAATAAAAATTGGCTTTCTTCGTTCTTCCTCCGTATTCTTCACGTTTTAAAATCGCCTACTTTTATACTGTACAGTTTTTTTTTCTTTTTTTTATATTTGAAATGGAAAGAAAATTGATAATGACAATTTTATCTCTATTTTTCTAGTTGTGGGAAATTAATGAAAGTAGTAGTGTGTAGTACGACAGCGATATGTCATTATCGATTAATGTACGCTCATGTCCAAAATGATTGTCGCATATCTATAACTGTCTTCTTGTAAGAATATAATTTGATAATGATTTTGAAGGGTACTTTTAATACTGATACTATGTGTATAATCGGGAAATGTATATTTGTGGTAAATTTCATAGGAAAAAAAATATAAATACGAAAATTAGAATGAGTAAAACAAAATGCTGCTAAATGGACAATAAAGATTTATTTTCGTTTTATTGTTATTACTCTTTTGACATGAAATTTTCCACATACATGTCTTTGCTGATTATACACATACTAACATTATAAGAAATACCGGGCGAATTCGTTATCAAATTATATTCCTACAAAAAACATATTTATAGACAATAATTTTGGACATGAGTGTATCTATCTGTGTTGTTTTTTCTTGGACGGAAAGCTCATTCTAGTTTCTTACAACAGCAAAACACACTTCCTTCAATAATTTCTTCTTCATATATATTTCTTCTTTAACGCTGGGGGTTTCTCTATTTCCTCAATTAATTTTTCATAGTCTTTATCACTAATTAAAGACATGCTAGTCACTAATCAAAGAATGTGTTAGTTTGTATTGCGAACACTTCTTTTCACGCGGTACACAAGGAACGAACTGTTACGTGAAAAAACTTGTAGAAAGCATTTATTTTTTTATCTTTCTACTTGGCGGTACCTCGGCAACTTTTCTGTCACTGTCGCCTCAGTGAGCGGACTCCCATAAGACTCAATGCATTTAGCCAGAGCAACAAGATAGTTGCCAGTGAGCGGTAGGCCTAAAACACAATCTGCTGCAATTGAAACTCTGATACAGAGCAATTAGTCAGTAGAGGTGGCCTGCAAATCATACGAAACCGGTGGCGGTATTTCCTAGGTAAGTGATACCTTCAAACTCATCTCAATATAAATGAATCAAAATCTGTACAGAAATATCATAGGAACAAAGTTAATATTCACCTTTCTTTTTTTTTTATATAAATACTTAGTTCTGTTGCATCGTTGCGGTTTATTTTCATGCTGCTCAGCATCATCTCTGTATCAAATTGGTAACACTAGGCCTGTGTCAACAACAACACTGAATCCTTGGTGTTGAAACAAAGCATTACGGTGGCAATCATGCTGGGATTCACTGGCCTGTGTTAAAATTGAATATTGTCAAGGAGTCTTAATATTTTAATCTCATTATTGGAAATATTATGTATCTTAATTTTCAGTTTTGGAAGATTATCAAGGTTTGTTTTGTTTCGGTTTTATTATTTTCATTTCATAAAACATTGTGTGTGAACACTGTTAATGTTTTATCTGAAGGGTTTTCTGTTAATATAAGCATTTTGTAATTCTATGTTTTGTTACAACGAACACATTGCTTCGGACAGCGTAATGTAAGTTATGTAAAATTCTAAGTGTTGACATGGTGTTCAATATTTAAGAAGTATTGATTTGCAACGAACACTCTTAATCCCCTTTTTTTCGGGATGACCACCCCGGGGCAAAATCTGTACTTGAAATATTTTTTTTTTTTAAAAAAAAAAGTACAAACCTAACTTTCAAAACAGACTTGACCTACGGGAAAATAATCCTAAAAAAAGGGGGGGAAAGTTTTTGTCGGTACTGTATTGAAAGACCACGTAGCGCATTCAGATAATGTAAATGTCTCACTCTCACTTTTTAATATACGAAAATTAATCCAAAAATTATTTCAGTTGTTCAACGATGTTGCTTAGCAATGGCAAACCTAACATATCAAATAACAAGAACAAACAATTAACAGTACGCACACAAAAAATCACAATTAGATAACTAGTAAAAAACAGTTTCTACAGTTCCGAATGGAACAGCCTAGAATACACTTTTCATAACGACGCCATTCCCGCATGGCCTACAGCAAACTCTACTTTTTCGTCTTTAAGCAGTCAAATTTTCAATAGCAAAATTTTACATTTGCTCGTATCTAAATGTGTCATCCCTTAATATCATTTTCCAAATACATTGAGTATTCTCACGAATATCCTGTGACAAAATTTCGCACTATTTTTCACATAAAAAATAATAATTAAATTTAACAAAGTGTAAAGAAACATACTCTACGTACCTTAAACACTGACCAACTGACGATCAACGTTAGTTGATCCATGGCTTCCATCCCGGGTTCAAAACCAACCAATCACGATCAGACATTCGCATCAAAAGGCCCTCGTCATTTTACACTACCAGCTGGTACCAGAACTTTCAATATATTTTCTCAATCATAACAAACCTCAGATTGAGATCGAAAAGGTAGGGTGGAAGGGTCAAATGGAGAATAACGTCGTATATACCCATAAAAATAGAAGATGGCGCACCTACTTTCTAATAAATCCATAATGATAGGTTACCTTATTATCACACACTTCCTCTTTACCATGTTCGTGACAATCCATGTCGTCACAGGTTAAGATTTCTTCAGAGAAATTCCATACGTACATGTAGTGATTTTGATCTCAATTTTGTGAGCCACCAGCTGCAGTGTAAGCACCTTTTGTATAAATGGTTCATATTAATCCGTGAAAGACAGTCTGGATTAGAGGCTTGGTAAGAGTCATTGAAATAGGTATTAGAGTCATTGAGCTAGTATCTCACAGCTAAATCTTCAAGTTGAGAATTAAGTATTCAACAGCATAATTCTGAGAGACTGCCTTTGTGTGCAGCAAAGGCTGCTGCTCACCTAGTGTACTTTTTTTTTTTTTGGTCTACATCATCATCTACGTCAGGTATGATCCAGTTAATCTATCCTCTTTTAGCCTGAGAATCGTCACACACTTTAGTGTCACATAACAGATATTTGATACACAAACACTCACTTAGGCACATTAACCCCTTGCGTACCAGTGACATCCATGCGGATGTCATGAAAACGTACCCCTTGTATTAATCCTGGAGTTGATGAAATTTATTAGTGGAAGTAAGGTAAGACTTAATTTTGTACCTTTTGTCCTTAGGTGACAGCACCTTACTAGCACAAAAGACCAGAAATTGTGTTGTTACTGCAGATGACAGCCTAAGGGAGCATTCAGTTACAACACACATGTGTTTGTTTCGATGATGAACAATTAGCAACTTCGAGGTCTATCTGGAGATGGGAAAAGAAAAACATGAAGCAGCATAAAATCCCGTCAAAACATCTGAATTTTCCTTTTTTCATTCCAAATGCTCCACAATGCAAATAACTGTTTTCATCAGTAATGTGAATGCTTTTCTCACGCGCACACAATATTTGCGCCTTATATAACGGTCTAGACAGTTTTTAACAGTAAATAAAACAGGTATTGCAGCACCCACATTTGAAACGCGAGGGATTAAGAATGAGACAAAATATATGTTAGATACAACTTTAAATTTGGTTTCTCTTTTACACTCACAGTTCCGTTCTGTCATCTCAAAATCTCCAAAAGTACTCCATAGCACATTTTTGCTGCGTTCAATTGCATTCGCAATATAGGTAATGCAAAATGTGGCTTAAGTTTATGCTAGCAATCTGGGTCTACTCAAACTGTTGTATTAGTAGAAATTCTAATCCCAAAATGACTATTAAAGGAGTAACAACCCAGGTTCACAGTATTTTTTTATGTGTAAGAAAGGTACTATAATAAAAACACTTATGTTGCAATGTTTTATTTTACAGACAGTTGTACTACGTTCAACATGAACCCCAGTTCTTCGTGCATAAACACGTGTATGTTCACGACTACACTGGAGATGGAAAATCCACCGATGTTGAAAAGGAAACTGTGGAGAAGATCATACCAACCAATATCTCAAAGCAAAAGCAGGAAACTCCCGTAAAGGTTAAAACAGAGATAAAGAAAGAGACAAAGAAGGTGGAGAAGAAGGCGGAAGATAAGAAACCAACTCAGAAAACAGAAGAAGCAAAGACAAATGAAGTAATTGTTAACGAAGATGATGAAGCTTACGTTCAACAGCATCTGAACACAGAACTTATGAAAATTAATCCAAAAACTGATAAAGGAAGTAAGACAAAAAGAGATTTAAAGGATGACAATAAGGAACAGGCACAGAAACAAGACGAACAAAAGAAGAAACATAAATTACAATAAAGTAAGTATTTAAAAAAAAGGACGGTTTGCATGCCAAGTAGCCTAACTTCGGACAATAAAAAAATAGGTTAGTGCTTTGCTTCACCTCTGTAGGTGTGTACTTTTATGGAATCCAAAGGTCAAATATATTTCAATCAAATATTTTCTTGTACTCATTATATTTGCAGAATTGCATACAGTGTAGCGAAACGCAAACAATCAATTAACTGAGCATAATGTACTTATTCCAAAAAAAAAAAAAAGAAAGAAAGAAAGAAAGAAAGAAAGAAAAAGAAAAGAAATGAAAAAAGAAAGAAAAAACTTGATTTAGGAGCAGTTCAAAACTGTTGTGGCCCCTGATAACAAAACTAATTATTAACCAAGATCGGAGTCATTTGATTCATTTTGAACGAACTTAAAAATATCATTACGGAATTCTCTATGTCTGTGTGTCTATCTGTCTGTCCGTCTGCCTGTTATTTGCGATTTTTTTCATCTTTGAACCCTGCATTCGATAGAGCATCAAAATCTATAAGAGAAAGTAAGTGATTAAATTTTTCTCGTCACTCTCATCGTTCCCGAGATATTGGCCAAAAATGGCCGATTTTCAGAGATTTAAGGAGCCATACCTTGGGAACCGTAAGTCATACAGAAATCATATTGCTGTTGATCAATATCTAAAACGATTTCAAATGTTTTGGGACCAAATAGCAACCGGTGGGCACTGTCCAACTGGCCACTAATTATTATCGTTACCAAAATGTCTGCCATCTCCTTAGGTATTGACTAACACCAATATAATCTCTCTATGACTTACCATTCCCGTTATATTGGCCAAAAATGGCCAATTTCTAGATATTTAAGGAGCCATAGCTCGGGAACCATAAGTTGTAGAGAGATGATATTGATGTTGATCAATACGCAAGAGCATGGTAAATATTTGGTACTAAATAGTAACCGATGGCCAATTGAATGGTGGCCATCAATTAACATCGGTACGAAAATGTTTGGCATTCCATTCGGGATTGATTCACACCAATATCTTCTGTCTCTGACTTGCCGTTTTCGTGATATTGGCCAAATCATAGTACCGATTTCGGGAGATTTAAGGAACCGAATCTCGGGAACCGTAAGTAGCACAGATCATATTGATGTTGATCAATACCTAAGAGGTTGTTGAACATTTTGGTACAAAATAGTAACCGGTGGCCACTTATTAACTCTCTATTGGCCAACTGGCCACCGTTCTCCAGATATTTGCCAAAAAGTTCAAATTTCTAGATATTTATGCAGCCATATCTCGAGAAGTGTAAGTCATAGGGATATTATATTTTGCTATTTTTTTGCGAGAACGAGAAGAAGGTGCGGACAAAAATATTTACTTTTAAATCTAGGAAAGATGACAGCTATTCTTCGCGACCCATCTCTCCAGTCTTTTTAATTTCGTTCTGGCAATGTTCTTGGAGCATTCTAAACTGGTTTTTAATAGTTTCTAAAATTTTTGGCCAAGATCTGAATATTTTGATCCATTTTCATTTGATCATTCCTAAAATTCTTGTTTTTAAACATACGTTTGTAAACAGTAAATTATAAAACTATAGGCTACATAGTCATGGTTTTGGTGGCCAATATAACAGAGATGTGAAATGTTCATTATATTTTGAAGTTCAAATTTGACTCATGGAAAATTTCAATTTTGGAGTTAGGACATTTGGAATCTAAGCGGTCCATGTTTCTAAAAATTTTAACAAATCATAATTTGTCGGTTACTTTGTGGTTAGCATACGCATTTCCATTTAAAATAAAGTGAAATCGTAGGCTTTGAAACTTGAAGATAAATACAGGGTGTTTCAAAACTCCCTTGCAACCCTTTTAAAATCCGTAGGGATGTATTTGTATTGAACTTGTTGCAGGAAATATACAACAGGGCTAAGGGCACACACTTTAGATGATGGTTCGCGGACGGCGGCCATCTTGAGATTCATTTTTTTAAAATGATAAATTATTGTGTGATGCATCACCTTAAATTAGAATTTGCCCAGGATGTCCACCTGAAATCAGATTTCAAATATCTTTATTTGGTGAGAAGGTATGGACAACAATTGATGTTTGTCTGTTACACAATGTGCTCCACATATGGCACAGGGTGACGTTGCGATGACACTGATTGAAATCGGCTGCTACTGCACGGGGACTCCCACCCCACAGTTTGACAGTCTGGATGCCTTGCTCAGTTGTTAACGGTATGGTTCACCATTTGCAAAAGGACGAATAACTTATCAACAAATAAAGATATATATATATATATATATATATATATATATATATATATATATATGTGTGTGTGTGTGTGTGTGTGTGTGAGAGAGAGAGAGAGAGAGAGAGAGAGCAAACTAAAGCGCAGATTGTGCATTCCGTTGAGGCAAACCGTTATCGAATGAAATCCCACGTCTCACACAGTATCGAAACTGAAAAGGAACGACAAACTTCTGAGACAACCAACCATGTGTAGACAAAATAAATAACTTCAGCCCCTAAGCGGTAATTGATATAAACATGTAATAATAATAATAATAATAATAATAATAATAATAATAATAATAATAATAATAATAATAATAATAATAATAATAATAATAATAATAATAATAAAGTGGAAGTAAAGCAGAAAACACACATGATCGTTGGCCTATGAACAGGTGTAATTATAATTTCTACGATCTTCGAGGATTATATACACCATCGACTTGGGTGACTGGAATTCCGTTTACTGCCATCTGTTGCTTGTCCTTCAAACTGTTTAGTTGTACCATCAACTTACAGTACCATCTATTGACAACTTTCCAAAATGCATGTCTTTCTCAACGGTTGAATGAGTAGTGGATGAAAAGTAAAACGCGTCTAGTATGTTTCCACGAAAGAAAATATTACGCTTGAGTAAGAGGTAGGACCAACAACGATAAAATTTCTCGCTTCAATTTATTTAGTAATGCAACATTTTATCAGGAAATGCGAACAAAATTTTCAAGCGTTTTCGGAAAACTTTACAAAAAGAAAACTCAGGATCAGAAGTGTAATACATGTTGTAGGTTTTTCCTTAAGCGATTACGTACTCATCCCATACGTTGGAGCTATTAATGGAATATTTGTTTCTATAATAAAAAATCGCGTATGTGGTATTTTAAAAAATTGTCAAAAACAAAACTTGCTAAATGAGGATGCTCTCATGGGAGTGATTCGTGCAACGTTATAGGAATAATAATGAAATATGACCAAAATTGCATGAGCTGTTTTTGAAAATGTAGTAAAAAGAAGAACATCATTCTGAAGAGTAAACTACACTTGTTTTTTTTTTTTTCGTAAGGAATAATTTACATATTATTGAGCTCGTATTTAAATATTTATTTTTAAATATGAGCAAAATAGCATAAGTCGTTATTAGGAAAATCGCCCGAAAAATTTCACCCCAATAATAAACGACTCCTCGTGAATTCTTTTTAGCACGTAACACTATTAATGAAATATTTATTTATGGAGTGTGAGCAAAACCACCTGAGTCATTTTTGAGAAAATCGTCGAACAAAATCTAACCCTAATAATAAAGTAACCCTCGTAGATTTTTTAGGACAAATTAGTTATTTCATATTCTCAGGTTATTAATGGAATATGAAAAAAAATCCTCTGAGTTGTTTCTGAGGAAATCATCGGACAAAAACTTACCCTCAAGAATGAACTACCTTCTTTTTTTTTATCCCATGGCTCGCAATGGACTATACCAGATAATGAGGTTGTTTATGATAAATTGATTTATGACTATAAACAAAATTGTTGGAGCCGTTTTTGAGAAAATCGTACTTTCATTATTATTATTTTTACTCTTAAGTATCCTTATTACTAGAAATAGGAAGAAAATCCGAAAAAAATAAAACCTTGGATGAGCTTCTCAGGAATTTTGTGGAAGCGGACCCTTAGAAAAGTGTTTGTGTTATTACAGACTAGTTAGACACACACCATGCCCGTGTCCTTAGGCATGTCCGTGGAATTGTAAGGTGGAAAAGTGTGACTTGTGGGTGCTTCGTAAGTTGACACCAAACTACAAGAATCGCCGTGTCAAGAGGTACAGTTCTCTGTGTTCGGATTATCACTTTTGATGGGAAATGGATCTGCTGCGACTATCTGGGCGATTAGAATAGTGGCTGATCAAAGTTCAGCACAGTTCCCAAAACATCTAGATAACATTGATCATAGAGTTAATTTGTCATGTCTTCCTACATCAAAAGGAAAACATCACTACGGATCGTTTCAGTTCAGAACACAGAAATTCATAGTAGCATTGCCTGCAAGCATTCATGCATTGTCAAAAGATGGTATCACGTTGCATGACAGTCCTCGTAGAAATGTCACTCAAGTGGCATTGCAGACTCTCCATGGATTGCAGTATGAAACTTTACCCATCCACCCTATTCTCTTGGCTCTCTTTCACTCACTACCAGCTCTTCCGGTACTTCGAGCACATAAGTAAGCTGTAAGATGCAGTTCCACAAACAGTGATGATTCCAGGAGAAATATTATTCCGAGTTATATTTCCTATTGTGATTAACGTGGTATACCAGTATTTGCACTATATTACTTCCAACCTTATTGTATTGGAAGTTCCCTTGGGGAGAAACTTCTGAAATTATCACTACCACAAAGTGTCTGGATAAGGACGGAGTATAGGGTTCACTGCATCATAAATCTACAAGCAATCAATCATGGATAAGAAGCAGATATAAGAGAATAGTACAGCTGATTGTCTCCTATACTAGAATGCAATTTATGGATCCTGTATGGCGAGTGTGAATACGTACACGATCATCACTTCGTTCTGGACAACACTCAATACGACCTCTCACAACTCAACTCCACTGAATCTATTCCGATATCACGCAAGACGTGTTTTGCTTAACCTTAGGAAACTTCATGCTGACCAGAGGACAAAAGAGCCGAGACAAAGTGCAGTACTGTGAGCGATGTAACATAGCCTCGTATCGCAAATTCACTCAATCATGTGGTAGACAAAGGTCTCTCCAACGTTCTGACAGAGACACACAGTCAGTGGAGTATTTACGAGTTTGTTTCGGTGGGCTTTGCTAACTTTATTGCTGGACATGTGAAAATTCTGTAAGATATTTCATTTACTTTAAAATAGTAAATAAAATTTCGGGGGCGGGGCTTAAACCATACACCCCCCTTCAATACGCCACTGCACAGAGGTAATGCAGTTAGACCTCTCTCTCTCTCTCTCTGTATCGTCTCCTGCTTCGCTCTGGCTCATCTTGACTATTCTTCTTCTTGTCAATGTGCAGCGGGCATTAAAATTAGTAATAGCATACCCTTATGAAAACTACAAGCAGCATGCACTTTACAGAACCATATTATGTGGGGCAAATTGCTTCAAATTTGACGATGTATGAGAAGTGTTTTAAAATGATTTCACGTGCGTATATATAAAATATAGAACATTTTTGGTCAGCTAGCTTTATATTAGAAACACTATACAACAGGAGTACCGAAGCGCAAGACAAACTTGTTTGTAGGCTCTTTGATGGTCGAATTTTGATACCAAGGAGCACTGTTCCATGCAGGAACGTATATTTGAATAGTTGAATGTATTGTAAACCAGTTGATCATATCAGAGAAGTATATGATTAGAAAAAGAGTTCCGAACTCAAACCTTTATCTCACTATCTTGATGAACACATTGTTGGTTATACGGATAGAAGTGGAGATCCATAATTAATTTCCTGCGTAAGTTTCATCATGATGCAATATTGGAGCACGATACTGTAGTTAATGATCGGGATTTGAGTTCACTAAGGCTTATTCTCACTGTCCTTTTCCGAAGAGATAACGTGCATTTAACACTTCCAGAAGTATGCAATTGTTCTGTATTTCTATTTGTTCTGATCTGCACAAAGCGTTTGATCTTGAACTTCTGCAGGAATATATGCATCATGTACATACAATGAACTTCTATGGACAAACTTTTCGGCAAAAGGTGAGAAAAAGAAAGTTCTACTCAATCAACATGTCATTTAATTATATCAGATTTACTTACTCAGTCTTTCTATTTTCCAGTGAACTTAACCCAAAGCTAGATAGCAGAAAATGTTTCATCCTGAATAAATTACAAAGCCACACACAAAAAGTAAAAGTTCTGTGTACCGGACCCCAGCGTATGGATTCGATGATTTTTTTTTTTCACAGAAGCCAAATTTGGAAACCCCTGGAAGATTGACCGTGTTAATTTTTCTTTTATGGCGGTAATATTTGTGCGATTTTGGTAGGGAGAACACAGGTTTTTCGCCTATAAAAGAAAATTGACACTGTCAATCGTCCTAGGGTTTCGAAATTTCGAGTTCTACGGTTTCGAATAAAATACATCGAATACGTACCATGTGGTGCGCTGAACATAACTTCTTTTGTATAGCTGTGTTACGTGTATCCAGCCCTTTGAAAATCGCTCACGTTTTTCGCCCATAATATAAAATTGTCACTGTCGATCGCCCTGGGGTTCCGAAATTTGGATTCTGTGTAACAAAATACATCGAAACCACATCCTGGGGTCAGGTGCTTTTTATTTATTTATTTATTTATTTATTTATTTGTGTGTGGCTTTCTTATCTATCTATACAGGGACATAGAAAACTATAAAAGTGACTATGTTTGTGATGTAATAACTCTTGAAGCACCCAACCGATCTCGTTCAAATTTTCAACATAGATTAGGTTTGGACATGGAGTGGTTTTTACCATTTCAATTTGACGGTGCAACTTGGGGGAAGGAGAAGATATAGTGTCACATCTATAAGTTTCGGGATCGCTGAAATGAATAGCGAGATTTGCGATGTCATTTAAATCTAAATTGCCCCATAACTTGGAGGTGGAGGAGAGGGGATATATAAAAATCATCGAAAATGACCAATATCAAGGAGCGCTTTAGTAATAGTAAAAAGTGCCTGACTAACGGAACGTATTACTATTATTTTCTTAATTTAACCCAGCAAAGCGGGTAATTGATGCTAATTATTACAAGATGGTAATTTACGATATATATGCACAATTTTGCTAATTATGAATTTTAATTCTCTTTACAGGAATGTTATGCTCAATCTAACGTACCCTGAAGGATCAATCAAAATTCAGCACTTTTCGTTGGAAGAAAGCATTATTTCAAGGCAATTCTACACCAATGCATTTTGCAGGTGACATAAATGCAGTCCATGGAAAATCTATGAGTTACTATCTTGAAAACGCAAATGTATTGATGAGACCATTCTCACAGAAATTTATTTTTATTTATTTTTTTTTCACAGATGCGCAGTAATATGAAATACTCTGCTACAATATTTATTTGTGTTTTGCTTAGGTTAACCATTTCCAGATTCAGCTTTCATCTGATCATACTGTTGCTATCACTACTTCACTACTAATATGCCCACTAAATCTCAGGCTAATGTCTACTATTTCAACTAAAATCTGTTAGTAAACTTTGCTATACTAAATTTACTGTTAATATCAACACTATTGCAACTAAGGTATTATATCTTTCAAAACAGCTGATTACATGATTAAACGACATATTATAAACGTCAGAAATCTTACAGAAGATGAAAAAGGCAAACTGAATGAACATACAACATATTTACTATAAAGTGTATATTCTACTGACAATATTACCATTTCATGTATGATTTATTTTGTTAGAAGCCGACATTTGTTTAAATAAATAGTAAACAACTGTATCAGTAGTGATCTCCATAAGGAAGGATACAAACTTGTCACTTTTCTCAGAAACTGTGATCTTTAAAATTATATATTTGTATCAAATGTTTTGGTATATTTTAATAGTATGGATATATTGTTCACACAGAAGTATGATCACAAAATCTCATAAAATTTATAAAAGTAGTTAAAAAAGGAACTTATATGTCAAAATGTATTAAGTTATTTATGTAAAAATTAAATATGTTTATATAATTGAAGCTTAAGCATTCTCTAAAGGATATGTATGTTCCTTGCAAAATTAGTAATATTATTAATGTAACAAGCAAAATATCTTTATTTATATAAAATGAATTGTCCTTAACAATGTGTAACAATTGTGATATAGATGAACATTGAATTTTAAAGATCTTTGTGCAATTTCGTGTTCACGACTTTTGAAGCTGGTGCAGATTGTGTCTTGGTACATTTCTATCTACTGTTTATGAGGATTTTTCTTAAAAGTCTTATTAAAAGAGGTGGATATAAAGAAACGAAATCGAAACGAAGGCTGGAAAGTATACTTACTTCAATTTGCTTTGCTTCATGTACGAATGTACAAGGATTTGTAACAGAAAAGTACACGAAATTTCCTTAACTGTATTTTGTGAAATAAAATATATTTATGGAGCCGCCATTGTTCAGTTATTCTAATCATCCCTGGCAATTAGTCCAACTTATTTCTTGTTTCTGCATGATTGCTTGAGTAAAGTGATTTATGTTTTTCTTTTTTTCTATAAGCAAGCTTTGGTTTAACCGAACATAAGATATATAACTCATTAAATATATGTTACAAAAGTGATAGTCATCAATTATCATCCTGAGACTTTCAGGGACTTGCACATATACACACAAATATTTCGAATTGGTAGATTTCCCTGTTGCAAGTACATTGATTAGTTCATTGAAATGTAAGCTGAAGCTCCTGTCCGGAAACTTTTGACTGGTTGTGTACCCATATGTAGGGAGTCAAATACCACCTGTCCATTCCTACAATCTAGAATACATAGCAAAATAACAAATTCAAAGCCTCTTAATAACAAATCAAACATGTCAAATCGATTGTAGACATTTTAACTTCCCGTTTCTAATGAAACCGACCTATTTAGACCGGAAGTCGGTTTTACGAGGCGCATGCCAAAAAAGGATATTTTAAAGCGGGATTGGCAATACTGATCGAATTGAGTATGGGCAGGAAAATGCTCTAGTACTCTGTACTTGTAACAGAGAAAGAATTGTTCGAATGGAATTGTGTACGTGGGAGTAGCAGTAAGGTGAAATGGCTGCCATACAAAAAAATTCCGAGGATTGTGAAGATAGATCTGTCATACGATTTCTGAACGTCAAAGGTCAGAATGCAGCTGCATTCATAGGAAATTGTGTGCGATTTACGGACTGGCAGTAACGAATGTAAGATGGTCATGCAATGGTGCAGGGAGTTTCGGGAAGGGCCTTCAAATGTTCATGCCGACGAGTGTCACAGAAACCCCAATGTTCAGATGGACAATCTGGTGGAACACACTAACCAGAATCTGCAATCCTATCACCAGTTCATAATAACTGAACTCGCCAAAAGTTTCCGGAAATGTATGCAAAAACAGTGCACCGACTTGTGAGAGACAAATTGGGTTATCAGAAACTGTGTGCGAGGTGAGTGTGAGAAATACTGAGATATATTTGCTCTGTTATTGCATGAAGAGCAAAGAATAACAGTTACATGTGACCTTTTGGGACAGGTGGAAGAAGGATAGGGGTAACTTATTTTCTCACACAAAGACGAGAGATGTATCCTAGATATTGTACACCACTGGGGAGTCGAAGCAGAAATCAATGCAATGGCGGCACTCTGATTCTCCTAAAGCCTAGAAATTCAAACACCACTAGTTCACAAAATCATGTGGCATAAAAAAATTGGTTCAGAAGAATGCTACGCTCTGGAGTTCTTCTGACACACGGCAACTTCTGCCCACACGTAACTCAAAGATTTCAATGGGAACTATTCAATCATAACCCTTACAGCACCAATTTTGCCCCCAGGGACCTATTTATTTTCCTTCAGCTGAAAACAGTGCCTTGTAGGGAAATGTTCCAACAACAGTAAACTTCTCCAAACATCTGTTCCAGACTGGCTGCACTCTCGGACGGCAGATATTTATACAGATGGTATGCCGAAGCTTGTACCACTCTACCTGAAATTTCTGGAGATTCATGGTGACTACTTTGAAAATAGTTACTGTATCAGGGGCGCTTATCTCATATATGTAAGGTAGGAGCTCATCCGTGGCTAAGCGATTAGCGTATGCGCCTTTGGAGCGGGAGACCCGAGTTCGATTCCCGGCTGGACCTCATATGGTTCGGATTACACGTTAATCAGTAGGTCCACGTCTCATATAGCCTCGCTGCTGAACGGGACGTTAAACTCAAAATCAACTCAACTCATATATGTAAGGCAAGTAGTGTATGTCCAAAGATAAAACCCACACATAACATTATTAATTATTGTTTCTTTTCTTTATTCCAACCTATTTCCAAAATCACTCTTTTACTTCCTTCCTTGACATTGAAACTGAATAGTTGTGGTAAATTCCTCATACTGTCACTAGAAAGCAACATACTAGCATAGCCTTCTCCACTAGAATCATTCTTTGGTATTGTTTGATGGTCTGAAAGCAATTCTTCGCTTGCATACTCTGCCGAAAGTTAAAAAAGAAAGACAATTTTAAAAAAATGTGTCAAATCCTCTTGCCATCATTAAAGAAAATTTGTAATAAAACTAGTAAAAAAAAATTATAAAGATTACTGACTGTGTCTGTGTTACTGCTACATCCGTTTGTTTAATGGTGAAGTGAAATATTTGAATATTGTGCAATGTATGGGAGGAAAGTATGCAATGACAATTTCTGATTATTGCAGTGAAAGCAAGAAGCCTGTGAAATGGAGACTGAGTTGGGAGCTAGAGATAATAGTGATTGCACAACTTCTCATTTTCGGTGATTTAATTTTACTTCTACAACATACGAAAATAAAAAGGTAATTGTGCAGAATGGTCGTACAACTCGTCAATTTAATATATCCACTAAAGTTAAAACATGAATTTGACATTTCAAAATTACGAATATTCATGGTTATGTGATTGTTCTTCTACAAACAAGTTATATTGTTTGTTCTTCTTTTTTTTAGTAATTAGAATGTGGATAATATAATGACATTAATAATGTACACAAAGCTTTCAAAAATGTACTGTCTTTGTTAATGTCATTTGAAAGCAGTAATTATGGAAAAAATCGAGAAACTCCAGACTTGATTATATGCTAGATGAAAAAGGAAAATGAGTGATCAACAACACAAGGAACGCGTTCGTAAGACCATATATGAAAAGTTTCATTGAAGTTTGTTTCTTGAATAAGCATGAACAGGCTTTTAGGAGTCAAAATAAAAGATCATATTAAATAGAAAAATACTTATAACTAGTAATTATAATTAACAGTCCCGTCATCAAGGCCTCTAGATCAAGAAGAAGGCCTCTAGATCAGGGTGGGGTGAAAAAATCAAATTTTCGAATATCGAATTCTAATAGGGCGCAAAAGTTGCGTGCTAATAAAAGGAAAAATAACGAAAATAATCTTCAGTTCACGTAAAGGAGGTGAAATTTGAAAAAAAAAAAATGACAGAAAAAAATATTCCTTTACACAAGGCATATACGGATTACTTTTTTTAAACTTCTGTAGCGTCCAAGTGCTTTATTTTAGTTGTGTGAGACCATGTTTCTTATTAATTCGGTAATGTGAGTGACTTTATACATTTTATTTTCATAATGATTTTGCAGCTCTTGGCCCATTTATCAACGTTCTTTTTTCTTTCCTTGAAATAACCCAGAACTCACCACGGAGAGGTGGCTGCATCGAGTTCAACCACACCCTACCTAACTCTCCTATCAATTAGGGTGTGCTAAAAATTATGTTGATTTAGTCAAGGATGTTGCCTTAAATTCAGATTTTTTTTTAATCAATTTTTGACATTGCGAGTATTGAGAGCAAACTTGTTCTAATGTAGCCATCTCTGCTTTCATACTTTTCCTACAAACTTTGTGACAAGTTCGACACAACTTTCAACTTCCTGATTATGGCATGGAAAATTTAAGAAATCAAACTCATGAGCAGATTTGTCATACATAAATGATAAGATAAGATAATGCATAGGGCGACACCTTACATTTTCTCCAAACTATCAGCTCACTGTAGTCCATGGCATCAAAATTTATTAAAAATGCATAAAAGTTCTAACAAATTTCCCCTTCGAATGTTGATTTCTTCCCTCTAGCACTCTCCTGTAACCCAACTCTCGTACGTATTATCTCATATCCACTGTCATAATTAACCATA
Source organism: Thermobia domestica (assembly GCF_964235325.1). NCBI lineage: Eukaryota > Metazoa > Arthropoda > Insecta > Zygentoma > Lepismatidae > Thermobia > Thermobia domestica. The sequence continues at coordinate 184,719,368 of NC_137470.1, forward strand.
TATTCTCTAGATGACAGAAGAACGCGTTTCTCTAAATTACAGGATCGATGATTCTTTTAATGTTGTTTGCCAATTGTTTAATTGTTTGAACTATCTTCAAAATATGTTTAGGTCAATGTTTTACTGACTGGTATCTCTCTATGTCGAACAAAACAGAAATATGTTTCCATAATGCAGTTTACAAGCACTTTGAGTTCGTTTGTAGGATTTGTTTGAGAAACGTAAATCGTAAGATCTGGTTTGCACATGCCAGCCATCGGAAGTAACTGAGAGGTCCAGGATCTCTTATAGCCACATCTGAAGCACACTGCCCTGTCTGAGTTGCTCTGTTAGAACTTTTATGACACCTTCAATAAATCTTAATGCCACAGACTACACTGAGCTGATATATTGAAGAAAACGTAAGGTGTCGCCCCCTCCAACGCTCGAAATCTTATCACTTATACATTACAAGTGTGCTCATGAGTTTGACTTCTTGAATTTATCATGCCACACTCAGGAAGCTGAAATATGTGCCAAACTTCTTACAGAGTCTGCAGGAAAAGTGTACGAACAAGAAAACAGAGATGGCTACATTAGAGCAACTTTGCTCGCAGTAGACCCTACTCACCCTCACAATGCCAAAATTTGATTTTTTTTAAAAAAATCTGAAATTAAGGCAACGTCCTTGACTAAATCAACATAATTTAGCACACGATAATTGATCGGGTGGTTGGATAGGGTGTGGGTGGAACTCGAATTGCAGCCACCTCCTCGTGGTGAGTTATGCGTCATTTCACAGAAAGAAATCGTTCGAAAATTGGCGAAGAGCTGCAAAAGCATTAACGAATTATTAACAAAATGACCTCACACAACTAAAATAAAGAAAGAACTTGGACGCTACAAAAATAAAATAAAGTAATTTGTATATTTCTTGCGTAAAGAAAAATTTTGGTGTTTTTTTTTGTCATTTTTTTTTTCAAATTTTAGACCATTTGCACGAACTAAAGATCCAAAGTGTGATTTTCTTCGTTATTTTTTCATTAATTAGCATGGGAATATGCAACTTTTGAGCCTTATTAGAATTCGATACTCAAAAATTTGATTTTTTTTTCGCTCCACCCTACTCTAGATAAACTATAGAGATTAGCTGTGAATATACTGAATAAACCAGTCGCGGACAGACGACAAGGAGTGGTCGTCCAGCTTGGGAGTTTGGGTGAGTCCAACAACCTCATCCTGTTAAAAAAAAAAAAAAGGAGCTTGTTCAGAAACATTCACAGAAGTCCCGAATTAGGACTGAAACTTGGCACTACCTCAGCAAAAGAAAATAGACAGGGGATTTGGAACATGGAATATTTGAAGTCTCTATAGGATAGACGCGTCAAAATTCATAACAAGCGAGTTAAAGAAATACACAGTAGACCTAGTAAGAGTTCAGGAAGTTAGGTGGGAAGGAAATGGAACTGTGAATTCAGGAAATTTTACGTTCTTTTAGGGAAAGGAAATAAAAATCACCAATTAGGAACAGGGTTTTTCGTTCACAAACGAATATTACCAGCAATTAAGTGGGTTGAATTTGTTACTGACAGACTTTGTTTTATTACTCTTAAGGGTCGATGGTGTGATATTGCTTCAAATTTACATGCCTCTACGGAAAATAAGGATGACGATATAAAAGACAGATTTTACGAAGAAGTGGAAATGATATTTGACCAACTCCCCCGATACCATACGAAAATCCTATTAGGTGATTTTAATGTGAAAGAAGGACGAGAGGATATTTTCAATCCGATTATAAGGAATGAAAGTCTGCATAAGACAAGTAATGACAACGGTGTTAGACTCGTGAACTTTACAACATCCAGAAGTCTTATCGTGAAGAGTACAACATTCCAAAACCACGACGTTCATAAATAAACTTGGATCTCACTAGATGGAAAAGCACATAATCAAATTGATCACGTTTTAGTAGACAGAAGAAGACAATTTAGCATAATTGATGTTCGGTTGTTTAGAGGGGCTGATGGTGACACTGATCACTACCTGGTAGTAGCGATAATAAGAGAGAGATTATCATTGAACAAAGGAAATATTCGACACCTGTTCAATGTTCAATGTCTGAAAACGGAGAGATTTAAATTAAAGAAATTAGAAGAGGGCCAAGTAAGGTAGGAATACCAGATTGAAGTTTCGAATAGATTCTCGGTTTCAGAAGAGTCGGAGTGCACTAGTGTTGATGATTCTTGGATTGAAATTAGAGATAGCATTAATATTTCAGCAAATAAAAATTGGGACAGTTGGAAATAGGTAGAAACAAACCATGGTTCGACTAGGAATGCATTAAACTAGCAAAGAACAGAAAACAGGCAAAATTCAGTTGGCTACAAACTCCGAATGAAATAACTACACAAAATTTCGTAAAGAAACGCGATTATTTCAAAGCTAAAATTAAGGAGCTTGAAGATAATAGTGAAAGTAAATACATTCGGAGAATGGATAAGGGGATCAACGAATTTAAGAAAGGCTATAAACCTCGTGTTATATATTAAAGAAAGCTGACGAAACAGTTCTCACTGATACAGATAGCATCTTAAATAGATGGAAAGATTTCATTGACGATTTGCTTAACATGCAGCCAAAAACTAATGCTCGTGTAGAAAAGGAAATACCGCAGAACTGTATATCCCGGAACCTTGCCGAATAGAAGTTGAAATCACTATAAAGAACTTAAAGAAACACAAACCTCCGGGTGTAGACGAAATACAATACCCCAGTACATCAACTATTTATTGACTCTAGAAAGGCTTACGACTTGGTTAGGATAAAAACATTATATAACATTCTTATAGAATTTGGAATACCGAAAAATCTAATTAGATTAATTAAGATGTGTTTAAATGAATCCCAAAGTAAAGTGCGGGTAGAAAAATGTTTGTCCACAAGCTTTCATGTGGATAATGGCCTGAAAAAAGGAGACGAGTTGTCGCCATTATTATTCAACTTTGTCCTGGTCCTAACGAAAATCAAAGATAGCAACATGGGTGTTGAATGGTATTCACCAGTTTATGGTGTACGCTGATGATGTACATTTAATAGGGGATGATAGGAGGACAATAGAAAGAAATGCAGAGGTTTTATTAAACACTTGCAAGGATGTGGGCTTAAAGGTAAGTTCGCCGGGATCGTAATACTGCAAATTATGGACGCGGTAAAATACCAAATAATACTTTTGATAAAGTAGATACTTTCAAATATTTAGGATCAATATTAACAGACGAAAACCAAATTCGCGAATAAATTAAATGTCGACTAAAAGCAGGGAATTCGTATTATTATCCAGTTCAAAATCTCTTCTCGTCACGAATTTAGTCGAGGAATTTGAAGCTTAAAATAGTCATGTCTGTTGTTTTGTATGGATCAGAAACATGGTAGCTTACTCTGAGGGAAGAACACAGACTGAAAGTATTTGAAAACAAGATGCAGAAACGAATATTCGGACCCAAGAGGGACTGAAATGGGAAATGGTGGAAACTTCATAACGAAGAACTACATAATTTATAGGTTTGCCAAACATTTTTAGTCATCAAATCTAGGTGGCTCAGGTGGACAGGTCATGTAGCCAGGATGGAAGAAAGTAGGAACGCTTTCAAAGTCTACACTTTAAGACAAATCCGAAAACGACCATTAGGAATACCTAGAAGTAGATGGAAGAACGATATTAAGATGGATGTCGCAGAAATAGGAATACAAGGTAGAAACTGGATGAAGTTGGCAAACGACATAAGTCAATGGAGAGCTTTCGTGAACGCGTTATTGAACCACCGGGTCCCATAGGCCATAGAGCTAGTTAGTTAGTTTGTCACTGGCTTAGTTATTATTTGTAGCAGTGGCTTTAATTCAAACGTTAAATGTTTACAGAGTTTACCGAAAAGTGATGTTTCATTGGATTGCTTACCGGGAATAATATTTCACCGCATGCCACTGCAAGGTATATACTTGTATATCGATCACAAGGAACTTCTTATCATTTTCTTGTCTCTCAAAATTAAATCGGCCATTTTTTGACATATCAAATGGATTTGGATAACTTTTTTGAGGGATTTCTATTGCACATAAAAAATGCACTGAACATTTATTCCCGAAACTTTCGTTCTGAACCCCAAATTGTCCCTCGAATTCTAATTATCCAGCTGGGAAGTTGCAGGAAGAAATGAAAAGTGATGATGTTGAAACAATTTGAATACGTCAACGAAGTTGTATCCACTGCTGAAACTGCTGATACTGACGGCTTCTGGATTTACCGGAAATGATACACTTGAAACGGATGTTGCACAATCGAATCGTAAGGCAAGATTTCTGTTTAATACATAGTGGCTTTGACACAAATTCTATTATTTATTTTAAAAAGTCAACCTTTACATTTGTCGTTGGAAAGAAAAAATCATTGGTGAGAAATGACTGCTAGTTGATTCAATTCTTGATCTCGATGATACGCAATAATGACTACGGACCCAATTACTTAATGATTTACGTCAACACAAAGTAGAAGACTGGTAACGGAATAAGGCTCCAGGACTGTGGCTAACTAAGTTATATGTTTTTTCTCTTTTCTAGATTTAAACATATAGTTAATCCAAATGATGAAATAGATTATTTTTACCCTCCGTCAAGTTACCGAACCAAGTTTCGCATCTTTAGTGTCATTCTCGCGCAGGATATGTAATATTTTATGGCACTTCCTTCTTAAACGTTGTATGTATACAATGACCGATCCTTCCGATCCGATACAGTTATGTTTATGCCTGATTTATTTATGGCTTCCCTTATCTAGTATGAGGGAAAGAGAGCAGCGACTTGTTTTTAGGAAACAGAGCTTTTAAGAGAGGGCCAGATTTTGTATTAACTAAATGTATATCAATAAGCTAGTTATTTTTTAAGAGTGCAAAAACATTAAAAATTCATTATTTATTATTTATTTATGCATTTATTCATGAAAGCTACACCACACTAAAGTATTGATTTGGTCACATAAAAGAAAAAGATACGTGAATAAAAAAGTCATGAAAGGTATATTACATAAAATATTAAATCTTGCAAGGAGCAACATATAGTAATAATTTATCTTAAAAAAAAAAGTTGTGCATATTTTAACAATAGAACATATTGTGCTTTCATAGAAATGTCCAACGCGAAAGAAGGAAAATTATATAGTATTTTAGCGTACTGATTTAAATTACAAGATTTGTTTATAATAATATTTTAACGAACTTAAAAAGTTCGTTACGGAATTATCTATGTCTCTGTGTCTGTCTATCAGTCTGCCTGTCATTTTTTTTTAATATTATGCCCTTCATTTCATAGAGCATCAAAAAATATCTGAGAAAGTGATGGCATTTTTCGAGTCACTCTCACCGTTCCCGAGATATTGGCCAAAAATGACCAATTTCCAGAGATTTAAGGAACCATATATCGGGGACCGTAAGTCACAGAGAGATGATATATTGCGAGAAACAGAATGCCTGGATAGGAAGTTTTACTTTTACATGTAGGAACAATTATACTTTTCCTTCCATTCTTTTTAAGTTCGTTCTGGCAATGCTCTGGGAGCATTCTCAACTGGTTAATTCTTTACTCGTTATTTAGGAAAACAACATAGAACTGAAGCCTACCATTGATCACATCCAAACAAAAAAAAAATAAATAAATAAATAAAAAAATAAAAAATAAGCAAATAACAAAGTAATGGAAACTCTACTTCACAAAATTCAGAAACATGAAAGAAATCCATAAAATAACAAATGAGTTTCATTTCACACTTGGAAGGATACAATCATGCCAAATGTAATCATTGTAGACCTACAGGAACTTCCTAATAATTTTTGTGTGTAGAAAGTGTCGCACACAAATAAGATGAAAAAAAAAAAAAAGATTTCTCAGTTCCCCACAAAACCATTCTAAAGTTTGATTTTTTCTATTTTGGGTGATTTACTTAGGTAAAGCTAACGAAAACGTACAAGCATACCGAATTTTAAGTTTTCATTCCAATTCCAAATGTCTGACACATCAGGCTATAGAGCCATTTAAATAACATGGGGAATTTATTGTTCCCCCGTTTAGAACACCTAAAATTATTTTTAAAAAAGATATTTACTTTTGCTAATCTTTCTGCGCGTTAGTCCCGAAAAGCTACAATCATGCCAAATTTCGACTTTCCAAGTCAACCGGAAGTACCCGTTATTTTATATCAGTGACCGGGTTCATGTAGTGTCATATATTTATGTAGACTAGCTTTTGACTAGCTGAGAGCTCCGCCCACAGGCCCCCGCATTTGCTCGGCCTACGGCCTCACACCTCTTAATGCGATAATTCTACCGAATTTCAAGTTTCTTTTCCTATTTGTTCTATCTAAAAGATAAAATGTTGTATCCGATGAAAATCCCTATTTAAATAACATGGAAATTTCTTTACCTTCCTTTAGACCAATTAAATTTTAAAAATATTCACTTTTGGCAATTTCCCTGTGGGTTAGTTGTTGAATACTACAATAATATCAAATTTCATCATTCTAATCCTGCCGGAAGTGATTATACATTTTGGGGTGTAGAAGGTAAATATCATGGGAAAGATTTTTCAGTTCCCCATAAAACCACTCTACAGTTGGAAATTATTATTTTTTTAGCGATTTACTTAGTTAACGTAAACGAAAACGTATAAGCATACAGAATTTTTATTCCAATTCCAAGTACCTAAAATATTATATTATATCTAAAAGAAAAAAATAAAAAAAAACACTCATTTAAATAACATGGGGAATTCCTTCATCCCCCTTTACACTACCTAAAAATTAAAAAAAAATCACTTTTGGTAATTCATCTGTCTGTTAGTCTCGAAAACCTACAATCATGTCAAATTTAATCATTGTAGCCATACAGCAAGTGCTCAATAATTTGGGGGTGTAAAAGGCGTTCCATATAAATAACATTGGAAAGATTTTTCAGTTCCCCATAAAAACCACTCTAAAGTTGTAAATTTTTATTCCTTTAGATTACTTAGGTTACGCTTATGAAAATGTATAATCATATAGAATTTGAAGTTTTTATTCTAATTCCAAGTACCTAAGACATGAGATTATATGAAAAAAGACCCAATTAACTAACTTGGGGAAATTTTTCATCCCCCTTTAGACCCCCTGAAATTTAAAAATAAAATGAAATTACATGAAATTTCCTGTCAGTTCGTTCTGGAAAGCTTCAATCATGCCAAATTTCAAGTTTCCACGTCAACCGGAAGTACCCCTTTAATTTGTCAGTTCATGTAGTTTTATATATAGTCCGGAGATGATTTTTGTCGTAGTAGAGAAACCCTCAATTTGTTCGTTCAAATGATCTGACACACAATAACAAAAGTTTCGACTAGCATCCAATAAATCTTGAATATACACAATAATTATATGTTCAAGCTCGTATTGAATAATTGTAATAATTATTTGGCTAAGAATAAGTAACGTGTAGGGTAATTACTTATTATCTTAACAAGAACGAATAAATCTGTAGGTTTTGTGAAAACTTCAGGTTCATACCAAAAATCATAACAACTGTTATTAACCTGTTAAATTCATTTATTCAAAGAAATTCAGAATTTAATGAATGTTTCTCTATTGAAAATTATTAAGAGTTGCCAACTGTGTAGTCTCGTCTCTAATTTCGTTAAGACAGTCTCTAAGTTTTGGGGTTGTCTAATATTTTCTACGAATTCTCTAATTCTCTAGTGTGTATCATCAAGAGCACTCTATAGTATCTATGTTTTGGAATTCTCTGTTACCGATCTGATGTACCTGACTTTTTTATTTTATTCTACACGAAATTGTAGGTAGTCTATCTATTATTTATACGCAGTATACGAAAAATATGCGCTATTAACTGGCAATTCCAATATACTGTTGTTTGTTTGTTTTTTTTTTTTTTTTCAAATATTGAAGTACATGCTTCTTGTAAATGTACTCAATAGACTCTCACGCATACTGACTTGATTACCATGTAATTCACGTTTCAACAAAACCATGAATAACTGTGGAAGATGGTCTCTGGATTAAAAATAACATTTCTATTAATTCCTATGCCGAACTGTTTCACAGATTTAATGAAGGCGATAAAATTATTACTGTGTGAAATCGTCTGTTACACTCAAGAAAATAATAAATTACAAGTAAAACGTTGTAAAAAAAATATGAGCTAAGCGATAAGAGTTCCTATCAATAGCAATATATATATGTTGTTTTCGTTTTATTTATTTCAAAGAAATCACTAGTACGCAACGTGATGAGAGAAAGCCCATTTAAATTACATTACAACTGAAACATTTGCACGAATTCACAAAAGTCCTTGACTGCACATCACACCGTAATAAAAACATTAACCTGCATTTTTTTTCCTCTTTGGCGATGATATCACTTCTTATTCAAGACATAAAACATCCGTTGCATTATTGCTAAACTTAATAGATCTTCAGAGAAAAAATTAAGTCTTTTATTTAATAAAAGACGGAACTCTTACAGTAAACGCGTAAATCAATTCAAATCATATTCTTTATCTGGGTTAAGCAAGTTTTCTAAGTTTGATAACAATGTGATAGAAGTTTGATTTACTCTTAGATTTATCAATCTGTACTACTAACACAAATGTGCAATGTGCATTTCGGTTTGACAATTTTTATTTTGCAAAAATGTTCGCATATTTTTAATTTTAATATTGGAAGTCATTTAAGGAGAAGGGAAAACTCATTGAGCTGAAACATTTGCATTAAACTCACCTAGCATCCGGAATCAAATAATCAAAGAAATACGCAAAGCAAAGTAAAACCATTTTGAGAGTTAATTATGGCAGTAACAGCAAACCGATAAAAATAAGATAAAAGCTACAATGTAGTGCCTTTTTTTTTATTTGGCACTAATATCGGTCATTTTCATTCATTTTAAAAATATAATCCCCTTCTCTTTCTGTACGTTGCATTTTCAAATTGAAATGATAAAAACCATTTGAGGCCCAAAGCTCATCTACATTAAAAATGTGATCGAGATCGGTCGGGTGGCTCAAGAGCTATGAAATCATGAACATAACCACTTGCATTGTTATGTACCGTATATAGATAGATACAATTAAAGGTCTAGCTATAATATGGAAATAAAAAAATAACCTTTCGCTTTATGTGGCAAACATCGTCAAGGATTCGTATAGAAACCTTGAGCTTCATAATAGAAAAAACAAACAATTTATGAATGATAACACTTTAAACATGCTTCACATTTCTTTAATAAGATCCAAATAAATCTCACTTATTTGGAAAACTGTTAAAACTCATAGTCAAAAAGTCTTACAAATTAAAAGCAAATTCCTACGTTTTCTCACATACAAAAGGATAAGATTTTAACCAAAATATGAACCGCAGAAGAATTTACTTGCTAATTTTACACTTCAGACACTTGTTCAAAGGCGGATATTGAACGACCTCATCTTCTTACACAGACTTTTGCATAAAAAATATACCGCACAAACATGATTGCGAATATAATGATCCTGGTTTCATCCCTCGAAACATGCAAGGGAAATAGTGACCCAGTATACTGCTGGAAGGCACACACAAATGCACTGAATATGTCACTTACACTCGTGTCCAAAATGATTGTCGCATATCTATAAGTGTCTTCTTGTATCAATATAATATGTTAATGATTTTGTAGGATACTTTTAATATTGATAATATGTGTATAATCGGGAAATGTATATTTGTTGTAAATTTCATAGCAAAAGAATTATAAATACGAAAATTAGAATGAGTAAAACAAAATGTTGCTAAAGGGACAAGAAAGTTTTATTTTAGTTCTATTGTTCTTATTTACTGCTCTTTTGACATGAAATTTGTCACACACATGTGTTTGGCGATTATACACATAATAACATTATAAGAAATACCGGGCGAATTCGTTATCAAATTATATTCCTACAACAACATATTTATAGACATGCGACAATAATTTTGAACATGTGTGTACATGGAGAATGTGCTACATACAATAACATCAGTAGGTGTTATAAAGTTGTAGACACAATTAAGTGTTCTGAAAGTCACTCAAAAAAAAACTAATATCAAGAATTTTGTACAAGAAAAGTTTTCAAAGAAAATTTATTATCTTATCTTAACACTAGCTGAACTTGCCCTCTCAACACAGCGCATCATTCACAGATGAATATAAATCTCCTTGGCAATCCTCACAATATCTGTACATGTCCTTTTACATCGTCTTCATAAAAATTGCAAGGGGTGTCATAAAGGAGATACTTTTTCGATTATTTTATCAATATCTCGCACCATTTGCAAGATTTGAGAATACTTCCGGTTGGAGTTTCTAACTCATATATGACCAGTGTTTTCTTTCCCCTTGCATGCAGTATGTAATAGGCAAATACATTATACACACAATTAATTATAATGTCAGTTATATATAGTCTCCATTGGGCATAACACTCCAAACAATAAAGATTCATCTTAGGCTAGAGAAATAGTTATCCTTTCTCCATTATAATTTGCCCATGAAAGAAACGCCAGAGAGATATACAACCCTTGCATACAATCATGTGGTGTTGAAATGTACAACTCTCAGGATGTGATGACTTTTTTTTTTAATTTGAATACTTCCAGTGTACCCCTAGAAATGTAATAAATCGATAACGGTAATGTGTTTGAAATTTCCAATTAGAACTGGATAATCTACACAAAATTTGGAATCGATCCGTGAAAACGGCAAGTTGCTAGCACTTGTGGTTTCCGAGATCTCATTGTCGAAATGATTGGAGGCAAACATATAAACTTTTCTTTGGAGACAAATGTATAAACCTAGCATTTTAATATGTAGACTAGCTGAACCTGCGCTCTACACAGCGCGTCATTCGCATATAAGCATGGAACTTCTTGTCATTTCTCACATCTGTACATGCCAATTTACAGACACAAGTGAAAGATGTCTTGGTAAAAATCATCAAGGGTACCATAGAGGGGAATTTCTTTTCGATTATATATTTCAACATTTATCACCGTTCGCAAGATTTCAGGCTACTTTCAGTTGGAGTTTCTAATTCATGTATGATCAGTGCTTTCTTTCTCCTAGCATGTAGTATATAATAAGCAAATACATTACACACACACAATCTTAACTATATATAAAACTACAGGAGCTGACATAAATTACATAATTGCTTGAGCTGAGGGGTACTTTCGGTTGACTTGGAAAGTTGAAATTTGGCATGATTGTAACTTTCCAAGAATAACCGACAGGAAAATTGCCAAAAGTGAATATTTGTAATTTCTACATTGTCTAAAGGGGAGATGAAGAAATTCCCCGTGTTATTTAAATTGGCCTTTTTTGGACCTATAATCTTATATTTTAGGTACTTGGAATAAAAACTTGAAATTCTGCATGCTTATACGTTTTCGTTAGCGTTAACTAAGTAAATTGTTAGAAATAAAAGTTTCCAACTGTAGAGTGGTTTTATGGGGAACTGAAAAATGTTCCTCATGTTATTTATATGGGACGTCTTCTACACCCCGAAACATTTAGGCATTTCCGGCTGGATTACAATGATGAAATTTCGCATGATTGCAGCCTTCCAGGACTAACCTACAGGGAAATTGCCAAAAGTGAATATTTTTAATTTTTAATGGATCTAACGAGGAGATGAAAAAATTCCCATGTTATTTAAATTGCGGATTTAATAGGTGCGAGGCCATAGGCCGAGTAAAGGTGAGGGTCAGGGGGCGAAGCCCCCAGCTGTACCAAATTCAGGAAATGCAATTAAAGAGAAATGCACAAAATTGACTCTTGATACATAAGAGATACGAGGCCGTGGGCCGAGCAAACGTGGGGGTCTGGGGGCATAGCCCCCAGATAGCCAAAAGCTAGTTTCTATTATAAAATTGAAAGTGACTATGTTTATGACTTAATCTCTTGAGTCACCCGACCGATTTGGATCAAATTTTCAACGTAGATTCAGTTCTTCCTGGGAGTGTTTTAAGCTATTTACTTAGAAACTTAGGGGCGGGAGAGGAGAAACATAGGAAACATAAATAAAACTTAATAACTCTTGAACCACCCGGCCAATCTTGATCAAATTTTCAACATAGGGTATATATGAAATTCGAACCTGAGAAGTTTTCTATCATTTCATTTTGACAGTAGATCTTAGAGGAGGGGGCGGGGAGGAGGGAATATATGAAAATGAATAAAACTTAATAACTCTTGAACCACCCGGCTGATCTCAACCAAACTTTCAACATAGATAAGAGATGCCCTCTTGAGATGTTCTTTTCCCTTTACTTTTACAGTGCAACGAACGGGAGGGGGAGGGATGAGATAAATGTAAAGAAGTGACAATAAATGTGACTGTCTTTGTGACTTCATCACGCTTAAACCACCAGCCCTATCTTTAAAAAAATCAACATATGCATGAGGTTCGGAACTGAGGTGGTTTTTATCATTTCACTTTGACGGTAGAACTTAGGGATGGGGGAGGGGAAGGGACAGATATATATAAAAATAAATAAAACTTATTAACTCTTGAACCACCCAAACGATCTCAATCAAATTTTCCACAAAGATGACGTTCGCCCCTGGGATAATTTTTATCATTTAACATTGACGGTGCAAGGTAGGAGAGGGGGAGGGGGAGATTTATGTAAAAAAAAAAATGAAAATGACTGTCTATGTGACTTCATTCTTGAACGATCTGTCCTATCTCGATCAAATTTTCAAGAGAGATGAGGTTCGCGCCTGGGTTGGTATTTTTCTATTCACTTTGACGATAGAAGTTATGCGAGGAGATAGGAGTGGGAGATATATAAAAAGAAATAAAACTTAATAACTCTTGAACCACAGGACCTATCTCAATAAAATTTTCAACCTAGTTGAAGTTCAAATATGAAATGATTTTTGTCATCTCACTTTGACAATGTAACTTAAAGGAAGAGAAAGACATTTACAAAGGAACGAAAATGACCGATATTAGTGTCGATTCCATAGTTTTTGAGGTCGCTGAGATGAACAGTAGATATGAATGTGTAGGAGCGGGGATATATAAAAATGACCAATATCAAGGACCGCCTTAGTAATAGTAAAAAGTGACTAACTAACAAAACATATTACTATTTTTTCTTAATTTAACCCAGCAAAGCGGGTAATTGATGGTAGTTAATTATAATGTCAGTGATATATAGTGTTCATTGGGCAAAGCAATCTAAACAATAAAGATTCAACTTAGATTGGAAATTGGTTATCCTTCGTTTTTCATTATCATTCAGAAATGAAACAAACGCCTGAGATATATACTACTCCTGCATACAATTATGTGTGATGCTGGAATGTATAACACGTAGGATACCATTCTTTACTTTTTTTTTTAAAAAAAATCAACACTTCCAGTGTACCTCTAAAAAATGTAAAAATAAGTAACGACCATGTTTTTTTAAACAAAAAAAACACACACAATTAGAACTGGACAATCTACACAAAATTTGGAATCGACCAGTGAAAGCGACACGTTTCTAGCACTTGTGGTTTTCGAGATCTCATTGTCGAAAGGATTGGAGACAAACATATAAACCTAGCATTCTAATATATAAAGTAGTTTAACCTGCGCTCTCTACTCAGCGTATCGTTCTGTTATGACCATGAATCTCCTTCCCACTGTGCATCCCTACTTACTCACACAAGTAAAGGATAGGAGACTCACAAAGGAAGTGAATTGCTATGTATAGATGTTGGAGTGAGTTTGTATCAAATTTCTAGAAGTAACACGATATCAAGTGGATATATCTAATAAATTCATATCCATCTGAGTATGTCTCATTGCGTCTCTTGAGACCTTTAAGTAGGGATGGCCAGAACCATTCCTGATGGAACCGGTTTTTGGCTCTAAATGGATACGGTTCTAGAAGATCCGGTTGCGGAACCAGGTTTTTGGATCCAGATCTGGAACCGGTTCCGGAACCGGTTTTGAAAACCGGATCTGCAAGAACCGATTCCGGCGGAACCGGAACTTTCTGGCCATCCCTACCCTAGACCCGAGCTGTTGGCAGGCTGTGAACAGTGTGCTAGATGAAATGGTGGAAACGACAGGCAGGCGCCCAGGCGGCGGCCGCTGTCTCATTTGACTAAACAAACTGGGTAACTGGCAAACGCATTACCTAAACAGACAAACTGGCAAACTCATTTGGCTGAACACCCACTGGTGCACCATTTTTTTTCTGGGGGCACAAGCGCGTGGTCCTCTTTCCAGTGTTTCGAAGGTGAACTTTGTACCACCTTTACGGGTCTTGGAGTGCTTTCGGATCCAGGCCTGTAACTGGTTCTTAAAATGTGGCTCTAGAACAGTGTTTTCGGATTCAGGTCTGGAATTGATTCCTAAGATCCGGTTCTGGAAACGGGTTTTCGGATCCAGGTCTGGAACTGGTTCCCAATATCCGGGAACCAATATCCCAATATCCAGGTTCTGGAACCTGTTACATCGTAGTTTCAGCCTGCAACAATGTTAATCTTATGAGCTCAAAACGGTCCCTAAAATATTGAATAGACCAATAACGACAAGTTTTTTTTTTTTTTTTTTTTAATTGAATGAGAACTGGACAATCTACAAAAAAATTGTAATCGACCAGTGAAAACGCCAAATTTCTAGCTCTTGTGATTTTCGAGATCTCATTGTCGAAAGGATTGGAGACACACATATAAACCTAGCATTTTAATATACAGACAAGCTGAGTCTACGCTCTCTACACAGCGCATCATTCATATATAAGCCTGAATCTCCTTGTTATTCCTCACACCTGTACATGTCCCTTTGCAGACACAAGTGAAAGACGTCTTCATAAAATCGGCAAGAGATGCCGAAAAGGGAAAACTTTTTTCGATTACTTTTTCAATATCTCGCACCGTTTGCAAGATTTGAGCCTACTCCAGTTGAAGTTTTTAATTCATGTATGATCATGTTTTCTTTCTTCTTGCATACAGTATGTAATAATCAAACACATAAACTAACTAACTCTATGGCCTATGAAACCCGGAGGTTCAATGCCGCGTTCACATAAACTCTCCACTGGTTTCTATCCTTAGCCAATTGGATCCAGTTTCTACTTTGTATTCTTATTTCTGCGAGATCCATCTTAATATTGTCCTCCCATCTGCGCCAAGGTCTTCCTAATTGTCGTTTTCTGGCTGGTCTCCCTGTTAAAATTTTGAAAGCGTTCATTATTTCTTCAATCCTGGCTACATGATCTGCCCATGTGAGCCTCCTAGATTTCATGACCCTAACAATGTTGGGTAAACCGTATACATTATGTAGTTCCTCGTTATGAAGTTCCCGCCATTCCCTATTCCCGTTTATCTTGGGTGCGAATCCCCAGGAACAGAAGATAACTTGCATTCGTCAGTACTAACAAATACCTTGTGATGTGGCGTTCAGAGCATTGCATTTAATCTTCATCTCTTCTCTCCCTACTGCCTCCTGCACTATGTTCATTACAGTTTTGCAAACGTCTTAACTCAGCACTGCATGGTAATAAATCTTTATTTTCAACAATATCGCTGTCTCATGCTTATATTATGCTTGTACTTCATTAGATGTTATTGTCACCCTTCAATCACCTCTCTGTGTATATATGTATTTAACAAATAAATAAATATTATATATTTGTACACCTCTTAGACCAACCACATTAAACTGCAATCTGCCTTTTATATGAAGCATTTACCCGAAGAAAGGGTAAAACCCTTTAGCGGGACGACGGACAAAAAAAAAACGCTTTTGTTGTTGTTCTAGTATTTTGATAGATAGAAAGATAGATAGATAAATAGATAGATAGATAGATAGACTCTATTATACTCAAATATCAACATGATTATATTTTAATGTTTTGTATTCCAGTATTAGTTTTAACATTATTTATTAAGGAATCATATATAGATACTGTAATTGGACAGTAATGCTTGTTGTGTAGATAAATACATAAATAAATAGATTTCCACGTTAGATCATCTAAACCTCGCAATAAAGACAGCTCCCCACCTCTCTACTGTAAATACATATTGATTCAAGAACTACCAGATTAAAAGTGCAGAAAATGCCGAGATATATCAGAAACAATTGAACACATCACAGGTATGTGTCAGATGGCTCCTACAGACTATCTGAAAAGACAAGGAACTAATCACCGATACCAACCCATACTACAAATACCAGCCAAATTCAGTACTTGGAAAAGATAAATACAAACTTTACTGGAATAGAGACGTCAGAACTGTTGTAACGGTAACTGCAAACAGACCCGACATCACTATTATCAATAAAATGAACCAATAAGTAACCCTCACAGACGTAGCAGTACCATTGGCTCATAACACATGTATACAATTCAGTACAAAAAGCAGTTGAGAATGCTCCAATAACATTGCCAGAACGAACTTAAATGGAGAGATGGAGCGGAAAGGATAACTCTGATTGTTCTCAGATGTAAAAGTAAATCTTTTTTTTTATCCGCACTTTGTTCTATTCTCGCAAAAAATCGAAAAAAGAAAAAAAAACATCTCTCTATGACTTACAATTCCCGACATATGGCTAATTAAATCTCCCGAAATTCGAACTTTTGGGGGCCAATATCTGGGGAAAAGTGGCCAGTTGCCAGTTGGTCAGTGGCCACAGGTTACCATTTCGTACCAAAATCCTCGCCATTATTTTAAATAATTATTCTATCAGGCCTTGTTTCCATTTTGTACTAATACACAATAACACACTTAGCAAGGCTATGCGATAATATGTAAAAAACAGTATCACGTACCTGTTCTTTTAGGTACTGATCAAAACCAAGAGATCTCTCTATGACTTACAGTTCCCGAGGTATAGCTCCTTTAATATTCCGAAATCGAAACTTATTTTTTTGTCAATATCATGGGAACGGTAAGTCATAGAGAGATGATATTGCTGTTAATCAATACCTAAGAAAATGATAAACATTTTGGTACCAATATTAATTAGTAGCCACTGGCCAAATCAGTGGAAAGTTGGACAGTCTTCACTGGTTACCATTTTGGTACCAAGATATTTACCATTCTCATAGGTATTGATCAACACCAATATCATCGATCTGTGGCTTACGGTTTCCGAGATATGGCTCCTTAAATCTGTGGAAATCGGTCATTTTAGGGCTAATATCTCGGGAACGGTAAGAGTGACGCGAAAAATTTAATCACTTTCTCTGATAGTTTTTGATGCTCTATCGAATGCAGGGTTCAAAATTGAAAAAAAAAATGTAATAGCTAATTACAGACAGACACACATACAGAGAATTCAGTAACAAACTTTTTAAGTTCGTTGATAAGCAAATATAAAGACCTGACAGACGAAATCGAGAAGCTATGGAAATGTCAGAAAATTACAGTAAGGCTAATCATTGTCTCAACTACAGCAATTGTCCCTAAAAAGTACTGTGGCACAACTTGAAGAGATAAATTCAAAATATATCCCAACAAATCTACAACAATCAGTAATACTCGACACCTGTGATATGGTCAGAAAGTTCTTTGGAGAAGAACACTTGAAATAATCTGCACTTGGGAGAAACAGTCGTCAGATTACTAAGTTTAAAGAGGTTTAAACCGAGACACGGCAATAATAATAATAATAATAATAATAATAATAATAATAATAATAATAATAATAATAATAATAATAATAATAATAATAATAATAATAATAATAATAATAATAATAATAGTAGTAGGTAGTAGTAATAGTAGTAGCAGTAGTAGTAATAATAATAATAGCAAGGAGTATCGTCTCACAATGTTAAATTAAGATTCCAAACTATGGGAAGTCAATACTCAGACTGGGAGTAGTACGTCAATAACTACAGGTTAGAACAGATTAACAAGAACAAATATTGAAGCTGTTCCTCTGACACTAATCCACATGAAAAAAAAAAAAAAAAAAAAAAAAAACATTACTCGCTATGTCATACTGGGTTTGTTCTGTGGAAACTAACATTAAAGGTTGAGACAAAAAAAAAATGTTTGTTTCAATCGTTTCTGGTTTGAATAGAGGACTTGAGTGGGTAGATCGAACCTATTCTTGGGATCCAGAATCGATTTTTTAAAAAAAAAAAAAAAAACATCTTGATGACATTTACCGTTTGAGCTCTACGGACAGTATTGGAATTGGGACAATTGTAAATTTGAGCCACTTATGGTTCTGATAGAGAGTTGTGGACAGTCATGATATATTGTCTTCAGATTCTGAAGCGTTTAAAAAAAAAGCTACTTGCCATCTGTTACCGTTTTCGTTCCAAAGCGATAAATGTTGAAACCAGAAGTGGCTAATTTGAATCAATTCCGGTTTGAATAGATGGTTGATGGAGCACGCAAAACGTATTTTTAGTACCCAGAAACGATTAAAAAAAACTTATCTTGAGCATTTACCGTTTTTGCTCTACGGAAATCAGTATTGAAAACGGAAGTAACAATAGTAAATCTGAATCCAAGATTGTATCACTTAAGGTTTTGGTAGAGTGTTGTCAAATACCATGATGTGTTGTCTTGAGACGCTTAATCGTTAAAAAAAAAGAAAAGAAAAAAACGCTTTTCGCTATTACCATTTTTGTGCAATGGTGATAAACGTTGAAACCGGAAGTAATAGTAAATTTTAGCCACTTCGTGTATATAGTCATGCATGATATGTTATATTAAGACATTTAGTCGTTTGCAAATAAATAAATAAAATACTTCTAGCTTTCTGTTTCCATTTTCATTCTATGGTGATAAACATTGAAATCGGAAATGAAATGAAATGTTTGAGTTTTACGTCCCACGATTATGCGGTTAGGCTAAAGGAGGATGAGTAATGAATGAAATGGTGGAATGAAGAAAGTGATAGGAAACGGGAGAACCCCGAGGAAACCCACGCACACGGTGTTTGGCCACCAGAAAGTTCACTTGGCGGGGGCTGGGATCGAATTCGGGACCCCAAACACCAGAAGTGAACGCTCTACCACTGAGCTACTGCGGCCCCGAAATCGGAAATGACTAATGTGAATCACTTTCCGTTTGAACAGAGAGTTAATGGAGGACGTAATACCCATCCTTGAAACACTGAACCGATTAAAAAAAAAAAAAAAAACGAAATCTCCAGACATATGGACTCACTGAGAAAAATCCGTCCTGCAGACAGCTGTATATTGTATATACAAATGTGCGGAATCATCTTGCTTACTACAGAAATCAGTACGGAGCATACATTATCCAAATGGTATATAGGCACTGCCCTTAGCTGTTACACCATGCCGTTGCAGGATGTGTGACATCTAACAGTTGCTAATAATAATAATAATAATAATAATAATAATAATAATAATAATAATAATAATAATAATAATAATAATAATAATAATAATGGAATAAATGGAGAATAAAGTCGTCCAGATGTTGCAAACTTTACCATACATACAAAACAAATGTGTGGTATAAACTGTGGAAATATTATTCCAATTTGAGGAAACAGTGTAATTTGACTAATCATCTCCATTGATTGCAGTTAAAATCGATTAGGGATATAAGTGGATAGGTTCCACAATTATCAAGGTTTCCTTACTTAAATAAAGATAAGCAAAGGTTGTTATTTCTTAACTTTTTTTCAGAATGATTCGATTTGAACAGCCCATAGTCCACGTGTTCTGTACTGCTTTATAACAGTTTCTACTGCTTGGAGTTGAAATCAGTCAATTTATTCCGTTACAGAATTTGCTGAAAAAATAACCCATTGTCTGGGGGACAAAAATCGCTATATTTGGCCTGTTTAAAGTCAATCTACATTCTGCAAAACTTTCGTATAAGAAAATGCGCATTTTTTGTGAAACATCTGAAAACTTATAAAGGATAAGACTATGGAAATCTAGTTGAGAAAACTTGCTTCTTCAAGGCACATGTTCATTACTTAATTACATGTAAATATCAGTTAGGGGAAAACACTTGCCATGTTACCTAGCATCTTCTCGATCTCTTCATCAAATATATTGCCTTTCGCTGAAGACCATAAGCTCTTCAGATTCGTTAACATTTTACACGATGCTTCCTCACTGCAAGGTGACATATATATGTTATGTAATTGGTGCTCTACCTGTAATCTGTCTCTAGATTGTCCAGTTTCGTGTAGATTGTCCAGTTCTCATTCAAATTTTCAAAAACCATGTCGTTATTTGTCTATTCAACGTTTTAGGGACTGTTTTGAGACCATAAGATTAACATTGTTGCAGGATGAAACTACAGTGTTAGGCAACCAGAAGAGATGTTACGTATGGGGGTTGGCGGACATTGCAGGCGCATTGCTTAAATCTGAATGGCAAAACCTATTGCATGCTGGCAACTTGAAAGGCCTCAAGAGACGCAATCAGGCGTACTAGGACGGATATGGAATTGTTAGAAAAAAAAATATTTCCACTTGATATGGTGTTACTTCTACAAATTTGCTACAAACTCACTCCAGCATCTATACACAGCAATTCACTTCCTTTGTGAGTCTCGTTTCCTTGACTTGTGTGACTAAGGAGACATGCACAGTGGGAAGGAGATTCATGGTTATAACAGAACAACTCGCAGAGTAGACAGCGCAGCTTCAGCTAGTCTATATATTAAAATGTTAGGTTTAGTGTTTGTCCGCAATCCTTTCGACAGTGAGATCTCGGAAACCACAAGTGCTAGAAACGTGTCGCTTTCACTGGTCCATTCCAAATTTCGTGTAGACTGTCCAGTTCTAATTGAATACATTTTTAATAAAAAAAAGTGACATTTCTTTCTTTCTTACAATTTTAGGGATACACTGCAAGTTTTTTTTTTTAAGTATCGTATTCTATGAGTTAAGTTAGTACAGAACATAGTTATATGCAGGGGTTGTATATCTCTCAGGTGTTTGTTTCATGGACAAATAATAATGGAAAACGAAGGATAACAGTTTTTTTTTCAGCCTAAGATGAATCTTTATTAGTTGGAGTGTTTTGGCCAATGAACACCATATATCACTGATATAACTAATTGTGTATGTAATCTATTTGCTTTTACGCACTGCATGCAAGAAGAAAGAAAACACTGATCATGCATAAATTAGAAACTCCAACAGGAAGTAGGCTCAAATCTTGCAAATGGTGCGATATATTGAAAATATAATAGAAAATGTTGCGCTGCGTAGAGGTCGCAGGTTCAACTAATTTCCTTAAGAAAGAATATGCGTCGACAAACATATAATATTAACAATACATATCAAACGCGTTTTCTCTTTTAAAAAATCTAGTTGTCGTCTTAGATTAAAAAAAAACTCTCCTTTGCGGATCATATCAGTTGGATCTCATCTAGAGCTATGAAACTACTTGGTCTACTTTTTAGATTTCAGGAAGTACAAAGTCTTCCTGCCCTTACAATGTTTTATAAGGATTTTGTTTCTCCGATGATAAAATATTGTTCACCAGTATGGATCATGGTAGTAGCAACTAATCTACCAGGCTACCATAAAACAAGTATCACTGTTCAGGTAACTCTGAGAACATAACCACAAAATGCAACCAAACGTGGTAGGAGTATATTTAGGAATATGCAGAAGCGATTGGTGTAGAAAATAAAATTAGTTCCAATTCTCGCCACCAGAGATAATTGTGGCGCTGTACAATGCCAAGCAAGTGCAGGGTGAAAACAACGATACTAGTGATGCTAAATGACAAGAAAAGCTGTAATTATCTCTTCAAGTGCTTACTTACGCCTTCATGTGTTTCATTGATACTGGTTTGATTGCCACTATGTGCCAGAAGTGAATTGATGGCGATCCGGTGTTTGCTTCTTTTTTTTTCTCCCACACTCTTTACCTTGTGATCAAAGGGTCCCGGGTTCAATTTCCGGTAACAACACATGTGAGTCGGATACCATGTTAACCTATGGGTTCCGTCCTTAGAACGTCATCGTCATCTCATAAGGTACGAGTCACCATAGGTTCTCCTTGACCAGGGACCTTCACGTCAAATACTTGCATTTGGGCAGAATTCCATATCACCATAATCGCCCATAGCGCATCACTACACCACAGGATTATTAATAGGAGTACTAATCAATGCCACGCGTCGCACGGGGGAGTAAGTAGGCCTTTCTTTCATTGAATATCAATAATATAACTTGTCTTCTATACCACACTTAACACTGAACAGAAACGCATTAACCTCTGGAGGCCAGATTTGACACTAACCTTTCCTGGAATTTTGGAGGGAATTTGCATTTTATAAACACAGGAAAGACTAACATTGAAAGTCGCTTTTGTAAGCTATCCAAGAATTTTAAAGGGACTATTCAACCCAAAAGGACCCTTCCCCGCAAATCCGTCAATGATCACGAAATATTAATAGCATTGGTAATCAATGCTAGGAGACTCACAGGTAGTGTTGTGAACGCCAGGAAGAAAAACGGAAATTTTGGGTTTAAAAAAAAACAGTTTTTTACCGTTTTCCCGGGCTTGGAAAAAAGCGGAAAATTTGAGAAAAATTGAAATTTTTCAATATTCT
This sequence comes from Thermobia domestica, assembly GCF_964235325.1. Lineage (NCBI taxonomy): Eukaryota > Metazoa > Arthropoda > Insecta > Zygentoma > Lepismatidae > Thermobia > Thermobia domestica. The sequence goes on from NC_137470.1 coordinate 184,741,973, forward strand.
ACAACATTATGCTTTAAAAATGAAAACTGTTTTATATTTACTAATTTAATATTAAGATTATTGAGTACTTATGTTTCTTCTATTCCAATAGGGAACTTTGTGCCAATAAATATGTATGTACCACTTATCCAAATGCTTTAAAGTTAGCACCGTGATAGAATGGAGTTATTGCTATAAAAGATACTAAAAGGTAATCCTAGTTAGATTAATTAATATAGACGCATTTAAATTATTTTAAGCAATCTTGTGAAGTTCCCGCTTTATGGCAAGGAAGTGGTAAAATAACGGGCTCAGAATCATATTTTTTTTCTTATGTTGAAATCAAATATATATTTTATGGGAGTATCTTCCTTGTGCTGTGTAAAGTTGCAGGGAAATTTTGAACCAATTAGAAAAAAAATCTTTTGTTCGGAAATATTGGCAAAAAAGGAAAATATAATTTAAAAACTATTTCTTAGCCTGATTCTAATCTTATTTGGTGTAACGTGTCTGCAGAATATATTTTGCTAACAGGAAAAAACTTAAAGCAACAAGTTTTAATTTTACTTTTCAGTTTTCTCGTTTCTGGTTAAAATCCCTCTTTGTTATTTGCATATTTTTCGAATAACACAAAAAGTGCTATGACCTTATTTACTCATACATACTTACACTGCACAAGTGCTTAAATTAGTGCAGCGACAAATATATATAAAAATAACATGTAAAACTTCCGTTCGTTATTATTGAGACTAAGACTATGAATTTAGGGACCCCAAAAACTATGAATTCAATATTAGTATCGATCATTTCCAATTACTTTTACATGTCACCCTCCTCCTTTAGGAGTGCTAATGGGGGCTGAATTTGGACTTAAACGGCATCGAAAATGTCACTGTTCATCTCAGGAACCACGAAAACTATGGATTCGACACTAATATTGGTCTTTTTCAATATGCATCCCATTTCCTTCCTCAAAATTGCACCTTCAAACTGAAATGAATTAGTCCCAGAAGCGACAGTCCTATTAGCGACAGGAACTCTTATCTGTCCTATGAGCGACCGATTCATTTACATTGAGATGATGGAAGACGATATGATTCGATCTCGTAAAATATGTTTGCCTTTGGCGTTATTAGCGCCCGAACAACCTTGGTATGAAATAGACCTATGTACGTGCCAGTGATACTGTTCGTCAAATATATTTTCCTCCACTGTGAGTGCAAATAAAACTTATTTTAATTTTGAGTCAGATTTGACATAAAACATATCAAATAACTTAACGAGACAACAGGTATATTTCCATGAAAAGTATATTGTATTATAAATGCAAGAATATATTATTATCTATATATATAAAAGAGAACGTACAATATTTTGTCCGCTCATCACGCTAATACGGCTGAACCAATTTCTTTCATTTTTGGGGGGTTATTAGGATTTGGACCCTAGATGGTTTTTATCATATCACTTTAATTTTTAATTACCAGTGTCTTGAGATAATTGACCATTCAAGTGTCCATAACGTACAAATCCTTTGTTATTAGTTCATCATAGGTAAAAATAAACGTATTTATATGCAACCCGCATGACCGTGTCACTCGGCGGGTTAACATAAATGACAGGCGATATACAGCGGAAAATAGCTTGAATCTTCTGTTTAAAATTTTTTAATTGATTTGCTTATTTTTACAGACACTTTTACAATATGCCAGCACCGGGATGACCGCAGCGAAGCGGGGCGGGTTAACATAAATGACAGGCGATATAATGTTAAGATTTACTGCAATCTTCTATGGTTTTTATCATATCACTTGAAAGCGAAAAAGTAAAAATTATCTAAGTAACAAAGTTTATTGCGTTCCGGGGTGACCGCAGCGAAGCGGGGTGAACGCTGCTAGTAACAGATATAATTACAATACAAATACTTGATAGACAACAAAAAGCTGTGCTGCCTAAGTGTTTGAGCGCTCACCTCAGGTGCGTAGAATCCCTGGCTGGATCCTAGCTCGCGCCAAATTCTGCTTGTGGTATACAAACAATTGTGTGTGGGTTTTCTCGGGGTCCTCCTGCCTCCTTCCACTATCTTAATCCACCATTATTATCTATCTCATCATGACCGTCTTCCTTAGTTTTACTGAATATTCGTAGGACGATAAACCTTAGAAAATGAAAGCACAAATACAACAATACAATTGATTTGCTTATTTAAATTTAGTGTCCCTTTCAGCAGCAAAGCTATGAGATGTGGACTTATAGTTTAAGGTGGAATCCGAACCACGGTAATTGTTCAAATTTTTGTAAGGCGCTTCCACCGGGAATCGAACCTGGGACCCCGTGCACCGAAGATGGTGCGCGAATGCTAACCAGTAGGCCAGCGGAGAGAGCCACAATAATACGAGTAATGAATGATTGTATTACTATATTTATAGACCTAAAATATAGTTTGCAATAACGTATCTTACCTTAGAGAGAGAGAGAGAAAAAATAAGATTAAACTTCACTTTCTTTCCGTGTGTAACAAGAGTTGAACATGTGACGTCCAGAAGAAACCCTCGTATGAGCAGCGGTAACAGCATCCCATAATTTTAAAGGAGATCCACTGAGTTTAATTGTTAATAAAGATTGAAAGGTACTCGCCAACATACGGTTTCTTTCGAAACTTTTAATATGAGCAACACTGAATCCACATTCACAGGCAGCAGTTGATAATGGCACAGAACATTCCGCGTTAAGTCTTTAAGAACTTGAAAATCATTTACCGACTTAGAACTTGACTTGTACTCTCTCCATTCTGACACTGTAGAACCCCCGTTTGGTCTAGTGGCTAGCACGTTTGACTTCGGTTAACGTAGTCCCTGGTTCGATTCCCGGTGGTGTACAGTTGAACGACCAAAGTGGTCGGATTCCATTATAATTAGTAGGTCCACGTCTATTTTATCCTAGCAGGCATAACCGTGGGACGTTAAACTAAATCAAACCAAGCCATTCTAACACTGCAGTATCAGGATTTAATACAAACAATTTAGCTTCTTTATATACGTCTACGTTACCGTATAAACCACTCATGTTATTACGATCTTTATTTTCAAACACTGAAAAACACTTTAGAACATCATTAGAAGGAAACCTTGTTTCCACTTCGTCTACTAAACCCTAGATTACCTGCCCCTTATTTGATCAAACTCACTATCATCACTCCCTGTATCAGACGCTTGTCTGCAGTACACTAATACAAAGACTTTGGTAGACATCATCTTTCATACGCATTTCTCTCAGAGCTTGGATTATAGATTCAATTCTTGCTCTATTTCATTGTACGAAACTGGTTCCTTTTGCATCATTTTACTAATATTAGACAGAATGGACGCAATATCCAGAAGAAAACCGAGCAATAGATTTTTTTTTTTTGGTAAAAGCCACTCAGTTTAAAACTGTCTCTGTTGAAATGGTCAGTATTTTCATACTCCAAAAGTAGGAATTGCATTATACAAGAAAAATATGTAAAGATTGCAAATAATACATGCTCCTCATTTGAAATCCAACGTATGTGAAACAATCTTTTGATTTTTAGCAGTCCTGCGGCATCTGTGACTGTCGCGATACTTTTAAGTTTTGGAGCTGTATGAAGTTCGCCTAACAGAATTCACAACATCAAAAGCTCTTTCAGATACAAGATCCATTCGATGTGCCATGTAGTGTACGCTAATTAGACACTGGTCAACATTTCTTCTAATTTGGGCAGCAACACCTTGTTTCTTCCAGTAAACACTACATCCCCGTCCGAACCAAATCTAACAAGCTTTTCTTTAAGATTAAAAATATGCCATCTTCGGAAAACGCTTGAATAATTTTCTCTTCAACGAATTTTGCATCGGCATTTTCTACAGGCACTAATTTATAAAAACAACAACAATAGTTATTTTCTTCGTCCACATAATTATGTTACATATAACAGCAAGTGCTTATCCGGAAACCTGTTTGTAGATTCGTCAACTGTTTAAGAAATTTTACCAATTTTGCATGCAACTGCTACGCTAGAGAATAAAGGTCTCCAACTCGTCACAACGAAACAGCCGACAAAGTTAAACACCTGATACCTTTACAGCTAAACTACGTTTTTGAAAAACAGGCATGCATTCAAATTTATTGTTTGTTTGAAAATTTTCATTATAGACCTACTTATGTTTTCCTATTAAGGTGTCCCCCCTTACATATTTTGGTGGGGGAAACGCAAGTATAAAATTTTTGGTGGGGGGAATTCCCTCCCGTCCCCCCCGGGATTTCGCACCCTGAACCATGGAGATGCCCCTCTCTAGAAAATTTTCTTCGGGCGCTCCTACTTTTTTCTGATTTATTTCTTATGCCATAAACATATTCAATCTAAACTTATGCTTCGTATCATTAATTTAGCATGAAATTTTTAATTATATTAGAATCATAGACAAAGGCGGAGCTACTCTAAATATTTAATTAGTTTTCTTCTTGATATTTAGAATCAATGTATTCATGGAAATTAATTCAAAAATATAATATTAGGAAAAACGTATAAAGATTGTTAATGTAATGAGAGCATTCTCACGTATTAAATTCAGGTAGAGCGAAATTTTTCATAGTACATTTTGTTAGGTTCTAAATCACATTAGCATGAAACAAGTTAAAGAAGAGAGAACCTTATCTTCTTCCATTATCTTAGTATGAACGAATCGGTGACTCATAGGACAATTAATAGATCGAATCGGTCGCTCATAGGACAGTTAACAGTTCCTGTCGCTAATAGGAGTGTCGCAAGTGGGAAGACACCGGCATGATAGAAACCATCCGAGGCCCGAACCTCATTTATGTTAAAAATTTTATCGAGACCGGTTTGGTGGTTCAAGAGTTGCCAAGTTACAAATATAGTCACTTTCATTTTTATATACATAGATAATTTGTCGTACTAGAAAACAGGTATTCCCATACAACATTTTGTACATAAAGTTTATATAAAAGTCTATTTTAGAATATTAATAATAGTAATTATGTTTTAGGGCAAGAGTGTTAGTAAAATTTGCCTACTGCTCTCTCTTTTAAGAAGTAATTTGGTTAAAAGTAACAAAATTTCACCAGACGAAAAATCACATTAAGAACTCAGTTTCATTCAAGAGCCCTATTTGATGCAACAGAAATGCTTCATGATGGTAGCAATTGTAAAAGTTATGTATTTAAAGCAGAACCACAAATAAACGACTAAAAAGCACATAACGGAAATAAGTGCAAACTCTTAATTTTCAAGAATAATTACAACAGTTTTATTTTCGAAAATTTCTTTTTTTTTAATATTCGCAATATTAAAATTTTTGAACTTACATTCAAAAAAAAAAAAAAAAAAAGATTCCATTACTAGTAAAATTAACCTAATAGAAAGACTTTTGTTATTTTCTCATTTTCTTTTTCAATTTTTCCGGGAAGAAACCGAAAAAAAAACTTTTTTTACCAACAGGTTCAAAATTTCCCGAAATTTTACAACACTACTCACAGGAGAGGCAGTTACAGCCTTTCTTATAATTTAGCATCTCTGGTATTGGTTTTCTTCCACGCTGCACTTACTTGGTGTTGTACAGCACCACAATTTCCTCTGGTTGCGAAAATTGGAACTACTTTTATTTTCTACACAAATCTCTTCTGCATATTCCCAAATATACTCTTACCAAGTTTGGTTGCATTTTGTCGAGTGGTTACGTCTTCTTAGTTCCCTGAACAGCGATACGCATTTTATGATAATCTGGTATATCTCGCATTGACTCTGCATTAAACTTCTTTCTTGTCATTGCTAGATTTAGTATTCCCGAATTATGTAATTACTCGAAACAAGAACAAATGTATTTAAAGAACTTATGTTCCCCTGACACACGATGCCGCGGAGCTGATTTACTTTACCTGTATATAAGATCATCAATGGCAAAATGGATTCAGAATTTTGCTATCGCAGATTAACTTTCATGTTCCTCGGCGAGGCCCAATTTGCTAGCTTATGAGGCACCTAGGTTATCGATTGTAAAGCGCTGCTTGTTTTACAGGCTGTAATGCAACGATTACAATACATTGTCGACAGGGTGTAACATTTTTACCTCTGAGAGAAACTTTGGATCTCAATTGATGAGAACTTTGCATATTGAGACATTAACTTCTTTTGGTATTTTATCTTTGTCTTTTTGTTTATACTTTTATTTTTGTCTTTATGTTGTACAGTTTCAACTAATTGGCCTAGTGCTGTATGAAACTTTGTAAATAAATAAATATAAGGTGGCCACAAAGTACTGTTTTATCTTGATAAATGTTAATTTAAGTTTTCCTCTTTCCCCTTGATAAGTGCTAATGAAAGTTTTCCCGTTACCCCTTGATAAATGCCAATATAAGGTTTTCTAATGTTTCAGATTGTGTGAACGATGGTTGATACGTTCAGTTACAGTATTGAAGAACTTGTTATTGCAAGTTGTTGGATGCATTAGAGAAACCACGAAGCCAAGACCTCACCACCTATGATAATGTGCTATTGGGGTTCATAAAGGGCATCATCTCACAAAACCATTGAGATGCCTCTTACATAACACTACACGTGTCACTGTGGAACTTACAGAAACTGTGAAACATGCTTTCGCTCAAGTTACATCTGAAATAATCCTCAAAATGTCTCATAGAACCTGGAAGAAAATTATCGTTTGTCATAAGAATGACGATGGGCAGACTGATCCTTTGGACATTTAATGTTTCTTGTCTTAAAACTGCCTGAAAGCATTGTTGTTCATGTCATTCAGTTCTTTGCGTACAGTTCTTTACAAAAGTTTAGTTGTTTATGTTTCTTATTTCCAGAACGGGACTTTGTGGCCACCCTGTATATGAGCCGTCATTACAGTAACATTAAAAAAAAAAAAAAAAAACTAAACATAATGAGACATGGAGAAACGAGATCAGATGATTCCTAGTGCTTGCTTGTAAGTTGAATTTGCATATCGGACTCAAATATCATCTATAGAAAAGCATTAATTTAGCGTGGGATTTTTTCATGAGCAACATACGTGTAATATCAATGAAAATTTAATTAGGACCTCTAATTAGACATGTAACAAAACCCAGTCGAAGACAATTGAAACAACTTGTTTCACTTTCAAAATATAACAAATAATGCAATTTATGAACAAAAACATGAAACTTAACTCGTTTTCTACTAACACGACTTATGATTGTTGTTACGTAGGGCGTGAAATTAAAAAATAATACAATATTTTAAAGAATGCTTCTAAATCCTGCAGAGCACAGAAACTTTGACAATATCTTGTTCACTCATCGTCACGCATTTTTAATTAGTCTTTCATCATAGGTCGCGGCTATTGACAGAAAATTTGTCGTAATTGGTCTCAAAAGAACAATCAAGGAACGAAAAAAACAATAAATGTACTCGCGTGTTATTTTGCGATTATTAAACGAAAAATAAAGAGATTTTTAGTACGATAAAACATGTTTATTGAAGAAATGCATATACTTTCCATTGTTTTAATCCAAATAGTTTTATTTTTTCTTCTGTACTTTGTAAGAAGCCCAATTATCCATATAAAAAGGAAGATCAGTTTTACGCACCGTTACAGTTTGTCAATGGTCAAAGACAGAACAAGTTGTATGTGCGTTTGTGACTTACAGACAACTCAGGAAAATGAAATTATTGGTACGTACAGTGATATTCGCTGATGGTGTATTACCATGTGCATTACGTTTGATTTGTGAATGACAGTAGTGTATTACATTGTGAATATGGAAGGAAATAATTATAGATGCATACTAAAACGTTTCGTGTGGTGTTTCATAACAGTTTTGCCAATTAGGATGGAATATATTTAAATTAACCTGTGAGTAGTGGCAAGGGATGTCTTATTCCAAGAAATTTTCCACAACATTTCACACTTTCTGGTTTGCGAGAGCTCATTCTTGGCTAAGTGGTTAGCGTGTGCTTCTTTGGCGTAATAGACCCTGGTTCGATTCCCGGTGGGAGCTCATGTTTTTCGGATTCCACGTTAATCACACTGAGAAAAATCCGTTATCCGGACAGCGGTATATTGTACAGATATGCGGAATCCATATTTTCCCTACAGAAATCAGTATGGAGCATATGTTATTCATATGCAACAAAGGTACTACCTTTTTTCCACTTAGATGTTACACCATGCCGCTTCAGGATGTCTGACATCTAACAGTCTTAAATATGTTACTTACGTCAGCTATATGTTACACATGTCCATCTGTATGTGAGACACCAACCGTCTATACAAAGTTCTTTCTTTCATACAGAAAGTACGTATAGATGGAACACATACACGGAAAGTATTATAATACATAAGTTTTCAGTTATACGTTTGGTGCAGGATGTTACTTTTTTACAGTTGCAGATAGTAGTACTTTGAGTCCAAAAACACAAGATTTATGCATTTAACCTATGTTTTTGCGTACATCACATACTTTTTTTTTCTCTGTGTGAAAGGTCCAAGTCTCATATATACTATATTAGAACTTGCATCGTCTGTCTGATTTGCCACTGCTTTGTTTTACGATATATTGTAGAACTAACTGGATAATTTGCAAACTATTGTTGACAAAACTAGTACTGTTGGCGAGTATTGGTTACGGTAAATTCTTGTCACAATTGGTTTGAAAGTTAATTTGCTGACAATGGAAATCGTTGTACAGTCAGGGACAAAATTTCTTCCCGAGTTCCTTCGTGATTAAGCGGTTAGCCTACGCGCCTTTGATGTGGGAGACCCTGGTTGGGTTCCCAACGAGACCTCATGTGGAACCCATCTCTTATAGGCTCTCTGCTGAACAGGACGTTAAACTCAAACTTAACTGAAAAGTTCTTTCCTTTTAGTGAAATTAGTTTCGTAATTAACTTCAGAATAGAAGGATGATTTGAACACAGTTGTCAGTAAATTAAAAAGAATATAATTTTCTTTCTTACAGACATACCACCGTTATTCCAAAAATAAACTTTAACAAACGGAAAGAACATTTGTCGCTGACTGTACAACAGTATCTGTTTCAGGATTGGAGTATTATGTATCGTATCTCAGTAGCATAACTTTTTGCATTTTTTTTTCAAATACGTGAACAGAAAAAAGAAATTGTGATAGAAGACACTTAATACATATAAACGAATTAAAATGCTTCACTTCAATTTTAACTTTAATTTTCATTGTCACTGTTTGTTTACATAATAAACTGATATACATAATAAACTACAAAATAAACCTTTCGGGCCAAAATTTAATAATTTCATATCTAGAATTAGAAAAACATATTAATTGATATTTGTTTTTCTTCTATCTCACAGAATAAAAAAAAATATATGAATCAAATCAGTATTTGAAGCATATATATGGTGTGGGCCATTTCACATACCTCTGCTGGAAAATTTGAGTTTTGCTAAGGATCATTTTTCATTAACGCCTGGGTAGCATAATCATGAAAAACACAACTCACTGATGTCACACTAAGTAAGGCCTCAAGTATAGCCTTGTCCTGAAAAGGAACATTTTACCCAAGTCAATTTAACTCAATTTGATTATAGAGCTCTCTTGTGGCTAAGCGTTTAGCGCACACGCTTTTGGCATGGAACATTCAGGTTCGATCTCTGCTGGAAGCTCATGTGCTTTGGATCCCATGTTAAGCTGTAGGACCACGTCTCATATAGCCTTCCTGCTAAAAGGGACGCTAAACTGAAACGCAAACTAACACAAATACGAATTTGCTTATAGACATCCATGCAATACACGTGCGTATTGTTGGGTTTCATATCAGTGTAAAAAAAATAATCAAAAACTCATTTAAAAGGAGGTTTTGAACAAAGACAAAAATGAAAATGAAATGAAATATTGTGACCGTTAAGTAAGGGAGACGGATGATTAAGGAAACTGAATGATGATGGAATGAGAATGTGGGAGGAGACCGGAGTACTCTAAGAAGACCAGGGACATGATGATGTTGTCACCACAAATTTACTTGGTCGGGGATCAAAGCAGGGACTACACGCACAAGAGGTAAGCACTTCACCACTGAGTTACCATGTCCCTACTGGAATAGATACAGATATACCGTTTAAACAACACAGAAATATTTCTTCGGAAAATGCATGCTCATTTTTTTATTATTTTTTTTAAAAACAGAATTGGATACGATTTCGGGAAAAATATTGAGAGTTCTTCCTTCCCTTCCGAACATCTTTTTCAAGTAATATATCAAATAATATATATATTGAAAATAAATTTTCATCATCTGACAACTTGATCAGCTCAATTTTACATTAAAATGATATCAGCTACTAATATTTGACCCATCATATTTCATTGTCCACTAAATAAAACATTCTTTTGTGTTATTGTTCTAAGACACCTGTAATGTCAGTTTCAACTATCAAACTCAGATGCACAAGAGTCAAGAAAAGGTCTTGTCTTACAAGCGCATTTTCCTTTAGCGTGGGAGACCCAGGTCTGATTTTCGACGGAGGTTATGTTCTTCGGATCCCACATTAAGCAGTAAGCTTTCGTCTTACATACAGTCGCTGCTGAGAGGGACAGTAAACTGTACATTAAATACAAAAATGTTTTCACAAGAAGCCAGATAATATTGTTCAGATAGTGCAGTAATTCTCGAAAACATATGCTCATTTACTTTTCCAAGATCATGTGGATGTTTGTTAAGAAATAAATATTTTAGTAACACTGACTATGAACTGCTAGTATTGTCTTCAGATAATAGTAAATATTCTTTTTAAAATGTAAAAAGAGTATGATTTTAACTGTAAAGCAGGAAGTAAACTATGAATTGCATGTATGAACTTACAGCTGTGCAGGCATCAGATATAAAATTTATTTTTGTAATTACAATATTTCACTTATAGCAATTTATATATGTTTATTGAGAAATTCAAAAATAACCATATGGATCAAATATTTCAAGCCCATATGGAAAAAAAATCATTTATTTGAATATTTTAGTCGATATTGCATGCAGATTACTTTGTAATATTTTAAGAATTTTACTATGGCGGCAAAATAGTAAATGCAGCCCATTTTTAAAACATGACTGTAATTCTGAGGTCGGAATACTGCCTCCGCAATCCCCTACCAAAAATAGATCTGATAAGATACCAGAACATAGTTTTGTTTTGATCAGACACTCATTACGAATATAAAGGAAATGTTTCGTAAGTTATTTATAATTATTGGAAACTTACAGTTTCGCAAAAGAAGTAGTGGCTAGTCCATACCCAGACTTTAAATGCTAGAGAAACAATCTTAGACGATAGTGCATTGCTATTAGTTACTACCTGATTAAAATGATATAGTTCATATTAACTACTTGAAAGGTTAGATATCTTCAAATTCTTGATGCACAACTACCAAATTGTAAAACTAAAGGAGAGCCTTCAAATTTAAAATATTTTGAAATTGCAGGAAAAGAAACTAAATGGTTCTGAAATACTAAAGAAAATGCTATATGAAATTAAGTGAAGTAAAAAAAAATATTATAAGGCAACATGAAGTAATCACATGTCCAGCAGGTAATGTCACACTCACTTGACTAAATTTAGCTGTTAGTAAATTTCAGTTTTCAGCACTTTTCCCGGCGGCTGCTTGAACAGTTGGGCGTTTTGACCATTTCACGGGCAATCTGTCCGTATCTTTTTTTTTTTTTGATTCTTACGTTTTGCTTAGTGTGCCTGTAATTTTTGCGTGATATTTGTTCATTAAGAATTATTGGTTTTGGTCGTATTGTGGGCAATATGACAGTTGGCATATGACCGGTAAATGGGATTCATCCTGATCTACTGGCTTAGTACATACGTTAGGGCAAGCGGGTTAAAACATACCTTCAGACAGAACTGTCAGACATACAGATCCAAAAACGGTTTGTTCGAAGTCGGAAAGAGATGAAAACGAGCTAAGAGTGGCACAAATGGTTTGTTCAAACAGGTGAATAATGACTATTAAAGAGCTTCTCAAAGAGCTAAATACCTCGTATGGGTCCGTGAAAAGCATCTTAAGGGGTCCATCAAATGGGCAAATGGCTTCCTTCTTCACCACGAAAATGTGATCTTCTACACTTTGCTTTTGACTTTCGAGACTTTGGTCGAAAAAAAAAATCATGTCTGCCCACATTCGCTGTTCTCTCCATGCTGATTCTGGCTCTTCCCAAAAAATTAAAACACTTAAAGGCAAATATTTGACATCATTCCTAACATTAAGAGTTCCATGACAGAGCACCTGAACACCCTTCCAAAAGAAGCCTTCCAGAATTGCTTCAGTCATGGAGTCAACGTTGGGATAAGTGCACTGCTAGTCAAGGACAGTACTTTGAAGGAGATTAAATCAAAATTTCATGTAAGCTTATTTACTTTTTTTCTAATAAAATTAGTTATCTTATTTTTTGATCACAGCTCGTGTATGTTTAAAATTGTGTTATAAATATAATAAGCATTAAGCAACAGAAAATTAAAAATGAAAAAGCATTGTATTATATTGGTTATACTGTAATAAGGTAGTTAGCTTCTTATAGTTGAGATAACTGAAATTTTATTTACATTTCTCTGACGGAAACTGGGAAAACAACTCCAATTAACATTTTACTTATTAAAAATAATAACTTTATAACAATTACGAAAGTTTTAAAAATCAAACATTGCAAAAATCTGTAATATAGACGTATCCTTAATTACTTCTGACAACTGACTAGTAATCCAAAACAACATCGAAGATTTACGCGCTTTATGGCTAGTCTTAATTAGTGGTCAAACATATAAGCTAATAAACTTGCAGCTGAAAGGAATATTTCATGTTTCTTATGAAGTAAGTGCATCATAAATTTTACAACTGGATTTCTGGCCGATTGCGTGACAGTGATGCTATATATTTTATTCCACTTTGACAAAATCTTGAAATATCTAGAGATGACAAGTAATTTACTGTGTACTAAAAGTCAACATATAACTGATTGCATCTAATTATTAAAGGCATACTGACCTCATTTTTTGTTTAGATTCTCACAATGATCTGCTTCATACAGACATGTTTATCAATTTGATTTTACTTTGTCTCAGTAATGATCATGCGATTTTGTTGTAATTAGCTCAATCTATTGTAATTATTGTGTTTACAAGTCTTTCAGAAATGAAGTATGTTATACAGGGTAGGCCAAAAAGTTACGAAAATGTTATAACTATGGATAACTTTATTTATCATTGGTTTCCACTGATATTTCACAGACTTAAAGACCAACGAATTTAAGATTTTTTTTTCAGTTATGTGTGGAATATAATCTCAGGTAGGTGCAAGACATTGTAATTCTCACAGATATGGGCCATGTCTTTCTTGTCGTCAAAGACAGGTCGAATACAGGAATTGACCACATAAGAGAATGATTTCATCCTCAAGTTGGTGATGACTGACAAACCGCATTTATCACTAAATGACTTTGTTTACAGACAGAATTGCCAGTTTTGAGGCAATAAAATCCACACGCCATGCGTAAGCGTTCGCTACAAGGTCCTGACGTTGGCTTCTGGGGACCATCATCTCCAGAACCACTGATATAAACTGGCCATCCCGTTTTCCTGGCCTTACTTTATAATTTTCTTTGGGGCTATCTGGATGTCAAAGTGTATGCGAATAAAGCACAAATAATACAGCTACTCAAGGACAATATTCGTACAGAAATACGGGCACTCGGACCAGAAGTCTTGAGGTTGGCCCTTGTCATAAATGATGTGCTACATAAGGCCGGAATTTGTAAGGTCCATATTGGTGGGCACCAACCTGAGATTATATTTCACAAATAAGAGTAAACAATTTTTCATTCTTGGTCCTTAAGTCTAGGAGATATCAATGGAAATGACAAAGTTATTCACAGTTATAATCCCTGTATAACTTTTGGCCCACACTGTATAATGTGATGGCCCCAAAATTTACAGCAACTAACATATCACGAGTAGAAAAGATGTCTTTCAATACTGGTTCATGCCTCTTCATTTCTAGATACACAATGCTACTTCATCCTCTTTGATCTAGTGACTTGATTAAGATTCAGGCTTCGACTCCCTGTATGTGTTCTAATTCCATTTTAAGTTGTAGGTTTCGTCCTATATAGCATCAACGCTCACAAATGAGGTAAATTCAAATCTACCAATCTAGTCACTTCCACTTCATGATTTTTGATTCATGATTCTTTTTGTAATATTATTTTTGCATATTTCTGAAAGAATTTTAATTCAGTAACAGGAGCCGACTCTTTTTCTTTTTTTTCTACTTAATACTTTGAATCAGTCGTTGTCAGCTGAATAGTCTGTGACGTCACAAGTAGGTGCACTCCTCGAAGTAAATCACACGGAGAGGAATAGGAGTTTAAAAAACCTGGCGTTGACTAAAAGCAGTAGAAGAGACAAACAAGAATATTGCGAGCGTAGTCAACGGTTTTGCAGACCTACCAAAAATAGTTTTCAAAGCTGGAGTATGAAACTCTTTAACGACTGACAATGTTAATATCGCAAATAACTTGACTTGATTGTGTCCATGGTCATGCATATCTTCAATACAGATTTTCGTTTTTTTTATTATTCTTTTATTCAGTTTTAAAGAGTGTATTTTATCGCAGGTTCCATGCATATTTTATCAAGATTTAATTTCAGTCTTCGGAGTTAAAACATGAAACTCCTCAAGGGATGATAATGCAAATATAATGTGTATGCTCATGCATAATTCCGTAAAACGCAGAAAACAATTGTTTATTCCAAATGCTTGGAAACACACTAATAAGTAGTAAGCGTTGCAAAATATAACCAAAATAACAATGCAGTTGGGTATTAGAATTTAAAAAAAAAGTTTGAATAGACGCACAATGAGTCCGCCATATTGCATTTTAAGTAATTCTCTTAAATTGAAAGCTTGGCATACGATATATTATGTTAATAGTAAAGTTTCGTAAAAAAAATGAGTGGCACTGTTATTTTCGTCTAGCACTAATCGTTACGAAGTTATGACTGATTCTTTGTTTGTATTGTTATAGGTGACTTACTAGCAGAAAATGATTTTAACGCATTCAAACACATTCAAATTTTGCTGATCTCTGGAGAATGAAGCGATAGGTTGATTACAGACAATTTTAGCCGCCGTCATTCGGAAATATTTCCTTTTAGCAATGGCACTCTGTTCAAATTTTTTGACAAAATTCCAAATTGACCGAAGACTAGTGGTCAAGTATTGCAAGAGTACGAGACATTAACTGTGGCAGTTTCGGCATAATTCAGTAAAAGTCCCAAGACAACCACGCATAGTGTAGCCTGCGAATATATTGTGAGTCGCACGTCAATCATTGGTATTATGTCAGTGAATAAGGGCCACCCTTGCAGGCTGCAACTTCACTTACACTTTAAAGAAGATGATCCAGATGGTTGTCTGAATTGTGCTCAATGGGTCACAGAAAGGTTATAACAAAACTCCAAATTGTCCTCTGACTTATTGTTTACTGATTAATCAAACCTTGACGTCTCGGGCAAGGTTAACAAATGAAATGTTTGATACTGTTCAAATTGTAATTCGCATTGATTTGACACATCCTCAGATGTTTCCGGCAAGGTGATAATGTGGTGTGTTGTGTGGGCCCCTTGCATTGTGAGTCCATGCTTCATCAAGGAAATTGGTTGTCGGTGCTTGTTAGAAGACGACACATTGCCATCCCTGCTGTCGAATGACGGGCCCTTCACTAAGATTTTCCAGCATGACAGCGCCCCACCCCATTACGGTAACTGTGTTCGTGAGTACCTCGACTACTAGCTTCCTAATGCATTTATTGATCGGGAGGTACTGTGAAATACCCACTTTTTTCCTTTGACCTGAACTCACTGCCTACCACTTGTAGAGTCATGTGAAGTCTATTGTGCAAGCGATTTAAAAAAAAAAAAAATGGGATGTTTAACATGCCAAGAAACGAATTGTGGGTGTATGTTCCAATATTACAGTAGACACACTTCGCAAAATTTTGCGTAACTGGGAATTCAGAATGCATTTGCCCCCAATTGACCGTAATGGTTATGTACCAGTGAGTGACCCTTGTCTTTGTAATGGTTAAAGCTAGAGAAAAAAGAAGTAGTGCCACTCAATTTTCATGAAACCTTGCTATTAAAATGGCATTATGCATCCCGTGCTTTCCATTTAAGACAGTTACTTAAAATTTAAGATTGTGGACTTCAAGATGGCGAACGTCATTGTGATGCGTCCTCAAAACATTTCACCATCACTGTTCCCCATTTCCATTGTTACTTCCGTTATATCGGTATGCCACTTATCAGGATGTTTCCACTGTAAGTGTCTAACTAAGCTATTGGATAACAAATCAGTTGAGAATGCTCCATGAGCATTGCCAGAACGACCTTTAAAAAACGAAGAGATGGAGTGGAAAGGATTACTGTCATTGTTTCTAGATGTAAAAGTAAATCTTTTTATCCGAACCTTGTTCTAGTCTCGCAAAAATTCAAAAAAAAAAAATATATCTCTATGACTCCCGATATATGGCTCCTTAAATCTCTCGAAATTCGAACTTTTTGAAGCCAATATCTGAGGAACAGCGGCCAGCTCCCAGTTGATAAGTGACCACAGGTTACTATTTCGTACCAAAATGTTCACATTCTCTTAGGTACAGCTCAACATCAATATAATCTCTGTGTGACTTACGGTTCCTGAGATTTGGCTTTTTAAATCTCCCGAAATCGGAACTGTCTTTTGGCCAATATCACGGGACCGGTAAGTCATAGAGAGACGATATTGGTGTTAATCGATACCTAAGAGGATGGTAAAAATTTTGGTACCGATATTAGTTGGTGGAAAGTGGTTACTATTTCGTACCAAAATATTTTCATCCTCTTAGGTATTGATCAATACCAATATCTTCTCTCTACAACTTATGGTTCCCGAGCTATGGCTCGTTAAATATCTAAATAATTGACCATTTTGGGCCAATATGACAGGAACGGTAAAGAGAGATGGTATTGATCTTAATCAATACCTAGGAGAATGGTAAACGTTTTGGTACCGATATTAATTGGTGGCCACAGGGCAACTGGCAGTTTGACAAACCAGGGGCCAGTTGGACAGTAGTCATCGGTTACTATTTGGTACCAAAATATTTACCATCCTTTTAGATATTGATCAACGCCAATACGATCTCTCTATGATCTACGGTTCCCGAGATATGGCTTCTTAAATTACTGGAAATCGGCCATTTTTTGGCCAATATCTCGGGAACGGTAAGAGTGAAGCGAAAAAAATAATCACTTTCTCTGATAGGTTTTGATGCTCTATCGAATGCAGGGTTCAAAATTGAAAAGGTCGCAAATAACAGACAGACAGACAGACAGGCACACATACGTAGAGAATTCAGTAACGAACTTTTTAAGTTCGTTGAATATTCGACGATAATTTTATGAGGCGTTAATTTGTTTTTCTTGGTACAGACTTCTTTTTATGTAGATAATAATAATGACTTTTTAAGCACTTTATTATTTCCGGTTTTTAGCGTATTTATTATTTTCTACCATTAGCGCTTTTCTTGAAGTCAGTATTTTTTTTTTCTTTTTAAGAATTTTATAGAGGTGATTATTCTTAACGTCACGCAAGCTTGGACTCGGTGATAAAATCGCTACACCATTAATGCGACAAAATGTTTGTGAAAAAGTGCGGCGCATGACCGTACGTATCACTAAACATTTAACATTATGTAGAAAAAAAAGCTGTCACTTCGAATCTCATAAAATACTATATTAATCCTAAACCTGTGTCAATTCAATTATAATTCTTACTAAAATTTCTGAAAAAAAAAATCGTTTGTCAACGTAACTTTGCCTCACCCTGTATATTCTGGTTATTCCTGGGAGACTATTTGGTATGCCTCAAGGCTACCCCATGCATAACTCTTCTTCTCTAAGTGCCCTTTGACGTGGGAGACCCGGGTTCGATTCCCGGCGGGAGCTCATGTGGTTCGGATTCGACGTTAATCACTGGGTACACGTCTCATATAGCGTCGCTGCTGAAAGGGACGCTAAATTAAATTAACTGAACTCTAAGTGCTTTTGTGAGCAGAATTTCCCAAGTGTTCTTATTCTACATTTGTGCAGGTTTAGTGGTTCATAGTTGCATTTAACTGACATCGACAATGGGGAGAATAGATCAAAAAAGTGTAAAAACTTTTCCAGGCCAGCAAGCCTGAGGTTTTCCTGGGTTTCCCTCATTCACATCAGACAAAATGAAGGAATGATACCTAACATGCAGGCCAAGGACCATTCCTTCCTTCCGTTCATCTTATAGTGTGATCGTCGAGGGACGTCGTCCCTAATACGAGACGGGTTAACATGGTCATAAATACCGAAAGACCAGAAATCTAATTGCTAATGCTAGTCCTAATCGTATCTGCATGTATGTGTGTTAATATACAAATATTCCTAGTAGTATTCGGTTATACATTAAACAATATTTATTTTCTAATATACATGCCAACACAAAACTATATAAATTTTAGTTAATACTACATAAAAATACAGAGTGGCCCAAAAATAGGTATGCAAACCTTTATCGATCAACTATGGCATTCTAATTTATTAAGATAATGAATTTATTCGCTTTGGTTTGTTTCTAGCTTAAGGTATAAGTAAAAAGAAATTAAAAGAACAGATAAGGAAGAAACTAAGTCAATACCTGTATGAAAACAATAAGTAAATGATATAAAATGTCATGAGCCGATCAGTAGTGGACTGTGTACCCACTTTTGAGCCACCCTGTATGTGCAGACCAGTACAGTGGTGTGTGTTCAAAATAACTTATATTTGCTATAGAAGTAGACAATATAGGGACACGGTGGCTCAGTGGTACAACACTTACCTCTGCTGCATTGGGTCCCTGGTTCGATCCCCGGCCAATTAAATTTGTGGTAGACAACATCGTGTCCATAAGTTTTCTCGGGATACTCCCGTTTCCTCCCACTTTCTCATTCTACCAGTGCTTCCATCATCATTCACTTGTTTTAATATTCGTCCCCCTTAGCATAAAGAGCATATTATGATGTTATGATTATGGGATGTTAAACTGAAATAGCAGGGTGGACCGTATAATAGTCGGCCTAATGAAAGTGCTTCACAATTCAAATAATAATAATAATAATAATAGTAATAATAATAATAATAATAATTATATAAAAAGTGCTGGCTAATAGCTTCAATCATCAACTTAATTTTGTATTGCATTGCCGTAGCCCTTCAATTTTTATTTTTAAAATGTTACTTCACGTCTTTAATTAGGTCATATACTAGTGTTATTTTTGTCAAGTGACAAGTAATCCTGTAGGAAAATCATTTTAAAAAATAGAAAGTAGTCAGTGAAAGTGGTTACTTTCAATCTTACAAAATCTCTTCATTGTCATTTCGGTAATTATTGCCACTAGTATTCATTTTAAAATAAAAGAAAGAAATGTGAAATATTTGAAGCGTAAAATGTTAAAACAGTACCTAGCAAAGGAAAGCATTAATTAAATATGAATAATTTGTCACGCAAGTATCAAAAGTAAAAGCGAGATTTTTTTATTTGCTTCACAAGCATCAACAGAACAACAGACTACAAATATATTTCTTTCAATGCTTTCGGAGGTTAGCTTATTGGCATATTATATCTAGTCACTGTAGTCATTATGCAACTGTAATACCTGTCTGTCACGAGATCGAATCTCATTCAGGAAATGAAAATTATTTATTAACGTTTTATCAATCATCTGTTTTATTAACTCCTCGAGCCGGAAGTTAAGTGCGCATTACCCGCTGCGAGGCCGGCAATTTTAAAACACTAAAAAATATGCAATTTTCGCATAATGTCGCAAGATTTAACATAATTTGGCGTAGTAAGAAGGAAAACCAACAGATAGCAGCACATTGCAGTCTACTTTTGAGTGACATGAATTTTCGTTTATGTGGGAAAACAACAGATGGCAGAAAATGAGAAATGTCGCCACTAGTACACGGGACGTATACGTGTACGTCGAACTGCCTCTAGCAGTTGTGTGTGGTCCGTACACGTGTACGTCGAATCGGCTTAAATGGTAAAAGGAACCAAGCACATAATGAATAACAATTCTTTAGACATATGGTTCTTTTGTTGAGCATGATTTTGATTATCTAATTCTTTAGTTAAAATTAATTTCAAAAACATAAAAAGCATTTTTTTAAAGTAAGATTTTTGGAAAACCAACTGCTTGTTCAATTATCTATTAGTGTAATGAATGCAATGAATAGTCACTTTTAGTTTTATTTCTAGCAAGAGTAAACACTGGTACAAACGGTTGACTCCATTAACGAACTTGGCCAAGATAATAACTCTAAATTTCTATTAACAAATAGAATAAACAAATAGGAACAGAACATTCAAAAATCTGCTTCGTTTAAGTGTTATTGTGAAGTGACCAACGGAAGGATTACCAGTGCTATCTTATGTTTCATATTGTGAGATATTAATATAAAAGTTAGGTACATTTTCAACCGTGGATAATTTAAAGCATAAATCGTGGATTGTTTGCTTAATATCTACCCAATTTCAAACCTAAAAGTTTTAAAATATTACGGCAATTCTGAGAGGAATATGCCAACAATTAAGTAAATTACAGAATGTAATGTCTAACGATTTCATCAAGAAAGTACACATTGATTCAGAGCAATTAATCATTCTCGCAATTTTTTCAATATATGAGTAAACTATACGCAAATTTCGATCAATACTTTTATCAAGTAGTTGATGGGTAACTATTCTTCTTAATTGAAAGATACACTTGAAAATGTTTGCGAAAACAAATATATTTTGTCGTTGGGATTTATCGTTTGAATCAATCTATTCTGTGATCAAGCATGTGCCACTCGACCCTCTCTAAATATTTTTTTCATGAATATTTATTCTATATCAGGGTACTTAAAAGCACGATCATTGGATTTTTAAAACAACTCGTAGCTACGCAGCGGCTGCCGCCATTTTACGTGATCTCGATTTCAGGCGTTTTCGTTGTTTTGAATATCTCAGCATGTATTTGTCCTACCAAATTGAAAATTGTTGGACGTCTCCAACTTGTGCAGACCTAAAACTTTGATTACTTAACATTTTTGCCTAAAACGCTTGAAAAGAGTAAAATCAGGGCCTACAGTAACAACATTTCTGGACATTGAAGACATGTTTGGGAAGAGGAAGCAAATGACGTAGGGATCTGAATTTGTGTGTTCATGTAGTCCTTGGTGATAAGTTTATACTAAAAAATTTGCAGACCTGTAGCTGCTCGCAAAGACCTGAAAAAATCGTAAAGTTGGGGGCCAATTTGGCATATTTCACTGTCCAATATCTCCAATGAGCCTACATGAAAAAATCTGAAATTTTGGGAATAATTACTCCTTTAGTATGCCATAACACGCAACAAAGCGCGATTTGTGTTTTTGAGCAGAAGGGTGTCAAAGTATTAAGGAATGATGTCATACTCTAGGAGATATTTTGTTCACAAATGCAACTGGAAATTTGTTGTTGTGAAGTAAAATAAAGTAGGATGAATGGTTAGTCCAGTCAAGGTTCTCAAGCTCGTTGCGGCCCACTGTTCCCCTTGTTGTGGCCCACTGTTTTGTCATACCCACAGCATCACTGATGAAGAATACCGCTATTAGCAGAAGGGGAAAAAAGTCAAAATGCACACTTGACAAAAAAAAAAAAAAAAAAAAAAAAATCCGTGTGTACTCATTGCTCTTGCTGCTTGCTATGTCAATGATATTCAATCATTTTATTCTTGTTTTAACTGTCAACTCATGCAGCAGACTGTTGTTCTTTCGTTTGATCTACATCCCCCCCCCTCCAGTCAGTGTTTACAGTGAGCGAGTGCGTGACTGTCTGGGGATTTTTTTTATCCCTAGTTTAGGAAGGAGATTCGTCAAATAGTTCATAATCATATGTACTTTAAATTTTGAATATATGTTGTTGTAATGTTACCAAGTAAATTGTTTGACTAATCAATGTACCTTTTTTTATTTACACTTTTTCAGGTTCTTTTCGCAGCAACAGTTGTATGTGCCTTCACTCTCCATTATGCTGATGCGAAGAAACATCCTTCGCAGTAAGTGTTGTTAAATAATTCAGAATTGTCTTTATTGAAAGTACTGAAACTGCAACTAGTTTATTAATAGTTACAAAGATACAGAAAACCATTTAAAATGTAATTATCGTAAGTTACATTTTATAAAATAAATGCCTCTGGAAAAACATACTTTAAATAATAAAACAAAAAGTGCTAAAATGTGAAAATAAATCATACAAATTAATTGTTTTCAAGAAAATTACTTATTTTAAAATTAAATTCTACTAATGCATGTCTAAAAAGAATAGCATGAGGAGCGCTCTGATATAAAGCCAATTTATAACGTACTTCATGTGACCACCCGTAGTTTCGGGTTGTATTTCAGAACTTGCATAAAAAGAGTGGAAGATGAATATTCTTAAAATAATGTCCCTATATCCATTACACTGCTTGAGTGTTTATCTCCTCCTATTATATAGCATATATCAAATATTTATTGTTGGTTGTATACATGCAACGTGTTTCTTTAAAAAAAATCTATATTTTTACCCCTTTCGAACCGAAAATAAAAAAAAAAATCGTACTGCATTCGATCTGCTGAAAATCTGTCAAAATCTGTATAAAAAATATTTTGTACTTTTCTATATCACTTACTTACATTTTTTTTTTGCTTTTTTAGTAGTTTACAATACAATCTGTTTTATTCTATAAGGAAAGCATGATTCTAATGATATTTATTTTATTTTATTTTATTTTTTATACAGTTTTACTATATAAGCATAAAGTTTACTAATAATTAGGGTAAGTAGGTGTTCCAAAGTAAAGGCACAAAGGTAAGGACTTGTCACAAAGATTCACTGTAAGCTAAGTGAAGTGGGTAAGATATTTAAAGCTTCATTGCAAGCAAAAAGAGGATAGAGCTCCGTAAAGCTCCACAGCAAGCTAGGCGGGAAAGGAGAATCACGAAGCTCTTCAGTAAGCTATGTAGTTTGTGGTAAGGAATTGTCCAAAGCTCCACTGCAAGCTAAGCAAAGAGTTAAATTTCCAACAGAGTTCCACTGCAAACAAAATTGGCAAAAATCTAAGAGCTCGATTATAAGCTAAGGCGGGCTGGAGTTAGATCAAAATTCTATCGAAGCACCACTGCAAACTAAGAAAGGGGAATTAACCAGTCAAAAACTAACGCCAGTCGTAGTAGTTATCGAAATGTTATAGCTGCTCCTGTGTAGTAATCGCGCTGGTGTTCCTTTACGATGTCTGGATTAGTAATAAAATGCATGTGGTGTTATTTGCAAATACGAGACATTCGGCATGTTAATATTTACAAATATACACTAGACTCGGTGTCTTTTGAGACTATAGTCTATCTGATGAGGTAGAGATTCAAAATTGCACAAAAAAATAACATGAAGAAATAGGACTAAAACTGAAAAAGCATTGGTTGTTGTAACTGGTTTGGTATAATCCATTGTGATCAATTGCGCTCTATGCTTTTATGGTCTTAGAACCATTTCTTCATTTTACCCGAAAATAATAAACTTTTTGTGTATTTTACGAGAATATTAATTTTATTATTTTTATGTTTATTCTTTTTTTTATTTTTTTTTCTTGTAAAACATTTAAACGCCTGCGGGGACATGGGTTTGGGAGTAAATGCAGAGAAAACTAAACACATGAAGTTCGCCAGGATATTAATACAGCAAATTGTGGATGTGTCAACATGTCAAACAATACTTTCGACAAAGTGGATACTTTCAAATATCTAGGATCAATATTAAACTTAAAACCATATTCAAGGAAAAAATAAATCTCGACTAAAAACACATAATTCATGCTATTATTCCGTTCAAAATCTTTTGTCGTCGCGTATTTTGTCATGCCAGTTGTGCTGCATCATTCCGATATATGCGTTTAAGAAACAGAAAGAGGTTAATACATAAAAGTCCAAAAGAAAATTAGATCACAGAATGAACTGCTGTTTACAAATAATAATAATAATAATAATAATAATAATAATAATAATAATAATAATAATAATAATAATAATAATAATAATAATAATAATAATAATCATAATCATAATTACAATAATAATAATAATAATAACAGCAATATAATGATAAAATTAACTTCATTGCTATAACTGCTGTTGCGATACTAATCTAATACCTAGGTATTTTGGTTCGAAAAATGTAGAAAAAAAATCAAAACTTAATATTTGGGTAATAATGATTCAAAATGAATCTCCCATCCTTATTCGCATAGCAACAACTCGAGAACCAATTACAATAATACTTTCAAAATACTTATGTAATATAATATACTGGGAAAAGATGTGACAAAGTCGCAAAAAAGTTGAATGAATTAAACGAAAATCGCTTAAAGTAAATTGCATTTTAAAACAGAACCGAGTAACATTGACTCATTCTGTCTTTCTAGTGTTAAGGTTCTCCAGACTGAAGACTATCTGAGAGACCAAATTTTTGTCGGGAAATTTCTAAACCATCTCTGACATTTATTAATCTTCGTACATCTCCATACATTGAGCAAATGATTGTGGTAGTCTCGATAATACACTGTAAATAGCAAAACACCATTTAAACACTTTTAGTGAAGATTTTGAGGGGACAATTGATAAAATAGTGTTTATAAATTGTGCTTCGCGAGTCGAAAACCGTTGATTCTCGAACAACAGTATCGAGTATGACACATTTAAAACACTTCTTGTTATCAAACACTTCAGAAACAAAGTGATGACACATTTTGCAAATACATTTGGGACATAACTTGGAAAATACAGTATCTAAAAGGGGTGAATATATGTGCTCTGGAAGTTATCAAATAGTGTCTGTAATGTGCAAATGCTCCTACTGTGTATAAAAGTAGTTTCTTTGTATATGCAGTGTATGAAATTAAAACCAAGGGATTTTGAAACACAATAACATGTTTATATTTTTTTAAAAAGATAATTATATTTACGCATGACAATAATTGGCCAAAATATGATCTTTATATGTAAAATAATTGAATAATTTCCAATACCTCGAAGTTTGTCTTTCATTTGATATTTTTTTTCTAAACATTAACAATAGTGTTTGCAATTAATGGAAATAATGTCCAGATAAAAAAACACGTGTCAATTTTTACCAATTATTAAGCATAATACAATGATATAATTATCATCACCATAGGTTTTATGCCAGAATTGTCAGGTCACTTGCTGCAACTGAGAAGCTTCCATGCCCCACAGTCTTCCCATAACATCTTCGTCTTCAAGTATGATTTTTTTCTGTTTTGATATTGTTTATCAATTGTATTCTTCTTCGCTCTCTCCATCTCTTTCCTGCCACCGCACCCTTTAGCAGATATCTCATGATATACAATTCCTTCTTAGCCAATGTTCCAAATAGTTTTTCTTCCGATTCTTAATAATGTCTAAAATTGTTCTTTTCTCACCCACATTCCTAATACCCTCTGATTCGTTTTCCGCTCGACACAGTAAATTCTCTCTATCCTTCTCTACACCCACATTTTGAATGCTTTCGGTCCTTTTTCATCATTTTTTGCGTAATTTTCAAGTTTTTGCCCTATACAGCACAATACCTCTTTATGAATCCATTTCTCAACTCTTTATTTAAGGTCCTACAAAGTAGTATTTTCTTCCTCCTAAAGACTTGTTTCACCATTACCGTCCTTGCTTTTATTTCACGCTCTTACTTCATATCATTATTATTAATGCTAACTAGGTATCGAAAATTAGTCACGAGTTGTAATTTCTCCCTCATACTTCTATATTTGACACCGACTGCTTCGTTCCAATCACCATTCTTTTTGACTTTCTGACATTTATTTTCATACTATAAAAATGTTATTTTCATACTATCTATCTATCTATCTATCTATCTATCTATCTATCTATCTATCTATCTATCTACGAGTTGTAATTTCTCCCTCATACTTCTATATTTGACACCGACTGCTTCGTTCCAATCACCATTCTTTTTGACTTTCTGACATTTATTTTCATACTATAAAAATGTTATTTTCATACTATCTATCTATCTATCTATCTATCTATCTATCTATCTATCTATCTATATATATATATATATATATATATATATATATATATAGATAGATAGATAGATAGATAGATAGATAGATAGATAGTATGAAAATAACATTTTTATAGTATGAAAATAAATGTCAGAAAGTCAAAAAGAATGGTGATTGGAACGAAGCAGTCGGTGTCAAATATAGAAGTATGAGGGAGAAATTACAACTCGTGACTAATTTTCGATACCTAGTTAGCATTAATAATAATGATATGAAGTAAGAGCGTGAAATAAAAGCAAGGACGGTAATGGTGAAACAAGTCTTTAGGAGGAAGAAAATACTACTTTGTAGGACCTTAAATAAAGAGTTGAGAAATGGATTCATAAAGAGGTATTGTGCTGTATAGGGCAAAAACTTGAAAATTACGCAAAAAATGATGAAAAAGGACCGAAAGCATTCAAAATGTGGGTGTAGAGAAGGATAGAGAGAATTTACTGTGTCGAGCGGAAAACGAATCAGAGGGTATTAGGAATGTGGGTGAGAAAAGAACAATTTTAGACATTATTAAGAATCGGAAGAAAAACTATTTGGAACATTGGCTAAGAAGGAATTGTATATCATGAGATATCTGCTAAAGGGTGCGGTGGCAGGAAAGAGATGGAGAGAGCGAAGAAGAATACAATTGATAAACGATATCAAAACAGAAAAAAATCATACTTGAAGACGAAGATGTTATGGGAAGACTGTGGGGCATGGAAGCTTCTCAGTTGCAGCAAGTGACCTGACAATTCTGGCATAAAACCTATGGTGATGATAATTATATCATTGTATTATGCTTAATAATTGGTAAAAATTGACACCTGTTTTTTTATCTGGACATTATTTCCATTAATTGCAAACACTATTGCAGATCCAGTGGCAGATCCAGGATATGATCAAGGGAGGGACTAAACATAGTTTGCCGCTTTATCCAGTGTAAAACAGGATTGAAGTCCATTTTATCCAGTGTATACCTGAGGGCCAAGGGGGCTATAGCCCCTATAGCAACCTTGGATCCGCCCTTATATATATATATATATATATATATATATATATATATATATATAGGGTGGTCCATTTTAATCTTTTTACGGAAATATCTCGAAAACGGTTGAACATAAATAAACTGAACAAAAACTAAAATAAGAAATACCATGGGACAGATCGAATGGCGTTTCCACGGTGCCCCCAGGGCAGCTCTTCAAGAAGGCCCGGGGCCCAACTTTATAATCTTAAATGGAAACATGGGTCGAATGACACCTCGTTCGATAGGCCTTTAAAAACTAAAAAAGAGATGTGGAAAAATATTTTTATATCGGTCACCGTATTCAAAATATCCCCCAAAATATGTTACCTGCATCAGGTGAAGGTCCAGTAGCACTAGTATGAAAACGGTTGAATATAAATGAACCAAACAAAAATTCAAAAATTTAAATCCACGGGGCAAATCGAATGATGTTGTTGCGGTGCTCCCCAGGGCCGTTTTTCATGGGGACCCAGGACCCAACTTTAAAATTTTAAATGGAAACATGGGGCAAGTGATACCTCGTTCGATAGACCTTAAAACACTAAACAGAGTTGTGACAATGAACAGAACAAAAAGTGAAACAGGGTATATATACATGCGCGAATCCAGGATATGATTAAGGGAGGGACTAAACCATACTTTGTCTCTTTATCCAGTGTAAAGCAGGATTGAAGCTCATTTTATTCACGGTATACCTGATCATTAAGGGGGGGATATAACTCCTGTAGCCCTTCCCTTGGATCTGCCTAGGGGGGATATAATAACAAGCAGTGTTACCAACGCAAAATAAAGTTATATTTTCTCAAATTGCACTGTGTAAGGTATTACCTATTTCTAATTTAGGTATTAAAGAAAACCACAATACTACATATATTATTCAGTGTAACAAAGGACAATACAGTATCACTAACATCAACCTTTTGGAGATCTCTAGTAACTCAAATAGCATAGACGGTGCAATGCGCATCATTTGTGTCCTAGCGGCAAATACTATGATCATGGTATAATGTATTTCGAATGAATGAAGGAACAAAGTTACAAAAAATGAAAAAAAAATAACTTTTTCTAAAGACTTTACTTCGAAAACGTGCTGACATATCACGTCTCATCATATAGATGCTTCCAAAAGACTTAAGTGATTGTAATGTAATTTACAAGAATTGTTATTTCAAACCGTTTCAGAGATACCAAACACATGGATAGTGATTGTTTTATTGCTTAAAATAACGCATTTGTGTTAAGTTTTTATAATGATTGTTGTTTTAGTTTGCTTCTATAGCATTACGACAATAGTTTTTGGTTGTTTTAATTGAAACAAGTTGCAATTCCATTATTTTAGACAGCGTTGCCAACTTAAATAAACTGCTAAATATTATTGTAAATATAGTGCAAGCAACGTAACTAAGCTGCAAAATATTTTAATAACTCGTAATTTGCTTTATGGTGCAAGAATGGTTTCAAAAGACGACGTTTTTCATAGTCTTTGGGCTATTTATAACGTTAATATCAAAGATTTTCATTCCAGCAATACATGTAAATGCAAATTGTAACTGAAATTAAATGTAACTGATAATTTTTCAGGAACACTACTTGTTCCCCTAAGCCATGGGCCTGATGTACACAAAATCATGCTTAATTAAAAGATCAAAATACACCCAAGTTACATTTCACTTGTTTTAGTTTGACCACCGACCATCTCAAACTCGATCCATACCATTAGTTATATGCGATTATTCAAGGATTTACAGTTAGTAATACACATTGTGTTGATTTTTGGTTTGATTTGTTTTAATTTAATGTTCTATGATTATGCTAGGGCGTCTAAAGGAGACGTGGATCTAATGATTATAATGGAAACCGAACCACTTCGGTCGTTCAACTGTACCCCCACCGGAAATCGAATTCGGGAACACGCGAACCGAAGTCAAGCGTGCTAGCCGCTAGACCAAATGGAGGTCCTCACATTGTGTTGATTTAAATCATTGAGTCAGTGTTGCCAGATTCGAAGATTAAAAAGTAGCGTGTCTGTGCTCCAAAAGTAGCTGATTTGAACTATTTGTAGACCAAATATATATATACAGTGAAAATTAATTATTTTGCAACTAATGACTGGTACTAATTGAATAATTTTTAACATGGGCTGGAACATATGCTGGACATATTGCAAGAAATTATGAACAAAAACAATTCTAGACAGGATACTACGAGATAAGAACAGCCTAGGAAATGTCCTTGTACAAGAAGGTTTGACGAAATTAAAAACAACTGGAGAGTAACATGAAAAAGAATTGCTCAAGATAGATAGTCGTGGAGAAGACTTGGAAAGACTTTCATCCAGCAGTTGATTGACAATGGTTAATTATGATTATGGCTATGATTTTATTATATATGGACCTCAGACGTACACTAAACCAAGTCATAATTTCGTAATTTTACAAGAGAAGCGAAAAACCAGTTCCTTAAGTAAGATCTATAGTACTGTTTTCAAACTATACTAAGTAGTTACAAAGTAATAGGATGCTTTTAGACTTACGTTGTTACACCACTAGAAAGAACATAGTCTATTTAAAAAGTTTTCTTAACTCAATTTCGACCAAAAAATGACAGCATAGTCTACCTCTAAAGTTCATGTATATATATATAACTTTTACTAGGTAAGGTAGGGTAAAAACAGATCCAAAATTTAACGAAATTCGTACAGCGAAAAAATATTTTTGACTTCATATTGCAGCAAAACTACGAAAATTAATACTAAAGAAAACAAGAAAATTAAGAATCACTTGTTTTGCCGGGACGGAGAAAATATATACATATAGCTCGAATTACCTATATACTTACATAATATGTATGTCCATGTTTCGCAAGTAATTTTCTAGCAATCTCGTAAAATTTTAGCGTAATGAACGCATGATTAGTTTTCTCGAATAAAGATCATATGCACCGCTGAGAAAAATGAAATGAAATCTTTGAGTTTTACGTCCCACGGTTATGCCGGTTAGGCTAAAGGAGACGATGATGATGACTAATGAATGAAATGGTGGAATGAAGAAAGTGGGAGGAAACGGGAGAACCCCGAGGAAACCCACGCACACGATGTTTGTCTACCACAAAGTTCACTTGGCGGGGATTGGGATTCGAACTGGGACCCCAAGCACCAGAGGTGAACGCTCTACCACAGAGCCACCGCGGCCCCATGCACTGCTGAGAACTCAGGGATAAGCTTAATCTATGTTACGGCACTGGATATATGCTTATATAATACATTACGACCTTATAAAGTTGTATAAGAAACAGAATGTACTTACAGTGAGACGCGAACTGTGCCGTAGATCCCACCATAAGGTTAAGGAAGTGTCTGTTTTAAAATGTGAGTTAAACACTGAGATGTGAAACAGTAATAAAGCAATTGATCAATTTGAAACAAAATATATGGTAGTAATAATTTAATCTATTTGTTAAGATAATGAACATTATATTCTGTTTTTAAAATGACAATCAAAGCAGAACGTTTTGGATAATAACTGAGAAATTGTAAAATTTCAATTTCGGTATGATTAAATACATTCGTGCTGCTATGTGTTGCGTTATCTGTTAGGAGGTATTGAACAATTCTGATTCAAAGGAAGTAAATAAACTACTGTATAGTACTGGAGTTAATTTAATAGAATTTAATTGCATAGGCAGTACTGAGGCTATTTGAGACAAAGTCTATTGCTGAAAGTGAAATATGGGTTACTATTAGGGTTTTATCCCAGGTATGTTATACCCACTGATGATTGAACCTGAAACACACGCATGGAAAGCATTAGCGCTAGCAAATTAGCTACGAAGAAATACATCATACCATAGTTCTGTCAAGAATGAAGGCAAAAAGTAAGAAGCGGAAACGACAGACTGTATGATAATAATACTTTCACAATTTTAATTTCACACAATTTATTTCGAGACTTTCGAGACGAGACCGAGACTTGGCATTCGAGACCGAGACCGAGATCGAGACTAGCATTTGTTGAGCGAGACCGAGACGGCGATTTTTGACTCGAGACGAGATCGAGACCGAGACTGCTACTTATCAACCGAGACGAGACCGAGACTGTACAAAGTATCGTCTCGTCTCGTCTCGATATCATCCCTAATTTTGTCTGTGGCTTTATAAAATACTAGTAGAAAACCTGTTTTCGCAGGGCAAAATACTTTTCCTTTTGGATATAATGGGCTGAATTTAGACTTAAACGTCATCATAAGTGACACTGTTAACCTCAGTGACCTCAAAACTATAGATTTGACACTAATATCGATCATTTTCGATCATTTTCAAATATCTCTCCCTCTCCCTTCCGTCAACATGAAATGATAAAAAAAGCATTCGAGGCACGAACTCCACTTCTATTGAAAATTTGATCGAGACCGATCGAGTGGTTCGAGTTATTGTCACAAACGTACTTACATTGTTTATGTATTTTTTTTCTATCTCTACCGTCCTTCCCCTCCAATAAGTTGCACCATCAAAGTGAAATAAGAAAAACATTCCGGGCCCAAACCTCATGTATGTGGCAAATTTGATCGAGATCGGTCACGTGTTCAAGAGTTATTAAGCTATATATATCTGCCCTCCTGTATATTGTACCGTCAAATTAACACAATAAAAACACTCTCTGACCAAGCCTCATCTATGTTGAAAATTTGATTGAGATCGATCGGGTGATTCAAGGAATGCGAAGTCACAAACATATTTTCATCTTTATACATATAGGTGATTGCACTGTGTATGAAAATTATATGTTATTTAGTAGCAAATTGTGTTTGATGTCCTTGAAGTTTCCTAGCCATGACTTGGATATTCCTAACAGTGAGACATATAGGCTTAACAGTAACACATCACTTACACTTCTGACAATGACACTCATAATTACTCCTAACAATAAATTTGACGAAGTAAAAAAAATCAACAATACATTATGACGTAAGTGACGATAAGCTTTAATGAAGTTACCAGTGGACTGTAGATTCAAGTTGTACCTTAATCTAATGTTAAATATTCTAATGTTCACCGTGGTTTGGGGTGCATCTGAACAACAAGGGTGCACATTAAATTCGCGTAAATACGGTACTTCTCTTTATCTAGTACACTTCCTGGTTTGTAATAAAATAGAACCTGACCTATAACCTGAACTATATTTATCTTTAGCAATGTAAATGCTGCATTCAAAGTATGTTTTATGAATTAATTTCTCGATTTTTTTAAATAAAAGTAAAATGTTCTGTGATTTATTATGGATTAACTAGACTACATTATATTGCCATTTATTTTATTTTCTAGTCATTCTAGTGATTCGTATGACGTGCACTACAAGCCAAGAGAAGTCTCTCACCATCATTCCCACGACCATGGCCACAGACATCGCCATAGGCATACGAGACATAACTATCACATCGTAGTAAAGAAACCAAAAATTCTACTCCACAGCGGCCGAGGGAAGAAAATCAGAATTATTATACCAGCTCCTCCCCCTAGAATTCCTCCGTCTAAGTCAAAACTGAACACTAACATCAAAGTGTTGAACACGAAATATCGTGTACCGAAACCTCATCATCACGCAGAACATCATTACAGTAATGCTATCAAAACTGGTTTGCAGATAGAGGAAAACTTGAAACCTTCACATCAACAGGGCCCTAGTTACCTAAATCAATTACATACACAAAATGCTGAAATTCCTTTGGAAGTTCAAGAACATTACGACAATCATATATCTGGGCTGTTTGGAGGCGGAGGGAGTGGAGAGGAGCATAAGTATGGAATTCTCATTGCAGGTGGACTCAATAAACCAAATGCTGAAGAAGTAGAAGAAATATATCCATTAAAAAATGAGCCAGTGCAGGAGCACCACGAACATTATGCCAGTTTACCTGATCAGCAGAGTTTTGAAGAACAGCTACAACACAAACTAAAATATGAGCAGCTAAAAGAATTTTTTGCTAAAAACAATGCACACTTTGGCGATTATTTCCCCACCATTAAAGAAGCAATCCCACAACTTCTAGTTAATCAGCATCATCAACAGAGCAACTTTAATCCTACTGGAAGTCATAACTCAGGAGAGTCTTTTCTTAGTCAGTTTCCAGAGCATCAGAAGAACAACTTCGGGACTGAATTAAGCGAACTTTCCAAGTACGGAAACAAATTAAAACAACAGACTTTGCATCTTAGTGGTGCCACTCAAGGTTTAGAAAGCAGCAACGGTGAAAATGAATTTTATCAACTTGCCGTTGCAGACGCAAGTCCGTTGAAGGTAATTAAACCAGAAATTAGCGACTTATCTTCATTTGGTACCCATGGGAATGGACAGTATGTTTCCTCGAGTCATAGCAAGGGAATTAGTAACAACAACGCTCATTTGCTTAGCGCACAAGGTAGCACTCAGCATGCTCAATATGAACTGCCGTATGAGGACGTTTGGCAGTACTCATGGAAGGGGAAACCGAGTAAAAAATCGAATGTATATGCTTTTGTTAAACTTCATGTAGGAAACGAGAAACGTGCTGATAATCACCAATAATTTCATTGTAATTCAGAATCTCTGATTTATTACTCAGAGTTGTTAGCTCTGAATTACTAAACTTTGTTTAACACACGATCCGAGAATTATAGCTATCAGTATGGATATACAAAACACAGCATTAAATAAGAAAATAAGACCGAGGAAGCTATTCTAAGACTTACATCTTATATTTACATATTTTTCAAGTTAATAAAAGAACAGTAACTCATTTTACTAAACAATATATTCTCAATTTATTAGTAAAATGGATAAATTGCTGTGATAAATAGAAAATCTAATTTAGAGACATCCGCTTTAAATCTCATATATATATATATATATATATATATATATATATATATATATATATATATATATATATATATATATATATATATATATATATATATATATATAAGGTTCCTTCCACTCTTTTAGCATATAAACATTTTGTTCTCATCAAAACGCAGATCAAACTTCAAGAGAAAAATTGCATGTTAGTTGTTTGAGGAACAAAATGTTTGATTAATTTATTATAACCCAATCATATCTTTAAATTATATTATGTTTAATTAATTGCATTTGTTTACATCTTTTAACACAAATAACTCTTGAGGATTTAGATCGTGCTTATTACTAATTGACAATATTTAGCCTCAGTTGCATAGTTGTAGTTATAGTTAAATAAAATATTGACAAAACACTTACGCAAATATATTAACTGATAGCAAATTTTCAGTTCCATACATGTAATATAGAAACATACATTAAAATAATAGAACAAATCGTTTAAATATAGAGAAAAATAACCTATTGTCAAAGTAAAAATTAACTTTACTTATTAATTTCGGTTAGATAAATAAATCCTTAATGAACTCTCGAATATAATATTGAACTTAATGTTCTTTCATGAAATACATAAATATTTAAGTAAAACGATCACATAAAATTCAATCTAAAATAACATTACAAACCGTTGGAGAAAATTCCAAAGAAATAGTTTACAGTGTGTTGGATAGGAAGTGCCATGATTGTAGTATTGAAAAGTACTAAGGATTGTATACACATATTTTCGTAAGATACTTGTAGTAGATAAAAAGAAACACTGTAAGTAATGCAATTTAAATTGCAAAATAAAATACTGGATACATCCAACTATTTAAATAATTAAGACGGGGTGTAATTCAGTGTATATACAAATATACGTAAATTACAAATTAAGAATTGTTTGTAACAGTAAGGGAAAATGCAAGTCATATATTTAAATTCCAGTTCTCTTATTAATACCCAGTAATTACATTGATGTAAAAAATGCTGAATTACATATCATGCAGTGCAATAGACACAATGTAAAGCGTGTTAAGACTCGCTGTTTTAGCAAATGTGGTGTTTGTGGCGTCTTCATATGTGTATGATGTAAACGATTTTATCAATGTTGTGCACTGTAAAACAATAAACCAATATCTATTTAATAATCTATAACATTGTATCATGTAAGTGTAAGAGTGAATCAAATTGTGTGAATGAGTGTATGTTTTAAATAAATGTTGGTCATAACATATACATATATTTGTATTAAATTCTTATTATTATTTCTAATTTACATTATTCTAACTATATGTTTTAATTAATTTATTACATGTTATTTCTTATTTGTAATTATGCATCCGTATTATGAATCTAAATATATATTAAAAATTTAAAATTAATTCGAGTCATTTTATTTACATAAATGTACCAACAGCAAATACTAAAATAAGTCGATATGGTTTATAGAAGGTTGAGAATCACAATCCAACGAATTACCAGTGACTAATTCAATTGACAGTAGTTTTCCATTTTCCAGCGTCTTAAACGAGTATGCTACTGTTCGCTATAGTTTATTTTATACTTCGTCCGATCTCGCCAACATCAGTCACTCCTCGCTAATGTCACATGGGGGAAACTGTGCCGTAGTATGGTACCCACTGACTAAAATCATATATGAAACGCCCTGAGGAAGCCTTGGAGTAAGTTTCATACTGTTTCATATTTGCAAAACATGTCTTATTTCACGTTACATAGCTGTTTCGAGTGACATATAATTATTATATTTCACAGAGTTCATTCAAGTGACAAGGATTGGCATGTTTAGTTATGCAATTATCCCATGTAGTCACTTACATCTGCACGGTAATAAAAAGATCGCAATAAAAATGTACGAGGAAAGGTTTTTCTCGTACCAGCTGCAGATGATGAATTCGGGAGTTTTAGGAGCACACAGTCGTCACCAGTCAAGCTGAAACAGAATTGCTTCGGTGTCAAGAATTTACCAGGCGCACCAACATCTTGCCCAGCTTTACTCCAGGCGAATAGAGTAAGTAAGGTTTTGAATGGCAAAGTGACGTAACTCATTATTTAAAAAAAATGAGACTAAGCCATTTCCGTGACTTTGAAACTATAACATTTTGGATGGCAAAGTTCAGTATCTCAGGGTTAAAAATAGGCCAAGAGACAAAGGCATAAATACAGTCGTAAATTCGAATTCATGATGACCCTGCATAGCAAAGTGGCGTAAGTCTTAGTATCTCAAAATGTCTCAAAAGTGGCTTAAGCCACTTTGCCATACAACGCCTCAAATGTTCTTGGTGAATGAAGTTAACGATTCTTCACCTTCGGTAACTACGGCATAACCAAGCTCACTGTCTAGCATTGTACCCTAGAATCCTTCTGTGATAGCTTTCCATAGTTCGACCAAATTTAGGGATGCACACGAGACAAGATTTGTGGCTGTCTCGACTCGAAAATGTGCTGTAAAAGTGATGTCTCGACTCGAAAATATATATTTCTCTATTAGAAGAGCCGTGCCTCGACTCGAATTTTGTCAGGAAAATTTTGTCTCGTACGCATCCCTAGCCAAATTGCATGTGTGATGTTGATACACTTTGTCCTTTAAAACCAAAGGAAAAAGCCAAATCAGGAGATCGAGCTGGAAACTCCACAGACTCAAGTCGACCGATCCAGCACACAACGCATAGGCTATTCCAGGAGGACCGTTCCGCCACCCTGTCTAGCATATACTATCTGTTTTAAGCCTAGCGACTGTTATCTCCACACTCAAGATACAGAGTGTTGCCGTATCGAAACTTTTTGTCCACAATTACAAATACTACAGTCAGTCAAACATCATATAAGTAATTATGGACCACCCTGTAGCAGAGCGTGCGCACAGAAATATATCATGTACCATCGTAATTATCAGCTTTTGAACTTTATTCGTAATAAATAAGGTAAAACATTATAATTATTACTTTTAGTTGATCATAGTTTTGTTATAAACACACAGATGAATAATAACAATTGAGGAATATGGTCGAAAATCTTAATAACCTGCAATAACAAGTTGTTGAAGTTAAAAATTAGTGTGTAAATCGCATATTTCAACCACCTACTCGAATTTCATTTTAAATTAATATTTACTCAATAATTTCGTGTGGTTAAATTGTTAATAATTGTTACAATGATTAAATTATTTCGAGAAACGTACATCATGTGTATACAATAATGCAATGCAATCAAGTTTTCGACTGTACTCGTGAATTATGTTGTTGTCTATAAAAAAATAAAAAAAAAAAACACGATAACGCTCTGTATCTGGGTTTTGTAAACAAAGAGACATTCTAAGAAGAAATAAACATTTTATTTATGAATCATGCTATTTAAAGGTCAGAACAATTTATAACAAATATTAACAATAATAAAACAATCAACAATGAACATAATTCCAGTAACTATTTAAGGGATATAATATTTTTCTACCCATGATACACACTCTTGAAACTGAAAGATTGCGCACGTTCAGATGGTTTCTGGTGGACTGAATATTGTGTTAATAAATCGTTGGACGAAACCCTTTCAAGGGATCCGTGTCCACCTGAGCTGAAGAACACCTGGGCACTGCCAGGTGCAATGTTCGGTATAGAGTTACTAATATACTGCTGCTGGTTATAAATTTGCTCCAGTTGTTTTCCTCTAAACACCTGTTCTTGTAATTTCAAATCCTGTTCTGGTTGATTCACGACGATTGGTTTCACAAAGTTTGGTGTTGTTGGTATGACAGATTGTGGTAGTTGTTGTTGACCATAGTACTGGAACGGAGACGCTACAGCAGCAGGAACTCTGTTGATTAGCTGGGATTCAGTGATTGGTTTTTGCTGCTGTTGATAATTTATTTGTTTCAAGGATAGAAGAGGTGATGTCCTCAGGGCATAGGGAGTGATTTGTTTCTTTACTACTTTCTTGAACACTGGAATACGAACTAGCTGGGGTCTTCTCTTAACACGAAGCGAAAATGTTGGTACATGGTATCTGTTGAGCACAGGAGAGCGTAGGGAATAAGCTGGAAATTGATGAACTGGCCGTACATTATTCTGTAGAGATGGTATTCTGTAAAATAATAATAATAATAATAATAATAATAATAATAATAATAATAATAATAATAATAATAATAATAATAATAATAATAATAATAATAATAATAATAATAATAATGTGTTCGAAAAGTCTAAAATAGGCATCATAGTACAAGGGCTAGTCATAACTCTCGCAATATTATAGTGCACAACAGCACAATAAAAACAGATTACTATTCAAAATATAGCACCTCGTATTGGACTGCTTGCATATACCTTCCTGCCAGCCCCTCAATTCCACATAAATACGACGCCTTGTCCTTAGAGGCAAAGAAGTCAATCACTGCTGTTTCCACTCCTGCTGGTAGGTGAAGCATCATATTTCAGGAAATGCGCCCTGGACAAGGACAAATAATAAAGTCTGGACTATATGCTGGATGTGGTATCAATTTAATATCATCAAGTTCCTGCATTTCTGTTGTCATTTTCAAGTCAAGCGTGGTTTTGTATTATTCTGTTGCAGCAGGCGTGCTTTCGGTTCACCAATGCAGGATATTCATTTTTTCGCTAGTGCAACATAAATCCGTTTCAACTGTTCATAATAAAGATCGGAATCGATGGTACGGGCGTTAGGAACAAATCCAAAAGTTAATTATTCCCCAATCCATAGTTCCCCACAACACAGATTATGACTATGCTCGAAATGACCATATTTGACGACCAGTTCTGGAAGTAGGACTTCGAAAAAGAAAATACAGACTTTCGTCGTGTCTGACAATCCCTTTTCGGAAACGCACATCAAGCGGATTTTGCAGCAGTTGTCGACACACATCTATTATCCACTGGGCCTAAGCTAGGGTCAACTCATGTGTCACAATGCGGCAGGGGCTAAGCTGTGGTCAACTCTGTGACACAATGCGGCAGGGCCTGAATCTTTTTCCGAGTTAATGGAGGTGACGCACTACAGTAGACAGAGACATGCCGAGTTGGTTTAACAATCATCGTGTAATAGCAGATGAATTTTCCTCAATGGCTATCTGACCTTAGAATCTGTTACTCTGGGGTGGCCGAACCTGGGCCTCTCTTAGACATTATTACCACCTGCACGAAATTCCTGAAAACAACTAGTCGCTGAGCTGTGGTTCACTACACCTTCCCCTTTCACATGACAAATGCTCTGGGTTCATACTGCAGTATTATCCTCAACTTCGAACCCATACTGTAACAATTCGCGTATCAAACGTTCTTGAGCACTCAACGCCATTACCTCTGAAAACTAACTGAAGATGATGGCGTGGTGCTAACCTCTATCTGCCTTTCACATTACTTTTTCAGCCAGTTGTTCACCTTGTACTTATTGTCGACCAGAGAGTATATACATGCCTGTTGTTTATGTTGTGGAAAAATTGCAAGACTTATGACTCACTCTTGTAATTCAAACGGTACTTGGTGGCATCATAACCATATATTCAGTTGCGGTAGTGGCCTGGTTACCAGGATTTTGAACCCTGACAATAATATCAATACTCAATAATTGCTAAAGGATAAATTATTATTCCTCAATTTAGAATTATTTTTGCCTAACAAATGTTATAATGAAATAGTCTCGTGTTGCAAAAAAAAAAAAAAAAAAAAAAACTTATTTAAAGCATGTATGTGAATGCGATTATAGACGCTATAATTAAGACATTGCCTAATGGAGATGATTTCTTACACATGTGCAAGTGGATATGTCATTTCTAGACAAAGAGGTTGCTTAATATCAAATTTTGAAGATACCATATGATGCATGAGAGTGTGTCTAATTGTTGTGCCGATAGTTAGAGAATTCAGCATTCAATTCAATCTTTTAAAAACGTATAGCTCTAAAATCAAGGACTTAATAGGGCATACTAAAAATTACACTAAATCATTGTAACTCGAGACTCTGGTCTGATAGAACTTTATATTCAATTATCTAGTACATTCAAGAATGAGTAAAATTTTACTCTCGAATTTTCAAAATCTGTGTTCAACCTTTGAATTGCTTACTTCGAATCTAGGAGTTAACACCTGATTATATAGATGTAGGCAGTGTCTAATCTACAATCTTTAAAATAGTCAGTCCAAAGGGTCCAACCAAGAAAACTGGGCCAACATGCTGTTGCTTACTTATTAATTTCAAAAAAAAAAAAAATCATATATAAATTACTACAATTAGACTTGCTTTGAGTCCCCATTGGATTCAACAACTACGCTTCCTAAAATTGAAACATGTGAGGATGATACACTTAATGTCCCTAATACGGTGATGAACCTATTTCACTCCTTTTTCCATTGTCAAGGCATAATTCTGTCTATATATTAGCACTGTGTTCCAGTAGGCCCTCTACTATTTGGAGCAGGAATGTATTTAGAGATTAGTTTAAATTAGTTATTGTATTGAATTGTAAGCAATATATACATGACGTTTCTTTAATCTAGACAAAATATATATTTTTATTTAGAATAATGATGTATTTTGCGTTTTCTAAACGGGACAATAGCGATTAATTGGGAAGTATTGTCATTCTAACTAGAGTTTGTAACACCTCAAAATCAAATTTAGCCTCAGAGTACAACCTAAGTAAAAATATTAATACTTACTGCGAAATCAGTTGAGCCTCAATTGTGTGAATTCCAATCAGCACTACCAGCAACAAAAATGTCTGAAAAATATGTAGACAGATTGAGTATGTAAATCTGTGAGAAAGGAATAAATCGCTTTTTAGGTATACTGAGTCATGGTTTGAAATACACCGTCACAGCGTCAACCACATTCACAAATAAACAAAGGCTTTGAATATCGTTGAGAATGTGGAATGAGTCAAATACGATTATGCACGATTTGAACGTTTTCCAAAAGCTAACCTTCATTAAGTCATTATCTTTCAAAACTAATGCATTAATTATTTATTTCAGTTATACAATAACCTTAAGTTACGCTCATCGCTGGCCTAGTGGCTAACGTGGGCAACTGGGGTGCACATGATCCTGGGTTCGATACCATTTAGGAGAGCCTCGGAATTTCAATGCGTTACAGTGGTTCTATGATACACTACCGTACACTGATATACAAACTCAGTGCTGAAAAAGCAGACTAAAATCCAAGGAACCATCGAAGGTTTATTGTATAAGTTCCTTTTTTTTTTTTTTTTTTTTTTTGCAAAATCACATATGTCAAGTTTTGTCAGACACGAAATTAACGACAATATTGTGTTTGCTAGCGTAGATACACATTTTGTGAGATATCTGAACCTGTGAAACTGTTGGCTACACTTCATATATTACAAATAAATAGATGCTTTTGGATAAACTATAGTGCGTAGTATAGTGTTTTTCTAATTGTTGCCAAAACTTCGTTTTTCTGACATGTGTCGTTTAACAAAAATAAATAAATAAATAAATAAGATTCCATTAGCAGTAACCACCTAAATATAGTAACGCAAATATATGTTTCGTACATGTACATGATATGTTCCTTCTAAGCTTATATTAATGCCAAATGAGTAAACTATAGTTGTACGCCAAGAAAAATAAAGATACACCTAAGGCACATTTGTCGATATTGTCCAGTTCCAACACAGGATATCACTTGATAATATCGTAAAAATGTCGGTTCGATTCCCGGTTGTGGAGGTCACGTGGTTTGGATCCCATGTTAATCTATAGATTTTCGTCTCATGTAGATTACTTGCTACTGAAAGAGATAGAAAACTGGAAATCAATTCAAATCAAAACTGTTAAGTTTCCCTATCGCAGAAAAAATATTATAATTCATTCAATTTTCCAGTAAAGTTTTCATTCACTGACTGATTGGGAGTTTAGCGTCCATTGCAAAGAAATTTTCATTGCATTTACAACATAAATAATGAACCTCTCATTGTTTGCTCCTTAACTTCAAATTAACGTTTAATAAACTCTGTAGAAAACTGTAAAGAGGATCATGCAAAATATGTGAGTGGCATACGGATAGTTACAATTAAAATCACTGTTACCAATTAAGATATTAAGGGATTCATTTTTTTTAAAAAAAAAAAAAGCTTGGCCGAGATGTGGTGTCTATTACAAAAATACAGTTGAGAATGTTCGAACGAACTTAAAAAGAATGGAGAGATGGAGCGGGAAGGATAACTGTCGTTGTTCCTTCATGTCAAAGTAAATCGTTTTATCCGTACCTTCTTCTCTTTCTCGCAAAAAAATAGCAAAATATAATCTCTCTATGACTTACAGTTCTCGAGTTATGGCTGCTTAATTATCTAGAAATTTAAACTTTTTTGGCCAATATCTGGGTAACAGTGGCCAGTTGGCCAGTAGACACTTAATTAGCGGCTACCGGTTACTATTTGGTACCAAAAACCTTCACCACTCTCTTAGGTATTGAACAACTCCAATATGATTTCTCTATGACTTACGGGTCCCGAGATACGGTTCCTTAACCCCTTTCTGCATGATTTGTTTCTTTTATCCAAAAAATAATCAGTATTGGAAATCCGCATATAGAAACTTTGAAGATGAATTAAAATTTGAATTTTAGTTTTTTTCACTTAATTCCGACAAGAAATAAGTAAATGCCATATATGACACACTTACAACTCACAAAGAATATGCCAGATGACACCAAAATATCTTATTCATACACGTCAATATCTCACACAGCAGACAAAACAGTATTTTGATGCCATTGATAAATCACAAAATAAATAAATAAATAAATAAATAAATAAATAAAATAAAGTGGAAAAAATGTATGTGCCTTATATGGCACGGCATGCGGTAAGGGGTTAAATCTCCCGAAATCGGATTTTTTGCCAATAAGTCGGAAACGATAAGCCATAGAGAGACGATGTTAGTGTTGGTCAATACCCAAGAGGATGGTAAAAATTTTGGTACCGATATCAAATGGTGGCTACTGGCCAAACCAGTGGTCAGTTGGACAGTAGCCAAGGGTTACTATTTGGTACCAAAATATTCAACCATCCTCTCAGGTATTGATCAACACCAATATAATCTCTCTATGACTTGTGGTTAAAGAGATATGGCTTCTTAAATCTCTGGAAATCGGCCATTGGCCAGTATCTTGGGAACGGTAAGAGTGACGCAAAAAATTATATCACTTTCTCAGATAGTTTTTGATGCTCTATCGAATGGAGGGCTCAAAATTTAAAAAGTCTCAAATCACATAGAGACGGACAGACAGACAGACACACACACAGACATAGAGAATTCAGTAACGAACTTTCTAATAATTTTTGAACATAATTATTGAAAATTTTGCTTACATGTATGGGGTATAGATATCCACTGTTAATGTCCTTGTTACCCGTTAAGATACTACCGGTACCCTAGTAGTACAGATAACTTGCAAAGCGCTTGCTGTAAGCTTAAATTGAAAGTCTGCCAAGCTTACATCCAGCTTGATTAGAAAACGTGCAATCATTCCGCAAGCTGGATTCCAGTAACAAAGTTACATGGGGGCAGGCTTGCATTCAGTATTAATTTCAAGCTCGACGCAAGAGTTTTACAAGTCAAGTCAATAGACAATGAACGGCCTGGATTGCTATGACATTCTTCGAGGGGTATAAAGCATCGCTTGGAAGTACTACAAAAGGCAGAGTGTATGAAAGCATTCGTTTCGAGAAATTAATAAATCTATCGAGTGCAAAATATTAATAAATTTATCTTCTGCTTAAGAATGATCCTCCGGAGTAACAGACGGGCGTACTAACATCTCAATTGTAGGAGTCCTACTGTTCATACACATATTTTTGTTTCAAAATGCAATCAATGTTTTTTTTTTTTTGTTTGTTTGTTTTTAATTCAGTAAGTCTAAATCTTAACTTCGATGACCTATAACTCGAGAACCATAAGCCTGCACGTGCACACCATCATACGTTACACAAATTAAGCTGATAAAAGTTTATTTATCTGCACGTTTGTTAAATATTAGGTTCGTATTCATTGTTTATGTACAACACACAACATATCTTGAGAAAAGTTTGATAAAGAACGAGGAAGGATCAGAAACTAACCTTATAAGGCCAATAATTCTGGAGTTTCGTCTGTTATAGCGGAAAGGAAAATGCGTGGAAATTTTAATACACGGGATTGGCAACTATGTAGAGTTTCAGCAACCTGCAGCCTTCAGTGTTAATTGTAGATTAATTGTAGATAATGGCGACTCGTTTGGAAAACTAGTCTCG
Organism: Thermobia domestica; assembly: GCF_964235325.1. NCBI lineage: Eukaryota > Metazoa > Arthropoda > Insecta > Zygentoma > Lepismatidae > Thermobia > Thermobia domestica. The sequence continues at coordinate 184,786,380 of NC_137470.1, forward strand.
TGAAGAAGTCCGCTTAGTTATTCGATTTATGTGGGGAAACATGTAACAGGGCTGAAATTCACCGGCAGCTGCTTGAAATTTTCGAATAGACTGTAATGTATCGTCAGCATGTCACAGAATGATGTCGAAAGTTTGCAGCTGGTAGTAAAAAAACTTAACCAACAAAGAGCTCACACAGCCCACAGGATCACTACGCTGTTGAAGCAGTTTCGCTGGGACATCATCGATCACCCTCCCTACAGACCAGACCTCGCTCCAAGCGACTTTCACCTGTTCTCGCATTTTGAAGGAGCACCTAGAAGTCCGTCGTTTCGCTTCAGACGAGGAAGTGAAACACTTTATGACAACGTGCCTGGATACTCAAGGACAGGGTTTTTACCAGGAACGAATCTTCGAACTCATTCCTCGATACGACAAATGCTTCAAATGACAAGGAGACTATGCCAAAAATAACCTAATGTATGTACTGTCTGTTCGTTGTATTGGTTGTATAAAATAATATGTACACATTTCACTGCAGGCTTTGTAATCTTACTTTCTGATTACTCCTACTACTACAGGGTGACTCAAAAGTAGGTATACAGTCCCGTACTGATCGGCTCATGACATTTTATATCATTTACTTATTATTATCCATACAGGTATAGACTTAGTTTCTTCATTATTTGTTCTTAATTTCTTTCCACTTATACCCGGAGCTCGGAACAGACCGAAGCAAATAAATTCAATATCTTAATAAATTAAATTCCAATACATGATCGATGCTCGTCTGTATACCTACTTTTGGGCTACCCTGTATATAAAAAGAAATGTTATTTAAAGCACAAATATCAACTGTAACGTATTACTGAGTTCTTTTAATAGCAACCACAGTATATCCTCTGAATTCTTTAGTAGACATAAACTGAAATACCATATAAGTGAATCTTACCACAGCACCCAAACCCATTTTGTAGGGAAAAGTTCTTGAGTTTGCACTAAAGAACTGTTACGTACAACTCGTTGTCAATCCTTTGCTGCACTCACCTTTTATACAACTGATTACCAATTTAACATATGCATTTCTGACAAGCATTTAATACTGAAATTATCTTTAGCATATGAATATTGAATTGTGCATAATTATTCGAAGTGTAGGAAAGTCATTTTACACTTCATGTAATGAAAAGAAAATTTGATAACATTTATAAATGAAAGTAATGTGCATCTAATATAAATATTGATGTTGTAATAAAATACAGTTACATATTTTTCTATCTCTTAATTTCCAATAAAATAAAAGAAAATCTTACCGACGCTAACTAACGTTTTCAAAATGTATATTTGTATTTAAAAATAAACAAGTTGAGAATGCTTCAATTGCATTGCTAGAACGAACTTTAAAAAAATGGTGCGGGAAGGATAAGTGTAATTGTTCGTACATGTAAATCTTTTTTATCCACAAATTATTTTGTTTCTAGCAAAAACTAGCAAAATATATATATCTATAACTTACGGTTCCTAAGGTATGGCTCCTTAAATCTCCCGAAATTGAAGCTCTTTTGGCCATTATTTGGGGAACGGTGGTCAGTTTTCCAGTAGCCAGTTGGTCAGTGGCCACCAGTTACTGTTTGGTACCAAAATATTCACCATTCTCTTAGGTATTAACAAACACCAATATGATCTCTCTATGACTTACGGTTCCCGAGATATGGCTTCTTAAATCTCTGGAAATCGGTCATTTTCTGGCCAATATCTCAGGAACGGTAAGAGTGACGCGAAAAATTCAATCTCTTTCTCAGATAGTGTTTGATGCTCTATCGAATGGAGGGCTCAAAATAAATAAATAAATAAATAAATAAATAAATAAATAAATAAATAAAAAGATCGCAAATAACAGACAGATGGACAGACATACACACAGCCATAAATAATTCAGTAACGAACTTTTCAAGTTGAAAACTACATATAATTTTTTGGTATAATAGAAATATAGTAAATTGATTCTTCTACATCTTCCTAAACAATCTACAAAAATGAACAATATGTCAATTGTATAATATATATGTGTGTGTGATGCTACTAAAGAAAACAAATATGCTTACCATCTTCACGAAATTGTGCTTGTTGCGAAACATCTTTATATATGTAATAGTGAAATTCGATGCCCTGACAGTTTTGCTGTAATTAACAGGGGTGCCCACAAGGGGGAGCTATGACGCAAACTGCGTCATTGAAATATTGGGGGGGTTAAAAATCTATATAAATGTGTTTGAGTGGGTGTAAAAATTAATCGAAACATTTTTTTTTTCATGGATGAACACTTACGGATAGACAATTGAGGGTTGCGTCATGGACATAAGGGGGGGGGGCACCACTGTGTAATACACTATGTTTTGAAATCTTTTGACTGTAAGAAAATGATAAATACGAGGGCTACTAAATGTATAAATCACAAATCTACACAGAGTGTAAGACACTGCCAGATGAGTTCTGCTATTTATAATTAGTGAAGAGATTTATCAATTTCCAGTTTTACTATCGGATCCAATAAAAGTAAGACATTCAAATAGGTTGAATAAAAGCCAGGCAAATTAGAGTACCCCGTAAGGAAATATACGGAAACAATGTTGTCCACCATAAACTTACTTGACCGGAGATCGAAACTGAGACTCACTGAGCTACCGTGCTTTCCTATCAAATTGATTTAGAAACATAGATTTGAGCACGTATAATCCTATATGCAAGACTCTAATCAAATATCCAGGTTGATGTCTCTTACATTTAAGAAACAATTGCAACGGTCTGTGTCGAACGCAAGAGTGGTTTTAGGTCTAATCCTCTCTCCAGCAATAAACTAAGGGTAGAAACATACCGAAGATACCTCGCCATCGAAGACGAGATTTAAGTCGCGGTCGCTACCTCGATACTGGATTCAAATAGGTAAGCTCATGCCGAAGATGTAAGCTACATCGCGAAGTAGAGGTGGACCGCGAGGGTAAATTAGTGGTCGCGACGATAAACAACCGAGTTTGTTTATACACCGATGTTCAGCGGAAGCATCGCTGTGGCACGTGTTCTCATTGGTTCTCCCTGAAGGGCGGCACGGAATAGTCTTTATTTGTTCAGAATTTCGTCTGTAGAAGATTGTGTGTGTCTATGTTCGAGAGGTTTCACTGCACTATTAAATTTGATTATGAAAGACATATTAATAGTACTCCAGCAATATGGGATAAGAAGCACAAAAAACATAATAGGCACGTTTTCAATAGAGAATGCAAGAAAATAGAAACTGAAATGGGAATGTGAGATAAGTAATTCATATTTATTTGAGAATTATACTTCAGCTTATTATTATTTAAGGCAGTGGTGGTTACAGGGAATGGGCTTTCGGGCTGAAGTCCGTAAACTGTGAAATTTCTAGAAAAAAAAAAAAAAAAAGAAGCTACTGTTAATGAGATCTATGTCTAAAAACTCCACGTCTCCGTTCCCCAATTCCGAGATTTATAAAAAATGCGTTTCTTCTAAACTTGTTACAGATATAAGATAAAGAAATACCTGTAAAGACAGGCACATATTCGTAAGGAGGCAAGATCGAATAATGGAATTGCAGTGACGAAACTTCATTTGCTGATGTGAATTCCCACTCCAACTCGAAACTTGAAAATATACTTGTTTATTATTATTATTATTATTATTATTATTATTATTATTATTATTATTATTATTATTATTATTATTATTATTATTATTATTTTACTGAGAAATGATTTCTAATTTCAGTGTTGAAAGAGGTCATTTCTTCACAGAAAATTCAAAAAAATGGTAAAAGTCTTTGTTTTAGAATATTGATAGAGATGGACAAGAGATAAGACTCAAATGTTTTTTTTGCGAAAGAAGAGACGAGACTTTGACATTTCTCATGTTTTCTCTCGCGTCCATCCTTATTTACAATCTGTTTGGTCCTTTCAATTTCAAAATGTGGTTTCGCAGTGATTTTTATGAATTGGTGGAATAAGTTCAAACGCGTCACAGTAATGTTTCTTCTCAAACTGAGAACTTACAGCAAGGATGCAAACTCTTTACTATGTGCACCCTTCATCCCTCTAAACCTAGATATAGAAGTAGCGACCTCGACCTCGATCGCCAGGTATCGTCGGTATGTCTTTACCCTAACTAAACAACTCTATGGGCTACGGAGCCTGAAAGTTCAATGCCACGTTCACAAAACATCTCCATTGACATTGAAAAGAAAAGAAAGAAAAATGAAAGAAAGAAACAAAAAAAAAGCAAAAATAAAACTGCAGTTATTGATTTACACAGTATTAGAAGTATGAAAATAGAAAATGGAACAGGTGACCAGTTTCCGATACCTGGGTAGTATTATTAGTGATGATATGACGTGTGGACGTGAAACAAAAGCAAGGATAGGAATGACGAAAGGAAACTTTAGGAGGAAGAAAACACTACTTTGTAAGACCTTGAATAAAAAGTTGAGAAAGAGTCTTACAAAATTCTTCGTGTTCAGTATTGTACTGTATGGGGCAGAAACATGGACATCATGCAAAAATTATTAAAAATGCCTGGAACTTTCGAAATGAGAGCATGGGGAGGAATGCAGAGAATTAGCTGGATCGAGCGGAAAACGAATTAGAGGTTGTTAGAAATGGTAGGGGAGAAAATAACAATTTTAGATATTATTATTAAGAAGAAGAGAAACTGGTTTGGACATTGGTTAAGAAAGAACTATGTCATGAGGGACACGCTAGAAGGTACGGTGGCAGGAAAGAGAGGGAGAGGGCGAAAGGGACTAGAATTAATGGACAATATCAAAACAGAAAAATCGTACGTGAAGACGAAGAGGTTAACGGAAGACCGTGATGCATAGAAGCTTCTCAGTAGCAGCAAGTGACTTGCCAATAATGGCAAAATGCCTATGATTGTGATAGGATTATTAATGAAACACAAACAAAATCGACAAAACCGTTTTTATTTTTGAAATCGTTCTAAAAAAAAAAAGTCACTCCTAAGAGTAAAATGTCCCTTGTGGATTTCTGAGCAAGAAATAAAGACTTACGTAGTGGTATTCATAAAATATAAATTTGTAAACAGAATCGCTAGAGTTGTTTGTGAGAAAGTCGTTCAAAGGAATTGACCGCCAAAAATAAATTACTATAAATATTTTACATTTTGCATTTAAAAATAAAGAAATAGAACTATATCATATTATAGAGTTGATTTATGAAAAAAAAAAATACGAATATCATCACAGCCGTTTTGTAGAAAATCGAGAAGTTTGATTTTCACCCTCCAGTAAACTGTCCTTACTTTGGTGCGAACAAAATTCGAAAATTTGCTAAGTTTTACGGTATGAACATATTGTAATTACTTATGGACGAACGGACAGAGTGACTGGAGAACAGATGAACACACATCCAAATTTTGCTTTAGGCATGTAAGAGCCATTAAAACATAAATCCATTATAATATTTTATTCAACTTTGAAATCTTGAGTGAAAACTTCTATCGTCGCTTGGAAGTAAAGAAAAATAAATAACAAAATAAAAAATGTACTTAGTACGTATGCCTTTAGGGCACGAAGTTCAGAGCTAGATTTCGGTAGGAGAGCATACATTGGATTGCAATGCTTCAGATATAATTTTAAACTGTAAGTACCTCGTTACTGAGAGAGGGCTAAATACACAGCCACACACACAGAAAAAAATATTAATCCGACCCCACGGTATTGATTCAATGTATTTTGTTGCACATAATCCAAATTTTGAAACCCCAGGATGACCGATCGTGCCAATATTTGTTATGGACGAAAAAACAAACGATTTTGCATAGGGAGGATACACGTAATACAGCTATGGAAAAAATGAGGTTCTGTTCAGTGGACCCCAGAATATAGATTTGAAGTATTTTGTTACATAGAATCCAAATTTCTAAACCCCATGACGATTGACCATGTCAATATTGCCTTATGGACGAAAAACGTGTGTACTCCCTATCCAAAATCGCTCAAGTTTTTCGACCATAACAAAAAATTGACACGATCGATCTTCCTGGGGTTTCAAAATTTGGATTCTGTGTAACAAAATACATCGAATCAAAATACCCTGGGTTCCGGTGGACAAAACTTTTATTTTATTTTATATATATATTTATTTATTTATTTTGTGTGTGGCTGTGATATGAATGAACCAAGTAAACACAGTAATATTTTTTAGTTGCAAACACTGTTTTCATTTACAGTAAGCAAATCATATCCTAAGTTGGTCACTAGGTTACTAATATTTTAAAAACAAAAACAATAGCTATATTTATTATTATTATTATTATTATTATTATTATTATTATTATTATTATTATTATTATTATTATTATTATTATTATTATTATTATTATTATTATTATTAGAAATGTCCCAGGCGAGCAAGCAATTATTCACCACGATAATTTTTGGTCCTTGTGAGTTTAATTCCAAAAGCATGTTATTTATTACTTAAGTTGCTAAGAAAGTGTTAATAGTATATTTAATAACTTCTCCAGAATTATACTACAAAAACACACGTGGGTAGAAAAGAGATAAAAATATGAATACAATATGTGTGAAAGATGACTATGGTTTATATTTTTGTCGTGTTCATATTGTCCTCCATTTTGCAAAGTAAATAGAGAAAAAATAAATGCTTTCCTTTACAAGTACATCGATCATAAACATGCAGCTATGATTATATATTCATTGTGTAGAAAGTATATTAATTGAAAATAAAACCGTTGTTTTGTCGTGAGTCATAAAGACCCGTTGTGTAGCATTTTACTATTCTTATGTTGTTTGTTTCCAATATTATTCAAGTGATGTATTAGAGAATCGAGATATAAGGTAATCCAATTGACTTTCTTTAATATAATATATTTAAGACAACTCTTTGGATATCACAGTTTCATTTATTTGTTTCATTTCCCTCCGTAAAATCACTTGTGAAGACAAAGGATATTTTGATATTAATTCATTCATTTCTACTAGTGTATTTGATTTGCAAAGTGCTTCATTTGAATTAAATTACTATGCACGGTTTAAATTCTATATAAAACAACGGCTGCATTTGAACTTCACATTACGTCAAAAGTAGAAGCCATCTTTGCAATCATGAATCTGTCATGGATGGTATGTATTTTTACTTCTCTTAGCTGTGTACCTAGGTAGTATAATATTGATTTCGATTTAATGTTGTGCAACGTATATTATGTGATTATTTTTGCAAGGAGGGTGTTTGTTTTCGATAAACTATTCAAAAATAAATATATTCTGAGTGGAGTGTACTTAAAAATAAGACTTCACCCTTAATATTTATATATAATTTGTTCATGTGTATTAAGACTTTTAACCACGATAATTGGAATATAGAGTCCTGAAATTAAGTTTTAAGACTGGCAACAGTTCTGTGTGACCGATGGCGGAATCTGGCGGACTAAATGCAAACTAGTGTGACATTTGACGAGTGTGCTGTGCAGACTTCGTTGTTTTGCTGCAGCATGTGTGCTTCAAAGGGTTATAGTGCCTCTAATGAGATGTTCCGGGATGTTGTTATTAATATGAAAACAGAACAGATGGCAGCAATCATATTGTGCTCTAAACTTGGTAAAAATGCACACAAATGATGGAAATGATTAATAGTGCATACAGAGACAAAGTTCTTTGTTGATGCAATGTTTTTAAGTGGGATGCTTGGTTCCGTGGCAACCACAAAAATATCAGGTACGTCCCAAGGAATGGGCGGTTGACAACTGTTCGTACTGCGAAACAAATTCAATTGGTGAGAGAGAAACTGGTTCAAAATCATTGCCAATCAATAAGGAATATGGATAAGGAGCTGAATAATGGAAAGTATAGTGTTAGGAAGTTTGTGGGACAGAATTTGTACAAATTAAAAAAATGGTACACGACTTGTGGTACACACATACTTATTAAGTTAAGTTCGTTTTAGTGAAGTGATATGCTAGGCATGACCTATGCAATAAAGCCAATATGTAGAGTGTTAAGGAAATATATCAACAAACTGTAAAAGGCGATTCCTCACATCAAAATAAGACAAGAAGTTCATATAGATTTGTGGGGAAAAGTACATAGTTTCAGATCTAAGGCTGTTCAAAATTGTAGAAAAGCTAAATTTCAACACTATCTACTTTGAATTTGAGACTGTGAAGTGGTTGTCCATATCAGCGAAAGGAATTTATAAATTCACAATCCAAAGATGCGTATTTCATCAATGTGCAATGAGTGGGCAAGATATTCCCTATAGGACATAATTCCCATATATGCTCTCAACCTTTTTTTTTTTTTTTTTTTTTTTTTTTAGATCTGCTCTGATTTCAAGGTAGGTTCTAAGCTGGCAAAATATAAGTCTCGACAACAGTGGACACGGAATGCTTCGGTGGGGAGTCGGAAATATTTGGGACCGCAAGCCCCATAGTCCTTCATGTTCGTAAAAACACGTGCTCTTTTATTTTATGTTTGTATGAAAAAAAAAAGGTCAAACATTCCGTGACAAAATGCACTGCAGTACACGTTATTCTGAACACGAGGGACCGTGAAGCTTGTGCTCTCAACAAGCACTTCCGACTTTTCACCGAAGCATTCAGTGTCTAGTGTTGCCAACGCTTATCTCTTGTCTACTTTAGACCCACCTTGAAATCAGATCATATCTAAAAATTCTGTTGAGAGCAAGACTCGAAATTATATCATGTAGAGAATCTGTTACATACAAATTGCACATTGGTGAAATATAAAGTTTTTGATTGCGTACGTATAACCACCTTTACACTGATACGGATCGTCATACAACAGTTTCTCTAATTCGAAATAGTTAGTGTTGAAAGTTAGATTTTCCACAACCATAACCCTGAAACTATGCACTTTTTCCACAGGACCATATGAACTTTCTTCCTTCTTATGATGAGGATTCACCTCTTACTAGTGCTCTCAAACGGGTCAGGTCGGGTCAACTCGGGTCGGGTTGTCGGGTCAAGCTACTCGAATCGGGTTGTCGGATCGTGTCAGTCGGGTCAGTTTGGGTCGGGTCAATCGGGTCAGCTCGGGTCGGGTCAATCGGGTCAGCTGATGGCGGGTTGTTGGGTCGGGTCAGTCGGGTCGGGTTGTCGGGTCGGGTCACTCGGGTCAGTTCACTTTGGTCAACTGAGTTTAGATTGAGCTTAAATTCGGCTGGAGTCGAAAGCTGCTGTTTTTCACTAGCTGCCTAATTAAAAATGGCAATTTTCAATTGATTTTATAGAAATCATAAATGTATTTTGAACACTTCCAGCTAGTGTTTTTATGGTAAATGCTTATTTTTACACTTGTACGTACTTTAATTTTTAAATGTGGAAGATTAATTTTACCAATCGACTGTAATATTAATATCTACTCTAAATGTCGACTAAAAGCAGGGAATTCGTGTTACTATTCGGTTCAAAATCTCTTGTCGTCGCGAATTCTGTCGAGGAATTTGAAACTTAAAATATACAAAACGATAATCATGCCTGTAGTTCTGTATGGCTGCGAAACATGGTCACTTACTCTGAGGGAAGAACATAGACTGAAAGTGTTTGAGAACATGATCCTGAGACGAATATTCGGACCCAAGAGGAACGGGAATGGGGAATGGCGGAAACTTCATAACGAGGAACTACGTAATTTATATGGTTTACCCAACATTGTTAGGTTCGTCAAGTCTAGGAGGCTTAGATGGGCGGGTCATGTAGCTAGAATGGAAGAAAGTAGAGACGCTTTCAAAGTCTTGACTGGAAGACCAATCGGAAAACAACCATTAGGAAGACCTAGGCGCAGATGGGAGGACAATATTAAGATGGATCTCGCAGAGATTGGAATACAGAGTAGAAACTGGATGCAGTTAGCTAAGGATAGAAGTCAGTGGAGAGTTTTTGTGAACGTGGCATTGAACCTCCGGGTTCCTTAGGCCATAGAGTTAGTTAGTTAGTTAGTTTAATATGGAGTCTGGATTTAGAACAAGACTAGAAGTTGTTTAAGCAAGACCAAAAGAAAGATTGGATATGGACGACCAAGACCAAGCGGAGCCGCGGTGGCTCAGTGGTAGAGATTTCATCTCTGGTGCTTAGTGTCCATGGTTCGATCCCAGCTTGTGCTAAGTGGGTATGGTGGTGGAGAAACGCCGTGTAGTGGGTTTTCTGGGGGTTCTCCTGTTTCCTCTCACTTTCTTGATTCCACCATTTCATTCATTTCTCATGCTCACCATCTCCCTTAGCCTCGGTGCAGAATCGAGGGACCTTAAACTGAATATTTCATTTCATTTCACTAAGCCCAACAACATCGATACAAGAACAAGATAAAGATTGGATATACAAAACGAAGTGCATAGTAACCTTGCTCTTGGCCTTGTTTTGGTGATCACCAAGTACCGATGACCATATTTTCTTGCTTTTCGTATAGTATGAAAGACCATAATCAAAATTACACGTGGTCTTCATTTGTACCGATGAGGCTCTTGTATAGCATGAAAGTCCACCAAGACTACGAAATGCAGGACCAAGACTTGACTGTGCAATACAAAGAATAAGACGCAATATTGATGTCCAAGACCCAGTGTGCGAATTGTTTGAATTTCATTTGTTGAGCTGAAAGTGATTAAATAAAATTAGTACTTTGTAATTAATTATCATACTGTATTTTTAAATTTTAAATTACAAAATTCATATTATGTATCTCCTTACTTGCATAGGGGGGCGCGATGGCTCAGTGGTAGAGCGTTCACCTCAGGTGCTTGGGGTCCCGGGTTCGATCCCAGCCCCCGCCAAGTGAACTTTGTGGTGGACAAACACCGTGCTCGTGGGTTTTCTCGGGGTTCTGCCATTTCCTCCCACTTTCTTCATTCCACCATTTCACTCATCTCTCATCATCACCGTCTCCTTTAGCCTAACCGGCATAACCGTGGGACGTAAAACTCAAAGATTTCATTTCATTTTTCCTTACTTGCAACTATATATACTGTAAAATACGTTTTAATTACCGAGAAAGAAAAATCAAAGGGGCGCGGGTCCCGGAATCATAAGAACCTATTTTGGAACGAATGTTGAAAGGTTAGAAAAATCACAGGTGTTCTCCCGTTTCCTCAACCCTTATCATTGTAGTTAAACGATTTCCTTTAGTCTCCGCCCAGAGACTCTTGCTACTGCCTTCCGAGAAGACCCCCCTGCCTTCAAAGCAGGTGAGAACACTGACCTTGAAGAAAAATTTCGTCACATAGAACTACAACAAGAAAAAAAAATAAATGTCTGCCTCGTCGGACAATGGTATCAGTTAGAAAAGGAAACAACCAAACCTCAAAAGTGCCAAATATTCCCTAACAAGGTACATTCGCGAAGTGTCCTCTCGGGATTCGTGTAAAATTGATTTAAATCCAAAGTCCTCAGCGACCCAATGTGTATTGTACTAATTTTAGCGGCCCATTGGGTAATTTGCATATTTATGGGCCTTCATATATCCGGAATTCGTACACTACTATAACGCTCGGACACAATTTGCTTTTAGTTTCGTTAGATGTAAATGGACATGAATGTGGATATATGCAAAACAAATTGCATCAAGTACGGCTTCTCTGACACATGTTACTCACCCCGGCCGCCATCTTGGATCCACCATATTGGATTTAACTTTCGGTTTCTCAAATGGGAATAGGTGCAAGTGATATATATGAAATTCATGTAGAATTTTCTCGGAAATCCACAAATGTAGTTAATTGCACCGTAGCTTGTACCGTTTGGAAGATATTGCATATTAAATCCCTCCAGGCACTTCGCGAATAGACATTTTAGAGTAATATCAGTTAAGGTAACGATGTTGACAAATCAAAATTTCTAACTGCAAGAAAACCGTAGGCAATCGCGTATTTAAGAGGGAACTACCGGGCTTAAGTCGCCCCCAAAATTTTATTTACTATCTTAAAGTAAATAAAATATCTTGCAGAATGTTCACATTTCCAGAAATAAAGTTGCAAAGCCCCCGAAACAAAATCGTAAATACGCCACTGACATTAGGTATAAACAAACTCTTTACAATATTGGTGTTATAATCTTATTCCTTTTCTGTGATTGATGGTTATTACTTTCATGTTATACCATAACAAAGAAGTATTCTATTACGGTCAAAATGCCTAATGTAAATGAAGATAGGAGATTTGGGTGAAGACCTACCATTTCCGTATTTATGTTTGTGTGTATGTATGTATTTACGTTCAGGGAATATTTCGTCAACAATAAATCGTTTGAAAGATTAGATATACACACGGGGAACAGCACATTTTTTTATTTTTTCAACATTCGTGAAGTGCCTGATATTTAGCATGAAATACTTTGCAAACGGTAAAGCTACGTTAAAATTAAATACACCCATGAATTTTCGAGAAAATTTTTAATGAATTTAATGTATCACATGCACCTATTCCCATTTGAAAAACTGAAAGTTGAATCCAATATGGCGGATCCAAGATGGCGGCAGGGATGGGTAACACGTGTCAGAGAAGCAGTACTTCTATTTGTTTTGCATATACACACATTCATGTCCAATTATATCTAAAGAAACTGAAAGCAATTTTGTGACCGAGCTTTATAGTAGTGGTTGACTAAACTCCAGATATATGAATTCCCATAAGTATGCAAATTACCCGTATGGGCCGCTAAAATTAGTGCAATACGCATTGGTCCGCGGAGAATTTTGCATTTGAATCAATTTTGCACAAATCGCGAATGTACCTTGTAAGATACATATACAAATCCCCCGCTTGATCTAGCTAGTGGTTAACGTGTAAGACTTCGGTACACGTGGTCCGGTTTAATTCCAAATGGAAGTGCATTTTGGCGTTCACCCAGTGTAGTGACGTACTGCTCTAAAACGGGTCAGGTCGGGTCAACTTGGGTCAGGTAGTCGGGTCGGGTCAATCGGGTCAGCTCGTGTCGGGTTGACGGGTCGGGTCAATCTGATCGGATCACGGGTCGGTCTTCAACCCGACCCGACCCGATCAGTTGAGAGCACTACCTCTTACCTTTTGTCGGCATAGTTCATAAACACCCTCTATATCTACAGCTACCAAACAACAGCACAGACGAGGATCAAGAACTTAGCTAAGAAAAATTAAACACGTTAATGAGTAATTTTGAATAATATAGAATGTGATGAACTATTGTGCTGCCAAAATGTCTTGAGCCGTGGCAAAAATGCGAACTAAAGCCCACACCCTCACACACCCACGCGTTGAGCCAATAAGGGTTCAGCTGTTGCTAAGCGAGAGAAAGCGAGTGGAATTCCTTCAGCCGATAGCAGCGCTTGCAACGGAAGACTAGGGATCAAGTCAATGTGGTATATTTATAAAAGAGAAGTCTAATTTTATCCATTGTAAATTTATACCTCATGAGATAGTATAACTTTTTAACCCGCCTATACCTATCATATAGTTAAATAATAGAGATACGTATTACAGTACGTAATTCTGTAAGAAAGTAACGCTGAACATTTGGCACTCCGGCTGAATTCTTTCTGTGATATTAGGTAACAGTATGCGAGGCAGTGTAGAACCAATTACTGTATGCAGTTGAGGGTTCATTTTTGGAGATCTAGCTATTGATTTTCGATAAATCGAAGCTTGTGTTTGCAGTCAGTTTGAGCAAATAAAGCAAGTTTGTCAACGTCTTAGCTGTATCAAGAGATTGTGTATCCCAGGTAATGGCGGCATGTAGAACTCGTGGCAATGGCATTTTCGGAGAAGAGGAATAGTGGACGACAATCAAGTCTAGGTAAAATAAATCGCTGAATAGAAAAACTTAAAATTTTGAAAGTGTTCCTATTTTCTGTATTTCTGGTTGCATGAGCTACTCACCTGAGCTTCATAGACTTAACGATCCTATCAATGTTTGGTAAATTGTACAAATTATAAAATTCATGGTGCAGATTCTACTTAAGATTTGCATTAATATCGTTCTCTTGTATTGCAGATGGCCCTTTTAGGACTTGATGCTATTATTGGTACACCGAATGGAGGAATTCAGCAACATCAGGTGTAAGTAATTATAGTATGCATAAATATGATGGAAAAAAGAAATAAACAAATTTAGTATATACATACAGCATCTCGAAAATTGTTTGCATTATTATAAAGCGTTTAATACTGCTTCACAGGCAAATTATTCAAGTTTACAGCCACCACTTTTCGTTTGTTTTCCTGGTGTTATTACTACGTAAGCTTCTTTGGCATCAGTTGAGCAAAAGTTCATTAGTCAGGTAGAAAGAAAAAAGGAAATTGGAACTTACAAAGGAAATTTGAACTAGGCCGCGGCGACTTAGTGGTAGAGTGTTCATCTCTGGTACATGAGGTCCTTGGTTCCATCCCAGCTCGCGCCATGTAAGCAAGCAGACAAAGGAAGTGCAGTAGAAATTAGTGTCTGATGAAGATGATGTTAAGTTGTCGAAACAGTAACATTGTATTTTAGTTTTAATAAATAAGTGTAGACTATATCCTCTGGCCAGAAAAAAAATAGTTTGAATACGTCGTTTAAAATTGACGTTAACTAACTATGTAATGGAGTTTATAGAAGATTTTGTTTTTATTCCTAGAAACGCTCCCAATTATTTATGAATGTGGAAGGCAATTCATCTATGTTTTAAAAAATGAGTCAAGTCTTCTGGAATAGATAGGGTGTGTATTCACGCTGTTACTAAAATAATTATTTGGATAGATGATGAGTAGGTCTGCCATAATGAAGGGAATCTTTATTTGCAAAACTATCAATTGAATGTCGATAATTCTAACACTTGTTTTTAAATTGTATGTTCCAAGATAAAACATTTATTAAAACAACCAAAAGGTGATTCCAAAATGGAGATGACACAAAAACTCACCTCTGTTTACAATATGCGAAGCGTGTAAGAAAGTTGTAAACATGGGTTAGATATTTCTAATATCAAGTTTCACATGCACTGTATTATCGTGTGAATAGCCAATACATTTCTCTAAGGTATTACAAAAAAATTAATTAAGCTCTTTTCAGACACAAAACTCTGCGTGCTAGCCAGTAGAACAGCAAGAAGGTTATTCCGTAATGGGTAGAATTTAATAAATTTTAATACTTATACAAATTTCGTTTAGACTATACTGATTACTTTTTCTCATAGAATTGCAAAATCAATTAAGATTTTAAAACAAACTCAGTTATAAGGCAATATGTTTTTATTTACCCTTTGCAAGAATAAAGGTATGCTCAATTCACTGTGAATAAAGATCTTTTTTTTTTAAAAAAAAATGTACATTGGAATATCTACTGAAAACGGCATCTTTTAAAGTGTAAAATTGGTTTCAACTAAGAAGTTTGAATTTTGGTATACTATTTTAATTGTTCTTCTTATTTACTTTTAAAATGTCATAATATGTAGCGTTTGCTGTGTAATTTTAGGCAGGAATTTCGTATAAAACATTGTTTTGTTGACGAAAAACAACACAAATTACTCGCACAATTATACACCTCTGCAAAATTGTATCACACATGTACTTCTAATTGCAATTTTATATTTAATCGTTTGTTTTCCTACTAATCAGCACTATTTCCAGTGGAAATCTATAACAAGAAAATTGTCTTAAAATTTAAAACAAGTAGTTGGACTAGAATGCTAACAAGGGACATCACCCAATTGTCCGGCTCCGATTTCAATGATTTCTTTTCCTGATAGAGGACCTCTATATATTATTTGTTATGACAGAAATTTTTGCCGTGGTGCATGTTTTCTATTTTTCTATAATTTTTAAGAGTTGTGATGTGGTTATTAGAGATTACTGCAGAAGTCCCTTACTAACCTTTGTAAACGGAGTGTTAATGAAAAACAACCATGTAGATACATATAAGGTCTAGGGGGAAGTCGTATGGTAAGTATGACCTTGACGGCAGCCATCTTGAAATCCGCTATTTTGAATTAAGGTCAAGTTTTTGAAAGGGGAATAGGATAATATGATACATAATTTCGAGTTAGAATTTAATCAGGAAGACAATGGTGTAGTTAGTTTTAAGATACGCCTATTTGACGAAAAGTTACAGGCATATAAATTGTTTATACTTACTATGTGCGTCCGCTTCTAACCCGCGTATTAATGATAATAAGTGGATACAAGCTTCGGTAATACATGTTATGCCTAGAGGGAAGTGATACGGTAAGGGTATCCTTGACGGAAGCCATCTTGAAATCCGCCATTTTGAATTAAAGTGAAATTTTGAAAAATGAAAACCATAGCATGTGACACCTCATTTTATTAGTAAATTTTCCTGAAAAGCCAATAATATGCTTATTTTTGTTCTGCAGTTAACTAATATAAATTTAAGACTGCTTCTAATGTGCACCAAACGTCCATTATTCGATCTTTCAAATTGGCAACACTCCTAATTTTCACTGCGTGTTTTAAGATTCCAACTGGCACTTTGCAATTATTACCATGGCTAATGTTTTCTAAGTTTATTACATTTTTTAAGAGTTGTGATTTGTCATTTCGTGAATAATGTTGGGATAAGCATCCAGCAATCTTTTTGAGTTTTGAAGACTTGCAATGTAATTATTATATTTTTTAAACCAGGATACATGAGGAATCTATGGACCTATGTGACGTAAAGAATTACAAATGAAATTAAAATAAATTAGTGTTATACAAACAGAAAATTATCAAGAAATGTAGCATACAGGTTGCGCAAACGGCAAAAAATAAAATATTTTTTATAAATACAACTGTAAAGGAACAGCAGCAATGATAGAAAATATCAAAGAGGCATAATACGACTGTTCCCAACACATTAATTGTACCATGAACATAGTATGAAAACAGGTATCTTGTTTATAAAAAGGTGTAACTTAATCGAGTTCCCGATCAATACTGATTATAAATCTTACAAACATGAACCATCGACAACAATTAGTAGAAAACGAATGGCTTTTTGTCTGACTAGCTAAAAAATTGCCATAAAAATAAACAAATATACAATAAAGAAATAAATATAAAACTAAACAAAAGATCATTGATTTACACAACAATCATATTTCGTTTCCCTTTTTTAAGTGAATTTCCATTTGATTTCTCGTCTCATCTACTATCCGTTACAAGCTACGTCTTCGGTATTACCTGAATGCAAAGTTGGAGTTCTTTCGTTGTGCGATAATTCATGTCAGTAAATGAGGTTTTGAAGAGCAGGTACAGGAGACAAGTAGTTACATGGCATAGGAAATAAATAATTAGATGGCAAGTCTTCAAAATTCAGAAAGATTGCTGGATGCTTATCCCAACACTATTCATGAACAGATAAATCCCAACTCTTAAAAAATGTAATAAATTAAAAAAAAAAAAAAAAAAACATGAGCCATAGCAACAATTGCAAAGTGTCAGTTAGAATCTTAAAACTTGCTGTGAAAATTAGCGGTGTTACCAATTTGAAAGATCGAATAATGGCCATTTGGTGCACATTAGAAGCAGTCCTAAATTTATAATAACTAACTATAGAACAAAAATAAGTGTACTATTGGCTTTTTTGGGAAATTTTACTATTAAAATGAGGTATCACATGCTAGCCCTATGGTTTTCATTTGTCAAAACCGCTTTAATTCAAATTGGCTTCCGTCAAGGATACCCTTACCGTATCACTTCCCTCTAGGCATAACATGTATTACCGAAGCTTGTATCCACTTATTATCATTAATACGCGGGTTAGAAGCAGAGGTAAGGGTCTTACGCACATAGTAAGCATAAACAATTAATATGCCTGTAACTTTTCCTCAAATGGGCGTGTCTTAAAACTAACTTCACCATTGTCTTCCTGATTAAATTGTAGCAAGAAATTATGTATCGCATTACCCTATTCCCAATTCAAAAACTTGACCTTAATTCAAAATAGCGGATTTCGAGATGGCTGCCATCAAGGTAATGCCTACCATACGACTTCCCCTAGGCCTTATATGTATCTATGGTTGTTTTTCATTAACACTCCGTTTACAAAGGGTAGTAAGGGACTTCTGCGGTAATATCTAATAATCACATCACAACCCTTAAAAATTATAGAAAAATAGAAAACATGCACATGGCAAAAAAAAAAATCTGTTTTAACAAATAATACATACATGACCTGTATCAGAAAAAAAATCATTGAAATTGGAGTCGGACAATTGGGTGTCTCTTGTAAGTTATTATTTTTTTTTATACAGGGATATATTTTTCTCTTATTATTCACTAAGAAAAAAATAAAATGTCTGGCATTTTTTTAAAGTACAGCGTTATTGACAAAAAATACAACCTGAGTGCGAGGTAAAGTAAATTTAAGAATAACCTTGTGGACGCATTAGAGTAATCCCTTAATCCTGTTAGGGTTAATTTAAATATTGCTTTCAATATACAAAAGAGTGATGATTATGTTTGACTTGTTTATACGGGCTAGATACAGTAGAATTGACCTTCGCTTGGAAATTAAATGGTATAAATTGATTCCTCATATTTTTACAGGTCTTCCTCTGATGGAACGAGTCCAGAGCACCTAATCCAGAAAAGAAGTGTTCCCAGTTTTCCAGCTGTATCATATCCACATACGTATTCCAAATTAGTTAAATATCAAAATAACCCCTTTCTATTGCGATATCTTGTAGTTCCTATAATCCAACACAAGCAAACAAAGAAGGCAAACTCTTATAGCTATCTCGACGATCTACTTTATTCCAAAGGTTTTTATTACGAACAGTTGCAACCCAGACCGTTCTCCCTTGAACATGTGGATTCAGAGGAAAAGGACCAGAACCAAAACATTGATGAACCAGAAAATATTATATTGCTACCAGAAGATCACAAGAGCCTAGTTAGCCCTCCGGAAGACAAAGAGCAACAAGATATTGAACTTCTGCCGTCAGCATATGAAACTTACTTAAAACGCGATAGCGAACCGGTTCTGCAGGACGTTCCAAATGATATAACCGTAGAAGACACATCTGATGATTGGGAAGAAGACGTAGGGAAAGTCTATGCGCAAGAACGACAGCACCTCACACCGAATTATGATCATGAAGATACATACAGGTTAGTAGTGATATCATAACCAAATAATTACTAACAAGGGTTTTAGGTGTGATTCAAAAAATGGATCAAAAGCTTGCGATCTTGACCAATAGTTAGTTTTTGTATCAGGGGCCACAGAATTTTTGATTGGCCACTAAATCGAATTTTCTTATTTTCTACGAAATAAGCACATTATACTGAGGTAAGTGATAGCTTGGGTTTGGTTATACTATATGTAGTTCTTATGGTCTACACGGAACTTTTTGCCTGAAATATATTGGATCTTTTGATCCAAAAAGAAATGCCTGCTCTTTGCACGGGGAGAGTAGAATTAGGAAAGTCCCTCTTCCCTGTTAAGATACGTATTTCAATGAAAACGTAATGATAAAATTACAGAATATATAATATACTATACATTAACTTCGGAGTACTCTAACCCACACAAAATACACACTTTAATCAAATTAACATGATTCAACACCCAGTTTGAGATGGGTATGTTCCAAAAATCATTTCAACTGGTCATCATTGTCCCGACCCCGAAAAATTTTTGTTTCGACACTTATTTAACTCATTGTTTACATTTTAGTTTTCATTCCTCCCGCACTGACGGTGATGAACTTTGACTTAAATGACATTGGGAACTTCACTAGTAATTTCAGAGACCCCAAACACTATTGCTTATTCTATATGTTTCCTTCCAACTCCCACTCCTTCAGATGTATTGCCACCACTGATTTTTTTACAGGTTTTAAGTCATATGTCTTCCAAATAAGGTTGAAATTGTTATTGACTTTACAGAGTTTTACTGGAATATATATCTAGACTGCGCTGGAGAAACATTATAAGTCAGAAATTGTCCATAATGAGATAAGTCAAATTTGGAGATCTATGTGCCATGTTTCACTTCCGGTTAACTTGGTATAAGTCAATTCTAAACGTGAACTGAATAATCGCGTCTTGGTACTGTTAGTGTAAGTGATTCATACTTATGCTTTGCAAAATAGAAAATCGCTTCCTGAAAACCTTTTTTTTTGTTCTTATTATTATTTCTACTGTTTCTCCCTCGCAGTCTAGATATATTCATACACATGCATCATACAAATATGCGTATATATATATATATATATATATATATATATATATATATATATATATATATATATATATATATATATATATATATATATATATATATATATATATATATTAAAGCCTCCACTTTCCCCTGCCTTGGCCGATTTCTTACGGTCTTATTATAGGGCAGTCGCAACTTGCCTCTGCCTTTTTTCTCTCTCATATACTTTTTTTTATTTCACTTTTTCTCTCTCTGCTATTCGGCTTTCGTCCTCGACAGATTTGAGGTGAGGCTCTGTTTTATAGCATGGTATCTAATTATATAAACCATGCCTTATTTTCTTCTTTTTTTAAAAATTACTATTTATATTTATTACAATTATTATTATTATTATTATTTTACAAAAGTACATACACAGACGATCACAGACATAAAACCTGAAAAGAGACAGAGCTGAAAAGAGACTAAAAATTTAAAAAAAAAAAATAATATAATATATAAAAGTGATATTAAAAATGATAGTTATGATAGTAAAAACATAAAAAATTCCTTCTCGTTTATTAGGAAGTCGGTACTCCAGACTTCCTATAAGTTTTTCTTCTAGTTTGTTAGGAAATCGGTACTCCAGATTTCCCCAAAAATTTCTCACATTAACTTATCTTTATTGTTTATTTACTTTATATCTAGACTTGAATTTTGCCTCTTGACAGAACACAAACACTACACATTCTGCACTACAACACTACACTAACACTAAAACACTAAACAGATAAAATTTTTAGCTTTTGGCTTCCTCAGAGCTATTTTTTTTTATTTGATATCAAATTTATTTAATTTTATTTTTATTTTAGTGTATCACACAGGATTTATCTTCTTCTTCTTTCTTCTCGTCTTTCTCTCCAAAGGTTTTCCAAAACATGCCTAGCCAGAGTACTAAATTTTTCTAGGTTTTTTTTCTTCTTCTATGATCGTTTTTATGCTATCTTCTTTCAGTTCATTTCTTATTTCTTTTATTGTATTGTTTGTTATATATCTGTCGCAAGACCAGAAAATATGCTCCGGAGTGTGAAGATCGCCACAAAAACATTTATCATCGTTTCGCAAGTTTAGTCTTTTAAAATGTGTTTTAAATGGTCTATGTCCTGATATATATTCTATCACATCTTTACTTATATTTCCCATCCTTTCTCTTGTTTTTAAATCTGGTATAATATTTCTAGTCCTGGCACCCTTCCTGGAATTTTTCCATTCTTCTTCCCATTTTGCTCGGATGATTCTTTCAATATCTTCATCGAAGCTTGGTATTTCTCCTGTGATTTCTAATATCTTCGTCATTTCTTTATTTTGGATCCAAGTCTTGATACATTTTCTTAATATTTGGAAATGTATCGGTTCTTCATATGTAAGTAATTGCAGTACTTCGGCTGGGATTGTCTTCATTATGTTATTTATTCTTATTAAAATAAGTCTCTGTACTCTTGTCAATGTTTCTTTTAGTTTAATATTCATAAAAATTTGGTGTCCCCATATGCCCACGCAGTACTGTAAGATTGCCATTAAAATTGTCTTGTTATATAACTTGAAAACCTTCTTGTCTAATCTAAAGTCCTTTGTTGCAACTGTTAGTAATTTGTTGGCTACCTTTTTTGCTTTTTCTGTTATTTCTGTTATATGTTTATGAAAGTTTAATTTTTTATCGATCCATACTCCAAGATATCTGAATTCATTTACGTGTTCAATTTTTGTATCATTAATTTTATTATTGGATCCCTCTTTAAAATTTGACCAAAGACCGTGTATTTAGTTTTACTTGCTGATAAATGTAACTTATTTTCTTGGCACCAATTATCTAATTCTGTTAATACTATTTTTCCTTTTGTTTATATTTCAATTCTTGATGATGCTGAAAATACAACTGCCAGATCATCAGCATAACCCACAACACCGATTGTTTCTTGCATATTATTTAAGTGATTTAAACATGGCTGTAGTGTAACATCCCACATTAAGGGTCCGAGTATCGAGCCTTGTGGGCAGCCTTTTGTGCTTATTGTTTTAATGGTTTCTCCCGCTGTTTGTATTTGTATTTGTCTTCCGCTACAATAATCTAACATTATATTATACAGTGTTTTACTGATGTTCATTTTCTTTAATTCGTTAAAGAAAGCTGGCCACCGTAAATTATCAAATGCTCCACTTATGTCAGCGTAAATAACTACTTGATATTTTTCTACTTTTCCCTCTTCTATCAGGTTTATCATTCTTTTAATAGCTGTTTCTGTGTTGTTTCGTTTCCTAAAAACATATTGTAATAAGTCATTTTCTAAAAATTTCCGTTATTGTTCTTTCAAACAGTTTGCTTATAATATTTAGTAAACATATAGGTCTATAGGATTTC
Organism: Thermobia domestica; assembly: GCF_964235325.1. Lineage (NCBI taxonomy): Eukaryota > Metazoa > Arthropoda > Insecta > Zygentoma > Lepismatidae > Thermobia > Thermobia domestica. The sequence goes on from NC_137470.1 coordinate 184,808,935, forward strand.
GGATCGTCATCTTTTTTGTCGTCAGATTTCTTAAAAATTACTAAGTTAGCCTGTTTCCATCTTCTGGGTATTTGTCCTTTTTTAAAAAAAAAAAATATATTAAACAACTTTGACAAGTATGGTGCCCACTTATCCGCGTTTTTCTTATAAATTTCTGGTTTTATGCAGTCTGGACCTGGTGCCTTTTTATTTTTTTAATCTTTTAATGTGATTTATTATTTATTCATTCTTAACTTCTTCATTTTTATCTGTTATTGGGGTCACCGTCATTAAATTTCGTAGTTGTGTCTGTGTTTCATTGTCTTCCCGCTGATCGTCTTTTGGCAGCAAGATGTTCATCAGGTATTCCACTGTTTCTTTCCAGTTTTTTGTGTACGTCCCGTCTTGTTTTCTGAAAGTTGAAAGAGTGGTAGGTGTTTTTATTTGTTTCCTTATTATTTTATAAGGCTATATTTTATAAGCTATTTATGCGTGTATATATACAATCAACACCTTTGGTATTGTCTGTGTCAGAAACTAAATACCTGAATATAATAAACGACAGGCAACGCCTCCCAATCCAGCCGACATGCCCGTTCTTGCCTAAACTTGGGTTTTAATGTCATTAGAATTGTCACCTAACAGCTTAGCGTCTCGGTGAACAATGAATTTGACAACAATGATGGTCGTTTGTGATATTTTATTTTTCACACCTTCTCATATCTCATGACGAAGGAAGCAGGACTTGAACTTTAACGCTATCGGAAAATGACTATTCATCTCAGCGACATCAAAGACGATGAATTTGACACAAGCAACAGTCATTTTCGATTATTTTTACGTATCACCCATTTTCTAACCCGTATTGATGGTATTGGCGGCTAATCGAGGACTTAAACGGCATCAAAAGTGTTCCCATTCATCTCAGAGTCAGCGAAAACTATGGATCCGATACTAATATAGTTCATTCCTGATTATTTTTAAACTTCCTTAATATTCATGCCCAACTAGAGCAACTATGGTGTGTTACACCTACTTGGGGCTGAACTTGGGCTTGAAGAGCTATAGAACTCTCACCAATGGTCTTAGGAACGCTGAGAACTATGGACTCAATATAAATATTTTTGGTTTTAGATTATGTTTACATGTCATCATTTCTCCTCCCAATGGGTGCTAATGGTTGCTGAATTTAGGGTTTAGATTTAAACGCCATCAGAATTGTCACTATTTATCTCTGCGACCCCGGAAACCAAGATTCGCACTAATATCATTAATTTTCTATCATTTGTATGTGTCACCGCTCTCACTCAACCCCAAATATTCTAGAAGGATTATGCCTCAGAGTTTTTTTTATTGGTTTATATGTACTTAATTTGCCTAAAACTATTCCAGTGGTTCCAGAATTATGCTGGGACATGCTTACATTTGCATACGTATGGATGTTTTAATTAATATTGATATTCGGTAATATAATGAAAACTACAATTTTAAGTTTCAGACGAATAGGAAAAAAAAACTTTGCTCTCTTGCAAATCTGAACGAGCCAGACGCAAAAAAAAAAAAAATGAAACTGCCAATTTTATTACGTTAATTTATGAACAATACCAATGCGCACACAACCCTTTCCGTTCAACTGTTACGGTAGTCCGACATCCTAAATATTAACTTGCGCTCTCATGTCGGATGAGACCCGCACTAGCCTTTCAAATAATGTAACTCATGTGTATCGCGATATTTATCTCTTGCAATTTCTTGGAAATTGTTTCTGACATAAAAAATACGAGTATATGTAGAGTAGAAAGTATTGAAATAATGTGAGTTAAAAAAATCTACAGGGTGCGTTCACAAAGTTTCAAGACTGAGTTTTATTTGTTATTTCAGTAGGGGCGCACGCGCAGACCCGTTCTACCGATAGGGTGCAATAGAGGGAGGTGTCACCTAAGCGCCGCACAAGCGTCAGTTGCCTCCGAGACACGAGAGTGAGTAGATCGCTAGTGGCGTGAGTGCGCGTCAGTGGCCCCCGTCGAAACCTAAGTGAGTGCAAAATGCAGCGACATTTGGAGCAGCGTTATGCTGTCAAGTTCTGTGCGAAACTGAATAAAACATCTACAGATTTTTTTTTGTATGATTAAGGAAGCCTACACAGAAGACGCTATGTCACATACAATGCTTTGCATATGGTACACGAGCTTAAAAGAGGGTCATGAGGACGTTGAAGATAATGACCGCCCTGGGAGATCTGCAACAAGCTTAACTGAGAAAAATCTGGCGAAAATGCGTGAACTCTTAAACATTGATCATCGTCTTAGTGTTAGATTAATTGCCGATGATCTGGGTTTGGGTTCGACTACTGTCTTCAAGTTAGTGACAGACGATTTGAAGATGAGAAATGTGAAGTTTTGGCGCAGTTCAACGTGGCAACACTGCCGCATTCAGCCTACAACCCCGACCAAGCTCCAAACGACAGTTCTGTTCCCACAAATCAAGAAATATTTGAAAGGGAAGTGATTCGGCACGATTCCAGCTGTCCAGGAGGCTTCGACGATGTCCTTTCACAGCCTAGTGCGCGAACACTTACAGGGAACCTATGGACAGTGGAAAACCCGCTGGCAGCGGTGTGTTGACTCCCAAGGGCCATATTTTGAAGACTTTTAGTTCGTTGTACAAAAATGTGCAATGCATTTGTTATTTTGAGACCAGTCTTGAAACTTTGTGAACGCACCCTGTATGTTCTTACCTTGTTTAATTTGAGTTTGTATTCGTCAATCTTAGATCCCATAACTATCTCTTCTAAAAACTAGGTCTTGGGACCGAGACTGATGTTTAAAGGATCTCCATTTAGCAAGAAGTGAACTTTCAAATGTATTATTAGTCCATTGTGCCCTTCGTCTCGTCGGATGATGCTCTTCCTTGGTCCGATCCCTAATTTTTCTCATCTTAAGTTATTATATATGGTTTCAATGGGTATCGTGGCACTGCTTTTGTTCCTTGTACGACCCCATATTCAAAGTAACTTATTACAATGGTTGTAACTAATCAGTTGACAGTAGTTCAGTGAGGTCTTGGATTCGGAAGTATATCTGAGAGAAGTGTATGTGTATACGCCTAGGTAAGTGTGTACACTGAGAAAAAGTCTAGGATTTCAGGAAAATTCGTGCATATGCTTTCTGCTGGGATCACCAGCCAAGATTGGAGTACAACGTTCTTTGACGGTAGTGTTCTACTTTAATACGAGTTTAACATCCGTATTTAAGATGGTACTGTACGTCCGCATACGGAAAGATCACGCATCTTGCGACGTATGCCACCATCTTACAGTTTGGAAAGAGGTAGATTGCTTACCTCTGGTGCGTGAGGTCCTGGTTCGAACTCCGACCAAGTAAGCTTGTGATGGACAAAATCGTGTTCGTGGATTACCTCAGATTGGACCCGTTTCTTTGCACATTCTCATTCTCATCTCAATTCTTAGATCACCATTCACTTGTCTTAATCATCGTCTCTCTCAGCCTAAAAAGCATAATGGTAGAACATTTAACAGAAATATTTCATTTTATTTCATTTCATTTTCAACGAACGTGAAAAAGTTTGTTACTGAATTCTCTATGCCTGTGGGTCGGTCTGTTTGTCCGTCTGTCTGTTATTTGCGACATTTTCAATTTTGAACACTGCATTCGATAGAGTATCAAAAACTATCAGAGAAAGGGGTTAAATTTTTTGCGTCACTCTTACCGTTCCCGAGATATTGGCCAAAAAATGGTCGATTTCCAAAGATTTAAGGAGCCATATCTCGGGACCCGTAAGTCATACAGAGATCATATAGGTGTTGATCAATATCTAAAAGGATGATAAATATTTTGGTACCAAATAGTCACCGGTGGCCAGTGGTTTGGCCAATGGCTAGTTCGCCAGTGGCCACCAATTAATATCTGTACCAAAATGTTTACCATCCCCTTAGGTATTAATTAACACCAATATCATCTGTCTATGACTTACCATTCCCGTGATATTGGCCCAAAAATGGTCAATTTTTAGATATTTAAGGAGGCATAGCCCGGGAACCATACGTTGTAGAGAGATGATATTGATCTTAATCAATACGTAAGAGGATGGAAAATATTTTGGTACCGATGGAATAGTAACCGGTAGCCACTGCCCAACTGAACAGGTTTGGCCAGTGACCAGTTAGATACTGGCTATCAATTAATATTGGTACGAAAATGGTTAGCATTATTTTAGGAATTGATTAACACTAATATCATCTCTCTATGACTTACCGGTCCCGCGATATTGGCCAAAAAATAATTCCGATTCCAGGAGAGTTAAGGAGCCATATCTCGGGAACCGTAAGTCACAGAGAGATCATATTGGTGTTGATCAATACCTAAGAGAATGGTAAACATTTTGATACCAAATAGTAACCGGTGACTACTGATTAACTCTCTACTGATCAACTGGCCACCGTTCCCCATATATTGGTCAAAAAGTTTAAATTTCTAGATATTTAAGCAGCCATATTTCGAGAACTGTAAGTCATAGAGAGATTATATTTTACTAGTTTTTTGCGAGAAAGAGAAGAAGGTGCGAATAAAAAGATTTACTTTTACATCTAGGGACATGTTATACTTCACGTTCCATCTCTCAATTCTTTTTAAGTTCGTTCTGACAATGTTCATGGAGCATTCTCAACTGGTTATAATTTGAAACTAATGTAACTTGTTTCATTTTCCTTTCAGTGTCAATAATGAAATCCCGCTTCAACCTCCTGTGATTGTTGATAATGAAGAGCTCCACAGAGGCTTAGAGAAGCATGGATACAATGAGATTCGGGTTGCTAGACGCCAGGATATCTACGATGATGCGTTGCGTAGAAAGTATTCCGAGTATTATTGGAGAGGACAACCCAGTGAAAACGCAAATTCATACGTTTATGTGAAGATGTACCATGGGAATAATTTGAAGTAAAATTTGTAATCATGTTATTGTTGAAAACTTTGTTATTATTGTTGTTATAAAACTATTTATTTTATATTTTGTTACGTGCATTACTCAATATAATAAATAATTTATATCCATAACGAATGTATTATTATTATTATTATTATTATTATTATTATTATTATTATTATTATTATTATTATTATTATTAGTAGTAGTAGTAGTAGTAGTAGTAGTAGTAGTAGTAGTATAGGTTTGGGTCTGGAAATATTTCTTCCACATTTATCGATATTCAGCTTCCGGTTTTAACTTCCAATACTTTCTTCTATTTTCAAATCATCGATCAGTTGTGTTCTTTCCCCTACTCCTCGCTTTCCTTCCAGCTTTCCTTCCAAACTGTATGAAGAAGACAATTTCTTTGCAAGATGTGTCCAATCCAATTGGTCTTCCTACGAAGAATGCTGGCTAATAGTGTTTGTTGCTCTTCTATCTGTTTTAAAACATTAGTGGGTTTTCTAGTAGTATCTCGTGTGCAATTTAATGTTAGAGTATTGTGGATGGTATCATTTTATTTCTTATAAGGTAGGGAATGATAAATGTGATGGTGTACATGTCAGATCCTCGACTGGGAAGTGGTGGGCAGAATCTTACTCATTCGATTTTCTTTTTCTTTTCTTTTCTTTTTTAATGAAAGGTCGCTTTTGGTTTACAAATGGATGGCAGTAGTGCCGTATACATCCACTACAACTGTTCGGAATAAAGGTTGACATTGGTACTATGACCGTTAGCAACAAGTTCGAAGTGAATTACATCCTTGTAGTTCCACCCACGCAAATCATGGTTTTCAGCTTCCTCGTGACTAATTGAGTAATGTACTCACCTTTGACGTAGGAGACTCGAGTTCGTTTCCCGGCGGGAGCTCATGTGGTTCGAATTCCACGTTAGACTGTAGTTTCACGTCTTTTTAGCCTCGCTGCTGAACGGGTCGCTAAACTAAAAATGAACACAAATCAAACACAGTGTGATTTATGGTTTAAACGGTTCTTTTTGGTGACTGGTTTTGGAACAAGACCCATGGTCAACCACTGTTTCTGTAGATACGGATTTTTTTTTTAATATACCTACTTTTATTGGTATGTGACAATGAATTTCACGAAATGGGCCATTTTTTGAAGCATGCAACTATCAGTTTCAGGAAACGTACATCACACGATTATGTAGCAGTTATCGGCACACATTCACTCTCCTCTCAGTCAGATCAACTCATGGGACGCAGGATAACGCAAAACGACACTCGCCTTGAAACACACGACACAAAAATGCAGGAACTCAGTGGCATCGAACTGATGTCACGAAGACGTATAGTTCTAAACTTCTGGACAAACACCGTGTGCGTGGGTTTTCTCGGGGTTCTCCCGTTTCCTCCCACTTTCTTCATTCCACCATTTCATTCATTACTCATCATCACCGTCTCCTTTAGCCTAACCGGCATAATCGTGGGACGTGAAACTCAAATATTTCATTTCATTTTTTTTCTAAACTTGCTCTTTCGGATAACTACTTACATCAATCCATAGTGCTCTTTCTGAAATCACGATGTTTCACCAACCAACAGGAAGTTGAAACAGTAGTAGCTGACATCTTTGTCTCTAAGGACAAGACGTCGTATGGACGTGGAATCGAGGAACTGGAAGGAAAGTCCAATACGAAGTGCTATACTTTGAACGTTATCCTGCTCTCATTGTATTACATTGAAATTGGATTTAAGTTTTAGTGTCCTTTTTATCAGTAAGGCTATATGGGAGGTGGACCTACAGTTTAAAATCAAATCCAAATGATATGAGCTCTTGTCAGGTATCGAACTCGGGTCTCCAAAGCCAAAGGAGCGTCCGCTATCTACATAACCACCAGGAAGCTCATCATTGTACTGCAACAAATGCATATATACTGCGTACCAGAATATTGCAAGACTTATGACACATCAATTTTTATTATTATTATTATTATTATTATTATTATTATTATTATTATTATTATTATTATTATTATTATTATTATTCAGTAACAGTAAGTTACCTACTTTGAAATTGAAACTGTTTAACTCTATTAGGATTTTTGGTAACTTTCGTCCATGGCGTAGTATAGTTTCTGGCCGCTTATTTAGGCTTTTTAACAGGTATTTAAGCCATTTTTTTCTTCAATTAGTCAAGTCGAGGATCGACCAAAGGACATCCCAGATGAGGTTTGGAATTGTTTCACGCCTTTAGTTTCCATGACATACGTATTATGTGTGCTTTGGGTACTTCTCATTTTTTTTAAGATCCCTACGTGGAAACGGGTCCGGGAACGATGGGTGCAAGTGTTCCGAGGGGGTGATTTTTTTTTTATAAAAATTTCCAGTTTTTCCCGAATTTCCGGTTCAGATATATGATATCAATATGTGAGTGACAAGATATGGAAAGGGCTTGTTATACTAAAGAAAATAACCTTTGAACCGTGACTCTAGGCAAAGCAGTAATGACACAGTAAATATTTATAATAGTACATATATATGTGTGTATGTATAGAGAGAGCCTAAATTCAAAATTTTAACATTTTTACGCTCTTTGTTTTCAAGATACAAGATTGAAATTTTGTATATGTATTATGTACATAACAAAGTATTTTCATTAAAAAAAAAACTTTAGATCCCTACGTCAACCCAGGCCTTTTGCCAGAGGGGAAAGTGTTTTGGTGGGGTTTTCAAAAATAACTGCCGGGTTCTTCCTTAATTTTCCCGTTCAAGTGAACGGTACAGACATGCGAGTGCTACCGTTGGGAAGGGCTTGTTATGCTGAAGAAAATGGCGTTTGAATCATGATTCTGTGTAAAATAGGAGTGACGCAGTACATTTTTGATATATATATGTATGTATATATATATATATATATATATATATATATATATATATATATATATATATGAAAAAATGGGTCACCTTCAGACTCAAAAATTTCTTCTGACCTCAGTTTTCAAGATACGAGAATGAAATTTTCCACACGTACGCGACAACGATTTTTTTTTTTTAATATCCAGTTTTCTACGTGAACCCAGGCCTGGGCCAGAGGGGTACAAAATTTCATTTTTTTTTCGAAAAATCTGTTTTTTTATTCAATTTTCCCATTTCTGGTGTATAATACGGAAAAGCGAAAAATGAAATGAAATCTTTAAGTTTTACGTCCACGGTTATGCCGTTTAGGCTAAAGGAGACCGTCGGAAAAGCGAGTAGTACCGTTGGGAGGTATGATTTGTTCTAAAAAAAAAACGAGGTATGAGCTATGATCCTACGATAAAAATAGTAAGGAAGAGTAGGTGTTTGAGTGAAAGTCTAAAATTTACCCTGAAAAATGGAAATCCTAAAAGGGTTAAGGTACATTACACTCTAGCCAATCACTCTTACAAAGTACATTCTCGAAGTGTTCCTTCGGGACTCCTGTAAAATTGAATCAAATGCAAAGAAGTTCTCCGCGTGTATTGTACTAATTTTAGCGGCCCATACCGGTAATTTGCATATTTATAGACCTTCATGTATCCGGAATTCATACACTATTATAACGCTCGAACACAAAATTGCTTTCTGTTTCTTTACATGTAACTGGACATGAATGTGGGCATACACAAAACAAATTGCATCAATTACTGCTTTCCTGACATATGTTATCACCCCAGCCGCCATCTTGAATCCGCCATATTGGATTCAATTTTCGATTTTAAAAAATGGAAATAGGTGCAAGTGATACATCAAATTTGTGTATAGCTTTCTCGGAAATTCACTAATATAGTGAGTTTTACTGTTTCTTGTACTGATTGCAAAGTATTGCATGTTAAATATCAGGCATGTTACAAATATTGAACGAAATAGAATGTTGTGTAGGGCCCCGTGTGTAGGTCTATATGTAATATTTTACGTGATTTATCTTTAACGAAATATTATCTGAACGTACATACATACAGACACACAGACGTCAATACGGAAAATGTAGGTCTTCACTCAAATGTGGTCATACCTGGATTTACATTAGTCATTTTGACCGCAATACAATGCTTTCTTGTTATAGTATAACATGAAAGTAATAACAATCACTCAAAGAAATGTAATAAGTTTATGACACCAATAAAGAATTTGTTTATACCTACAGTCAGAGGCGGCCCGTCATAAGGGGCCCGATGGGCCCGGCCCTCACATCGTTCTTGTATTAACATAGAAATATGTGTGTATCTTAAGTTATCCTGCTAGTATTGTTGCTATAATTTCACTGAACCAAAAACCGTAGTTCTGACTCCTTCAAATCAGTTTTTTCATGTATTACTTGTGCGTATGGGCACGCTATTCAAGCGGTCAGTTTAAAACAAAGGGAGAAAGGGCCTAAGCTGTTTCAGTGTGGACTTAGTATTGTCTTGCATTGACTCGTGTGGCGAATAACGTGAAAACCCAGCTTGAATATAGGTGCGATGGACCAAGAATCGTAGGCCCTGATCACACGATTGCACCCGACCTCTTCCGAACGAAAAGGTTTGAAGCTTGCTTGTCGCCAAAATTCGCTTTGTCTGTAGAGGTTGTTGATTCCGCACTTTCAGTTGTTTTGTCCCTTGACATTGCTCTTTTGTCTTACTTCTGCTGAAGGAATCCAAAATCAACCCCGAGTCCACCCCTCAGTTTAGAAGTGCATCTTCTTAGTGTCTTTTGTGCTATTTTTACCCCTGGGGTTTCGTGAGGTTGTGCAGCGTTTTCAATAGGTGAATCCTCAGAACTTTTCTACTATTAAACATTCCTTTTGGGAAAATGACTTAACAGTTGTATCTTGTTCCTATTCCAATGCTGAACAAAGGAAAGCTAAAATCCGAACTATCGAGCGCATACAGCAACGACATTCTTTGCGCAATTAATAGCATCAGTGATTTATTACTATTTCTGCGTGACAATGACTTAACAGATACATTTTTTGAGGTGTCAAAACTGGTGGTCATAGTGTTGACAACGCCCGTACCTACAGCAGAATCAGAACGTTCTTTCAGTGCGTTAAAAAGGCGGTTGGTACCTCTTCGCTAAGTCGAGTTTTCTCCTACCTAATAACATTGGAACTTTTTTCGTATTTTTCTCACCAAGCAATGAACAAATCCTTACAAAAACTTGCATGGAGTCAGGTCGATAATAAAGAATTCGTTATATGAGCTTATAATTTTACTAAAAGCCTCCAATTAAGTTATTCATTTCCCCCTCTTTCTTCATGTGAAGATTTGCAACAGTGCGATCTCTGTTACAACTGCCTATACTTGACGGGGGGAAAATTTAATGTAAAGAAGAATGTATCTGTTCTCGCTTTTTATTTTTTCTGCTTTCAGCAAAGAGAACGTACTCCAACGCCTCCTCACTGAAATGCCATAAATATGTCATTGTTGAAAAGGGTCCCCTCAGCTATGGACATTGTTCAAACCTCAAAGTAACCCTAACTCGTCGCAACCTGCTAGAAGAGAGAACGCAGTGTCGTCAATGAGTTGTTGCAAATCTTCACATGAAAAAGAGGGATGAATAACTTAATTGGAAGCTTTTAGTAAAATTATAAGTTCATATAATGAATCCTTTATTATCGACCTGACACCATGCACATTTTTGTAAGGATTTGTTCATTGCTTGGTGAGAAAAACACGTAAAAAGTTCCAATGTTATTACATAGGGGAAAACTCGACTCAGAGAAAAGGTACCAACCACCTTAAAAAGGGTGTAAACTTGTCTAAGGAACTGGATGAGCCAAGACAGACAAGAGTGTTGTCTACGTACAAAGACTATATTACCGCAATACAGGAATTTAACACAAAATGTGTTAGTATAATAAGTTTTTCTGACTACAATTTCGAGTTTTTTTTTAAACAATTCACTTAATAATCAAATAATGACAATATTTTGGTAGTAGTAGTGGTAGCAGTAACCACAAAGAATCTGTCTTGGATCTTGGCCCACCCTACCTTTTATTCCACGAGCGGCCACTGCCTACAGTGTTTATCCAGTTAGAAATTGTTTTGATTTGTCAACATCAAAAACGTAACCTTAACTGATATTATTCTGCAATAGGGTGACCAACCGTCCCGTAAAAACAGGATTGTCCCGTTTTATCACTACCATTCCTGGTGTCCCGAAAAGTTTTCCCGTGACGCCAAAATGCCCCGTATTTACGTACATTGGGTACAAAAAACTTTCCAGTCTAAAATTTCCTAATTTATATTATTGTTTTCTAAGCTATGTGATTATATTGGAATATGTCTAATTACTGAGGAACGTCATTACGACGTTTGCGATATTGGATGTGGTGGCTGCATTGTTTACCCTCCTAGGCCTCCCCCTCCAAGACTCCCACTCCGCATACAACAGTACGTTGTATATTTGTATAATTTTACTACTTGTAAATCCTTATTTTATTAGGGCGTGAGATATTTTAAAATATCTACTAGGCTGATTATGTAATTCGAAGAAGAAAAAGAAAAAGAAATATACTAATTATAATGTCGATATAAAAAGATGCTCATATGTTTTATATGTTTTTAAATAATAGGATTTTGGAATGTCGTTGTCAGGTCAACAACAGAAATAAATAAATGTATTTATTCAACGGAGTTGGCATTTTAATGGCTCAATAATTTAAAAGAACCGTTTTACGCAGACATCAGTGCAAGGGGCTGAAAGTCTTATGAAAAACAAACTGTTTTTATTCTCTGTTTCGGGCTGTGGAAGATTGAGGCGCTGTCATCAGTACAGTACAGTGTTTCCGTGATTTAACTAAGATGTAACCAAGGATCTTATAAAATAGAGGATCTGCCCTTACAACAAAATCTTGAAGCCATACGTCACAGTTTCGCCACCCCTACTCAGCCCACTCCGCCCAATAAGATCGCAATGTTTTGAGCCAACAATCATGGCGGAAACGAAAGTAGCCAATCAGACGATGGCAGATACGAGAGTAGAAAATCATACGTGCCGATTCTTGGTTGTTTTTAGCTTCATCAATTTAATAGGATGAAGATACATATGGACAGATCCTCTATTTATAACATCCTTGGATGTAACATACTGTCATTTACGAAAGAGGAACAAAGTATAGAACTATAAAACTGAAAGTAAAAAGAAAACTAGTAAGTGAAATAATGTTTAGAAGTAAGAAAAATAAAATAAAGGGAATTGGAATCCGATGCTAAGACTGTTTTTTCATAAATTCTGCCGGTGACAGATTTTGTTGATTGACAGATGTTGATGAATGTTTTATATATTTTTAGTCTTCTTGTTCACCTCGCATAGGTTGGTGGGCAGCATGGATATTTTAAAAGTTTTCTCTCGCTTGGGAGAGCTATTGTTTTCAAAATTTCATTTTTTGTTAGTTGCTGGAAGTTAATTGTTATTTAATTAATTCCACAACCTTTTCAATAGGTTTTAAAACGAAAAAGTGTAAATTTGCCCTTTTTGTGAGAAATACAAAGAGAAAGAGAGAACGGAGAGGTAAAAATATATATTTAGGAGAGCAACCTATCCAAAAGTAAAAAGTTGTCCCGTTTTTTCTAGTTGATGATTTGGTCACCCTATTCTGCAATGTCTATCTGCGAAGTGCCTGAAGAGATTTAACATGCAACACTTTTCAAACGGCAGTACTTGATCCAATTTGTTTTGCATATGCCCACATTAATGTCCAGTTGCATCTAAAGAAACTGGGAGCAATTTTGTGTCCGACTGTTATAGTAAGGTACTTGCGGCAAACAACTCTCACCTAAGTATAAATGCTTTATTACTTAAATACATGTAATGTAATAGAAAAAAAAAATATATATGAATTTTATTTGTTAATGTTTTATCTATATTGTGGAATATTAACTTTAATATTGACCTAATTGTATGAAAAACGTATTGAAAGAGAAACATACAAACAGTCTCATTACCCGCACGGTAGGTAAAAACGGCCCACCGTTGGGAAAGTAAAATTTTACGACCTGAGAGACCACCGGAACTCAATTAACATCTAACATGTTTACAGCACTTCAAGCTGTAATAATAAAACTATATTTAGTAACAATGTGGATATGAAATATTAAGGATAGAGGTAATCTCAGTCATGTTATGCAGTTGTTAGTTAAGTCGTTGCAACTAACTGAATTTTGAAGAATAAGTAAACAAATAATAAACAAACCACCATTGGAAACAGTTTCACACTAAGTTTCAACAATGTTTACACTTGATAACACTTGTAGCAAATCATCATTGGTGTTGACCAATCCAATTCATTCGTCGTGTACCCATACGCCACACCCTTTACAGCTTTGCATGTTAACGATTCATTCTTTGTTGCATAATAAACGATACCTCGAAAGCTCAGAGCCGCACGAAAATGTGCTTAGAATATCCCCAAGAACAGTAATATGAGCCATTCTCTTGCATTAAAAATAGGGATTTACATTATGAAAGATAGCAACACAGTAATCGAACCTGCAAACCTCATAGTCAACAACTAGTCCCGAACACGACAAACCGCTCTACTACAGAGGCTGGCACTGGCAAAGAAAGCATAACAAAGTAACACACATTCAAGTTGTCAGTTTCTATGTATTTAACAATGCATACACGTTTTGTAATGTAATGAGGGCCAGTAGATTTTTGATGGGTCTTATTTACTGAGCATGCACTCGTAATTTTATAAATCATTATGTACACTCATGTCCAAAATGATTGTCGCATATCTATAACTGTCTTCTTGTAAGAATATATTATGATAATGATTTGAAGGGTACTTTTAATACTGATAGGGGAAGGTGGGGACTATTGTAACATTTTTTACAAAAGTGATTGTAGGAGATGAACGTTACATCATTGGATTCTACCACAGCACGACAATAAACTTTGAACCTTCCTCTAACGTTTGGTAAAAGTACGACATCACTGCTTTTCTATAAATGGTTAAAATAGGTGTTTGGAAACAACAATACAAACGTTACTTTTTGCCCCATGGGTGGGGTATGTTGTAACAGACAATGGGGTAAAATGTAACAAAGGCATAAAATTTTATCTGTTGTTTATTATAATAAGATACACAAAAATTAAACATATACAAACTTAAATACGCTACAGTGTTTGATATAATGCAAGTAGAGATGCAAAAAAGCCGGCTTTTTTGAATCGATGGTTTTTTTCACATAAAAAGCCGGCTTTTTGGGAAAAAAACGAGAATTTTGGAAATTTTGGCTTTTTTCAACTTCATGATTTTTCTATCTAAATAGCTTTCTTATAGTATATTCTATAGTTAGATAAGAATTCCATGACCTGAATGTGATATTTCGCTCTGAAATTCACCATCAAGATGGATGGAGCACATGTTTTACGAATTAAAGCTAACATGAAGAATGTAGTATTTGATGGTAATTTTAGAGGCTATTTAAGTTTATTTTAACTTTTGAGTTATCGACATCGTTTTTCTTCTCTAGTTTGTCATCCGTATTTCATTTCTAAGAGCTTTTAGTACTCTAGCTTCTAGCGCAAAAGTTAAACTTGCCCGTTTTTCTATTTATCCGTCAAAGCGTACGTTTTTCAATATATCCGTCAAACCGTACTTCCACATTTCTGTTATACTGTAGCTGTGAAGTGATTTAGCAATAATTTTCCGGACACAACCTTGAATACCAATTTATACAAATAATCAGTAGCCAGTGGCGTATTTAGGGGGAGGCTTCCGGGCTTAAGCCTCCCCCGAAATCTTACTTACTATAGTAAAGTATATGAAATATCTTGCAGATTTTTCACATTTTCAGGCAAAGCCCCCCCGAAAGTTAGCAAAGCCCTCCCCCGAAACAAAATCGTAAATACGCCACTGTCAGTAGCGGATTTAGAAAAGTACTTTAGGAGGTTTTTTTTCTGATTGTTTCGTTTCCTAAAAAGTCCTAATTTTATTTGGGAAGTGCTTGAAGTTTATGAGTACAGGCATAACTAATATTTCGTTTCGTTTATATGTTTAGCAATAATCTTCCGGATACAACTTTAAAAATCATTTTATACTGAGAATCAGTGGCGGATTTAGAAAAGTATTTTGGGAAGGGTTTCTTACTAATGTTTAGTTTTTTTTAAACATTCGTAATTTTTATTTGACGGGAGCTTAAAGTTTATGAGTAAAGGCATAAATAATAGATATTTAGTTTGTTGCAAACATTCCGAACTTTGGGGAACGGGCTTCAGTCCGAAAGACCGCCCCCCTAACCTTCGCAAAACCGTCACTGCTGGTAATTAGTAATAATAACGATTTAAAAACAATAAAAAAGGAAGTCGTCCAACTCACAGTACACGCACTATTTCTACATTCACAGATGGAATGAAGAAAAGCTTTGTCAGAATGGTCGAATGCTGGTTGAATCCCGGACTTCCCGATAGAAGCGCAAAAGCTAATCACTCAGTCATGTTTGTTGTGCAGTTGTATTTAGCTTAACTTAAATATATTCCGTAGTCTTTTTTTTGGGGGGGGGAGTTCCGTAATGATATGTTGAATCCCTCTTGTTAAAAATTCAGAAAACTTGAGGATTGGGTAAACTGTGATGGTGGTTCTATAAAACTTAACTGTAGAATTTCAAGAATATACAGAACCAAAAGCTCTAGATGTGCAGCCTTTAAGTGTATCATATAAATCTAAGTATTTCTCTTATGTTTTATTTTAATTTTGTTTTGTTTCAAAAAGAGGGTATGGAATATTTTGAAGTAAAAATACTACATACTATTTTGCTAGTTATTTGTGTATTCTTTAAAAAGAAGTGTTTACTTTTAGGGTTGGCTGGTTTACACCAACTTTTTTTTTTTAATAACTGGTTTAAACCACAAAAATAAAAAGAATGAAAAATGTGAATCGTGTGAACTTCATGATAACATTTCCAGATATCAAACCACCTGCAATAGTTTCATTTCCCTTTCACCTTTTAATCGAGGTGTCCCATGTTCAATTCTCGATCGAACCACAAACCTTCTTTCATGCGTAACCCAAGTAGCGGTTCGGATGTTAGTTTGAGCGAAAGTCTTCTCCTCGATAACCTCGGTAAGGATGTTAAGCCTAAATATACGAAACAAACCAAATTGTATATTTCTGCATGCCTAAATGCGTGTTGTTTTATAAAGAAGCCAATATTGCTTAAATATATTGATAGAAATTGGCAAAATTTATCGATTGCCTACGTAGCTTCCAACATTAGCTTGGATTGGACTTTCAATGATATCTACGTACCGGTACTAAATTTGTAATTTAATATCTCAGTTGTAGCGTACTGATTATGGTACGTTGACCTTTAAATTTTACATGCAAAGCAATAACAGGATTTTCCCGTTATTGTCTTACATTTCAAGTAATGACGGGATTTTCCCAATGGCTAGGGCGGGAGATTCTCAACTTAAGAAATTTACTGACCGCACTTCTTTAACCTTATGGGAGTTCTTCCGGCATAACCCCGCTGTTGCATAATAACATCAAGGCGAAACAAACTTATTTCTGTGAATATGTAATATAAATACATAAAGCAAAAAATCTAAGTCAAAAAAGCCTGGTTTAAACCAAAAAAGCCTGGTTTATACATCCCCAAAAAACGGGTTTTTGGCATTTTCAAAAACAACCACGGTTCTTGCCAATTCTGCTTACTTTTGTATATAGGAGGTTAAAAAATTCTTATTATATACATTGGTTAATCCTGTGGAATTCATAATGTAAATAAGTTGAAGAAAAATTGTTTGAAATATTTTTTCGAAATTCATAGTTTATTTTCGATGTTTTATATGATTATCAGCATCAACCACTAATTAAATGATTTTTTGTGTTATAGAGAAGCGATACAAAGTCTGTTTTATCAATTTAAAGCAGTATTTTGAAAAAAGCCCAAAATTTCCGAAGCAAAAAAGCAAAGCAGAAAAAACCGAGTTTTTTTCCAAAAAAGCCGGTTTTTTTCCGAGCCCTTGCATCTCTAAATGCAAGTATAATCTTTATGTTTTTTATTAATTGTATATAACCTTCGGTTTAGCAAACATGAATTAAGAATAGCAAGCAATAAGTCTAAATAAGAACCGTAGCTTAAACATAATAAAAATCTAGAACTCAACTGCTTTCAGTGATCAGGAAAAATGATAACAAAAATTATTAGATATCAACAACCAAATTAGTTTTACTTTTAACTACTTATAACTCCTTAGTTCTAAATATCATAATGAATACCATCTGTGGAAATTCAAAAATGAAATACAGAATAAGAAAAAGAAAATAAATCAACTTCTAAATAGAGTAGGAAATTTACATGTAGACTAGCATAATTACGTTACTAACTGTTAAAACATAAACCTTATTAACAAAGCAGTCACAGAAAGAAAGTAAAGGTGTTTCTATGCCAAAATTAAAAGTTTTTTATGGCAATTCATAATCATCATCTGAATTACAATTGTCACAAATGTAACCACCTTGTCCTTTGCTATTGGTTGTACAAAAAAGATAAGCCCACATTTTGCAAACATGGCATTGTATCCACGTTTCCTTTGGCTTGCTATTCGAAAGTACATTAGAGCGAACGAGACAAAACGATTCTTCTTCAGATGAATCATTTTCAGGAAATAAATTTCTAGCACTTTTCTTAACCTTCTTAGAAGTCTACTTTTTCTCTTGTATCTTTTTCCTGGATGGAGTGTCTGTCAGTACTTCAGATTCTTTTCTTTGCCTTGATCTAGTATTCTGTAAGGTTCGTTCAGGAGTTGGTCGTACAATGTCTGAAGAAAAGATCACCTTATCTCTCGCTTCTTCCCTGGAGGGTCCTGCGATGGCTTTTGATTCTGTTTCATTTCTTTTGGAGAGTCTTCTTGAGGTTTGATTTGATCTTCAACTGTTGAAGCTGCTGTCAAGACGAATTCATGTTCATCAAATACTAGTCTATTAAATGGATAAATCCCAGTACACGTAAACCAGATAAAATGATTTTGGGGGTCATAGCTGAAGGTAAGGAATCCTTTAATATACCTGGAATATCATAAATGTCCATTCGCTTTCCAATATTTCTCTTCATCCAGCTGTCACATGCCGCAGTTACATACGTTTTTAATGGACCATATACTCCCCTATCCAATGGTTGTAGTTTATGAGTACAGTGGGGTGGTAGGGACAAGAGGATAATGCCTTGTTTGCGACAAAAGTCAATTGCTTCCAAATACAAATGTGATTCATGGTTATCGAGTACAAGCAACACTTTATTTTCCTGACTTGCACGTGAATGCTTAGCAAAATGATTACGGAACATAACGAATTCATCCTCTTTCATCCATCCTGACCCATTAGCAGCTCCTATACATCCTGGAGGTTCGTCCCGAATGAAATGATCGCGCAAGTTCTTCCTCGGAAATATGAATATTGGTGGTATCGAGTTATCAACAGCATTAATTGCGCAACAAATAGTCACTAGTGATCCTCGTTCCCCGAGGTGATTGATCCCACTTGTTTAGCACCTTTACGTGCAACAATTCGTTGTGGTTTTTGGACAGTTGTAATGCCCGTTTCGTCTGCATTGTATATATTTTTACACGAAAATTTGTAACAAACATACAGCTCACTTAGGTGGCCTGAGGTGTTCTAATAGATAAACTAGGTTTTGCTTCAGAAATGCTAGCAACCAATCTTTTTCAGCCATTTCTGTGTCACACCACACAGTAGGACAATCAATACCAAACTTCTTGCAACACTGATAGGCAAGTTTTCTATCTCCTTGCAACTTAACCCGTACATAACATCAGTACCAAATTTAATGTAATCACTCGACGGTGAGATTTGTAGCCGACCTTTGGAACTTCATTCTTCTCTGTCCACTTTTTGCAAAATCGGTAAAGAGAGACGTGGCAAATATTCTATTGCCTGGCAACAGCTCTTATTCTGCCTTCTCTTCTCACTTCCTGTGCATCCTGCACAAATACTGCTTGGGATGTGTTCCCTCGCTCAGTTTTCCTCTTGTAGTTTCTTGCCATCTGCAAGAAAAGAAGATAATACACAATATAATATGTAGAAACATATCATAATATAATTGATAATTGATATGCATAATAATTGAACATAAAACACAAAAAGAAACATTAACCATTTTATCTAATCACGTTCACTGTCCACTGTGACTCATATGATGGTGATCTCCCTTCACAGTCACTTTTGGTTTCGTTTGTCATTGGTTCTTTGTATAGTGTGCCTGGACAGAAACACACATTCACACACAGAATTGTTCCCTTCTCTCATCATCATCATTCGAGACCTCACAATGAAAGCTGAGTTGCTCACAACACAATCAGAAGCATTATCTATGTGACAGCACAAATACTTGTGAGCAAGCGGTTACAAAAACCATCTTCAAGAAAGGGAGAAATAGTGGGAAGGGGGAAATAACCACTTTATTTTTGTTTGGGTTACAACTAATGAACCAAATTGCTCTAATGTGTACCTTGAGTCCTTGCTGTTGGTTTTTAATTTGTCTGCCTATTTTGACAGGAAAATTAATTTTCTATCGTACAACAACGTGTATCAATGAATGGGGTAGGTTGTAACACTGTTACATTTAACCCCAACCGCTATGTTACTACTAGCCCCACACCCTCCATATTGAATAATAACATGGTTTCCGAACCAACGCTGCACTTTCCGATTGCAACATTTATACTATTTATACCTGATACATCCATGCATTTTCACATGTATTTTGTTTCTCGTTCCCCTTACTTATTAAGATTTAAGAATAAATAAATGAAGATTTCCAAATATTACTCACCATGCAAAAATTTTTTTTTTTTTTTTTAATTTCCAGTCCTTTCTGGTTGCATCCACAGGCTGCTATCTCTGTCGCACAGGTACAAACCAGCAACGGCGCATGCGTTGTGAGAAACTTGTTCCTGCAGCGGGGAGGACTAAGGTGGGGGAGGCATTGTTACAACTAACCCGCTGTTACAATTGTCCCCACCCTCCCCTACTATGTATATAATCGAGAAATGTATATGCGTGGTAAATTTCATAAGAAAAGAATTATAAATACGAAAATTAGAATGAGTAAAAGAAAATCTTGCTATATGGACAGGGAAGTTTTATTTTCGTTTTATTGTTCTTATTTACTGCTCTTTTGACATGAAATTTGCCACAGAGATGTGTTTGGCGATTATACTAACATTGTAATAAATGCCGGGAGAGTTCGCTATCAAATTATATTCTTACAACAACATATTTATATAGATGCGACAATAATTTTGGACATGAGTGTACAAGCATGTTTTAAACTAAAACGAAGTAACTACTATCCCAAACACTAAACACTAGGATCGTCACAAATGTGCAAGATATTTCGGGTTACCTTGTTCTACACAGACAAAAATGAACTTACTTTGCCTCCCTAAATTATATCAACATATGGAAACTGGCTTCTAGATGCTTCAATACTGCCAGTGCTCCGTCTAACCATGCACAAGAAGACGAAGTTTCTCAAGAAGGCATTGTGTGAGCAGTCGCTACTTGTTATCTTGTCAGATATCTCCTACAGTGATTCTAACCTATGAAATTTTGTATTGGGCCTTATTTCCCTCCGGGCCTTATTTGCCGCAAGTACTTTAGTTTATAATTAAATTCCGGATATATCAAGGCAAATAAATATGCAAATTACCTGTATGAACCACTAAAATTAGTACAATACACACTGGGCCGAGGGGAACTTAGCATTACACTTCGCGAAAGTAACTTGTTAGAAGATACGTTCTCTTACTCCTTATTATGATTGGAGCTTATGCTTAAAACTCCCCACCTTATATACTTCACTAAGGGAAGTTGGAATTTACTACATAGAACAGTTCTTATTTTCATATTGCCTTAATATAGGGTAACTTCGGCAAATAACGAAAGTCAGGTAATAACGCCATTTAAAACTTTCCAAAATTCTAGCATGAACACGTGGTTCTTAAGGTAGCCGCTTATGGGTGTGTGATAAACAGTGATGCATGTTGTATTTCTAGACACAAAGACTAGAGGTCAGCCAGCAGTCGGTAAAGAGAAACTAGTGAACAAATGTTGACGTGACAGCCGCGGAGTAGAGGAAACAGCTCGCAAATTTTTAGTCCGCCAAACGAGGTAGGAGAATTATTTGGGTAAAAGTAAGATTTTACTATTATTAAAGGTATGCGTTGATAGGGCTGTACTTGCATAATATTATGATATAGATAGAATATGCAGGACCGCTATTCTTGGTGTAGAAATAATCTCCAAAACAAAGTCTATTTCTTCTGGAAATAACGCCACTATCGCGTCGGGAAATAACGCCACTCCATCTAATTGCTAATCGAAGCTAATACTTATGTTAAAAGTTTGTTTTTCTTTGTCGTAGTGGTAGAACCGGAGAAGTCTGGTTTTATACTTTCAAGGCAAGACACTCGAATACCGTGTGCAGAAAGGCGGAGAATTTAAGCTATGGTAAGCTCATGTTTCAACAGCTTCATTCATGTGTTTCAACAAAACTATAGTGAACGAATTGTATACGGTATTGGGAAATACAGTTTATGCTATGAACCTTTTGTGACAGTCCTGAACTTATTTATAATGCAGATTAAATGCAGAGCTATAACTAACGTACAACAGTAGCCTAAAAATTCTGACACTGAAGGGAGCAAGTGAGTACTTAATGCTGCACATGGCGAGAAAGGTGAAACTGTTAGTGTTATTGCGTGCAATAATGCGTCAGGTTCAAATTAGATCTCTCCGATGGTGTTATACAAGGGAAAGTATGAAAAAAATAGTTTGGAGATGATCTTCCTCCAGGTAACAATTATGCAATGACACCTAAAGGCTATGTTACAAAGGAAGAATTCCGTACATTTCTGGAACATTTCAACCAGCATCGGATCCCTGGCCGAGCACTACTCATTGTAGATTGCTATCGCAGTCGTCTTGATATTACTATTTTAAATGTTGCTGAGACCATGTATATTAAACTGCTGTGCTTGTCTGCACATTGCATCCATGAACTTCAACTGCTCGACAAGAGCTTCTTCAAATCGGTAAAATTGCACTGCTCTAAAGCAGTTAACAGTTATCGACGAACGCATCCCGGAAGAACACTTGGGAAAGTACAGTTTCCAAAACTGTTTTCACAGGCATGGTTCCGTTCAGCAACAACTCAAAACACAATTCAGGCTTCAGCGCTACAACGCATGTTTTTAACAAAAATGCTATACCCAATGTCGCTTTTTCTCCAAATGACGTCTCAGAGCAACAGCAACCTCCACCAACGTTTCCAAGAACATGACCAGCCTCCATCTCTCTTTCAACACCACCGAATGCCCACTCCATCCATGACTTTCTGCATACAGCTAAAATAACTAGAAGCAAATCTCATCGCAGGGGGCGTTCTCTTACTGCCAGAGGAGTATTGGTAACACTAGACCTATTCGCAAGAGCGGACCCTTTCAGTTCTTCCGGCACGAAGAAACAAGCATACTCTAGAAAGACGAAGGATGGAGATATGCTCCGTGGGGACTGTGGAGGATATTACTATGATCTCAGGGGTCTTAAAACGTGGATTCAATGTATTGAATGCAAGATTTGGTTCCACGAATTATGGATTCTGGTAGCATTGTTAAATATGGCTTCTGAACATTGTGTGACACTGGTTGTGGATTGTTGTCTGACTCCGACGAGTAGTGCTCCATATGACTGTAGCTGTTATGTTAAGAGATTCGCAATCATCAGAAGAGTTACCGGTTAACGACATGTATGATGACTATGAGTTTTTTGTACCAGCAAAGCAGATAGCACATTGCCAAGAACATTGTTTAGTTGTGTTCAAAATGTATTTAGTCACAATTCCGACACCTTGCCGTTGTTGTATAGCAAGTGGCGTTATTTGCCGACACGTCTGGTAATAACGCCATCTCATACTCACTCTGATTCTCAGTGCATTTTGGTCGACATTGTATGTGTAAGATCTTTGCTTTCTCATTGTGTTATAGCGGATGGTTTACTCCATCTTCCATGTAATTTGCACGGTTCTAGATGTAAAAACATTTGAACAGCAGAACAATATGTTGAATTGGTGGCGTTATTTGCCGAAGTTACCCTACATAATGTGTGGGACGTTTTAAAGTGAAATAAAAGTCAGACTACAAGAAAAAAAAGTTTTTATATGATGGGGTGAAGAGGAGGAACTCAAAGGTAACTGACATTCCCAAATATAGAAAATTAGAAGGTACCACTCTAAAGTCTCTTACTCTTAGAAATATTTCTAAATAAACCAGTTTTATACAAGCGAAATTACTTGTTAGCATCAGGATAGGTCATTAAAGAATGTTGGTGGCTGATTTACATACTAATTGGCAACTAAAAGTTAATTAACAATTAAGCTTAATTACGGCATTTAATGTATAGCATTAATAGAAGTGAAATGTAAACATATAAATCTTTATAATACCTGATACTTTAGACTGAAATATTTTCCAGTTATTTCCAGAGCAATTTGTCTTGTAAATAAACTTTAGATATGACTTGTGAAATTGTATTTGAGTAATTCATATTCACTCTTAATTTGGCTTTTGTCATATGAAACCAATACAAATATCTGCAATATTGTATTAAGATATGATTTCTCAACCTGCTGTACTCGTACCACTGATGGTTACGAGTCGCTGCTAGATAGTACGTACAACTCAAAGTATTATTAATCATAGCAGTAGTCAATGCGAAAGATTGGGATCCTATGGTAAAGATTAAGTCAAAATGATGGACCCGATTTTAGAAATTAGTTATGTTAAATCTAATAAGCATATGGTATTGCGGTACATGTACTGAGAAGTGTAAACTGTTAAAGTTTTCTTCAAACATATCATAAGCTCTCTATATGGTCATCTCGACTTAAACCATCATTAAGCTGATAGTCTATCTCCTGCGGAAACTTTTGTTAACACATTGCGTTCAATATCAACAGTAATTCATTTCATGCTCGCTGTGACTCTTAGCGGAAGAAAGTGGAAACTAAAGTTTGAAAGTTAATCTTTCAAAGCGCATGTCTTGCAATGAAAATAAAATGAAGTATTTGAATTTAACGTCCCACGTTATGCCTGTTAAGCTAAAACAGACTATAATTAAAGCAAGTGAGTTATGATGGAACAACTGCTGGAATGGGAAAGTGGGAGGAAATGGGAGTATCCCGAGAAAACCCAGATCACAATGCTGTCCACCACAAACTAACTTGGCCGGGGGTCGAAGAAGGGACCCCACGCACCGGTGATAAGCGCTCTACCACTGATCTACCGTGGCCCCACGAAGTGCATGGCTCACAGTAACATATGTTTATTAGATTTTAGATAATACATTTCTGAATTCGGGTCCATCATTTTGACCTGCCCTGTATAAAGTGAATATTTGGTAAGCGTTTAGTAACATCTTCTCCCGGTTCGATTATCCATGTTTTGAGAACCCCTTGAATTTATTGTCCGAAATTAAATCATACCATGCTGCAAATATTACTTGAACACTTATTTAGAAAATAAGTACAACATATCACAAAAGACGTTTATGGAAGTCTTTATTCGAAAAAAGATAGCGTAAAGAATAAGCTTTCTTTCTTCATATTTTTCATGAAAATGATTTATTCTATACTAGTGGAATATTAATTAAACATTCATTTATGATACACGGAGAAACAATGAATGAGTTTTTTGTTTTTTTCCAGACATTTGTTCAAATACAACTCACTCCGAAGCCAAATTACCCGATTTTTTTTTTAAATTTGACTTATGTCACATTTATTGTTGTTAACATTTCGGTGGGGTCACCTTTTCAATTTCTTCAGTCACAATACTGATAAAAAAAAAGGACGTGACTCTATATACGGCACGTAAAAAAGCATCTAAAATACAAAGTGTGTGTATTTGTACGTGAAAAGCGACTATATGCAGGATGTAACATGAATGCATGGCAAAAAATGACGACGTGATGCGGACATCCAAATATGTAAAAATGTTCCTATAAGCATGGGTTCGAAGAGTCGAATCCCTCCAATGGCTCACTACAACGCCATTCCATGTCAAACCACCTAGAGCACTGTGCTTCAATGTCTCAGATTCTCTTCATTTTTTTTCATACATAAATACCAATGAAATTATGTTAAATTATTTTTTTTTTCAGATTCTTTGGATGGGAAAGGGCCCGTTAGAATTTTTTTTTTTTTTTTTTTTTGGAAAATGTGAATTTTTGCTTCAATTTCACTTTTTGGCACTCAACATCTTGGAACTAAAATTACCATAACTTCCTTATTTTTGAAGTTATTGGTCTCATCCAGGTGTCAAATGAAAACTTAATTTTTGCTTTTTCAGAAAATACTAAGTAACCTTGCAAAAGGTTACACTCTCAAACATTAATGGTCATACAGAGATTTTTTTTTTTTTTTTTTTTACATATTGTGCCATTGCTCAAAACTTAAAACTATTAAACTTTTGAAACTTTTTTGTACATTCATGTTAACACGTATATTGTATGTTTAAAAAAAATAAAGAGGGTGTTTTTTATTTTTGTAATTATTATTTTTTATGTACGAAAATATACAGTTTTAAGTTTTGATACAAATTATGTCATTGCTCGTAAGTTACAATTATGAAACTTTTGAAACTTTTAAAATAGAATCATCTTAGTACATACATGATATGGTTAAAAAATAAAAAGGGTGCTTTTGGTATTTTTGTAATTATTATTTTTTTGGTATTTTATATGTACGGAAATATACAGTTTTAAGTTTTGTTACAAATTGTGTCATTGCTCGTAAATTACAACTGTGAAACTCTTGAAACCTTTATAGGATCATTTTAGCACATACATGATATAGTTAAAAAATAAAATTGTGCTTTTGGTATGTTTGTAATTATTATTTTTGTACGTCAGAGTGCAATTCATGAATCGCTCTGAGCCTTCTATATTTTACTGGCCAGAAAATGAAGAGTTTTGTTGGATACCTTTTGAAAATATCATCTGGGAATTTCCTGTTCCATCTGTTACAAGCCAATCAGCCCGGACTTACGCAACTGAAAGCAAAATTAAAAGAAGACATCATATCATCAATGAAAAGAATGAGCTGTGAAATATAGAACACAACATTTTGTAAGAAAATCTATGCAATTCTAATAAGTATTACGGGTATGTATGTTTATTGTTTTCATGTATGTACATTAGTCTATTATTTCTTATTTCTGTTGATAGGGTTTGTAATAATCACTCAACCCCTTACATTGCTAGGCCTACATTTTCCATTCACAAAACCTCAAGATTATTACAAAAAGAAGGTATCCATTTTTATTTAATCATACTAGTAAATGAAAACTAATCCTATAAAAAGTTACAAAAGTTTGCTAGTAGTAATCGATGGTACAATTGGGAAAAAAGTTGAAAGTCATAGTTAAAGTACAAAAAATATAATATTATGGTAATACCAAAACTACATATTACATCCAGTTTTAAGTATACATAATATTTACTAAGATGATTATTTGAAAAAGTTTTAAAGTGTGACAGTTGTCACTTCAGAGTAGGGATGGTCAAAATTTTCCGAAATCGGAAATTTCACTTTCCGGATTTTTTCGAAATCCATTTTTTTTTCGAATTCCAAAGTTTTTCTGCTTTTACTTTCCGGAATCCGGAAAGTAAAAGTTCCGGAATTGGTTACCACTATTTCAGAGGAAAGGCATAATCTGTTAACAACAGTAAATATGTATATTTCTGTACATTTAAAACACGAATAGTAATAAAAATAATTGCAAAAATACCAAAAGCACACTTTTTATATTTTAACCACATCATGTATGTGCTAAAATGATCATATAAAGGTCTCAAAAGTTTAACAGTTGTAATTTACGAGCAATGACACAATTTGTAACAAAACTTAAAACTATATTTCCGTACACACAAAATAAAAAAATACAAAAATACCAAAAGCACCCCTTTTATTTTTAACCATATCATTTATGTGGTAAGATAATTCTATTAAAGTTTCAAAAGTTTCATAGTTGTAACTTACGAGCAACGGTAGAATTTGTAAAAATAAATAAATAAATAAATAAATAAAATAAAACAAACAATTGCCTTATATGCCTATTAATGTTTGACAATTTAACTTTTTGCAAGGTTACTTCAGATCTACTAAAACAGCAAAAAATAAGCTTTCATTTGACACTTGGATGAGTCCAACAACTTCAAAAATGAGGAAGTTATAGTCATTTTAGTTAAATGATGCTGAGTGCCGGAAAGTGAAATTGAAGCAAAATTCACATTTTTCAAAAATTTCTCCCCGGCTAATTTCTCATCAAAAAAAAAAAAAAAAAAAAATCGAAAAAAAATAGTTTGGCATCATTTCATTTGTATTTATGTATGAAGAAAAATTGAAGACATTGAAGCACGGTCATGTTTTAAAATTAGGTGATTTGACATGGAATAACCCTACGGGAAAGTGAATGGAAATGTTCAATATTATAGGAATAATACAATGTTGTGGAATTATGCCTGTGCAAACACATTTATACTAACATAGAGAATGAAACTAATCAACATTTGAGGTTATTGTCTTGTCAGTGTTGCTAACCTGATTCAAAGTGTTGTTTTAAAATAGCACTAGACTTCCACACGAAGTGGGCATTTTTACTCAATAACATTAATTTGTGGCTTTAAACATTTAATTACTTTGTTTCTTCGTACGTACGTTATTCTCATGTATACTCATGTCCAAAATTATTGTCGCATATCTATAACTGTCTTCTTGTAAGAATATAATTTGATAATTATTTTGCAGGGTACTTTTAATACTGATACTGTGTGTAGAATTGGGAAATGTATATTTGTGGTAAATTTCATAGAAAAAAGAATTATAAATACAAAAATTATAATGAGTAAATAACATTTGCTAAATGGAGAAGAAAATTTTATTTTCGTTTTATTGTTCTTATTTGTTGTTGTTTTGACATGAAATTTGCCACATACATGTTTTTGCCGATTATACACATACTAACATCATAAGAAATACCAAGCGAATTCGTTATCAAATTATATCCTAGAAAAGCATATTTATAGACATGCGACAATAATTTTGGACATGAGTGTACAATCATTTGTAACGACACAATAATACTTTCATTCAAAAGTTGTGATCTATGAACCGTAGTTTCCTACTGCGCGCCGTTAACTGACTTCACACTTGGACTCCTTGTCTTTCAAAAACGAAGCGCAATCTGCCCCACATTTAGGAAAATTTTGATGTCAGCAATCATATGCTAACGTATGGACAACTAGTGCTATTTGTAAACATAACACTTTGTACCAGGCTGGCAATACTGACAACCCAATAACCTCAAATGTTGATTATTTCTATTCTCTATGTTAGTATAATTGAATTTGCACAGACATAATTCCACTTGACTGTATTATTCTTGTAATATTGGACATTTCCATTCACTTTCGTATAGTGAGCCATTGGAGGGACATTTGACCACCCTGTATCTCGGAAACGTAGCGGCATTAGACCCATGTTTAAAGGAACATTTTTACTTATTTGGATGTTCCTCAAGCACCTCGTCATTTTTGGCCATGCATTTATGTTGCACCTTGTATAAAAGAAAATGTTGCCAGCTAGGAAATTATTGGAGCATATCAGTACGGATTTAAGCCAAAATCCATCAACTATCGACCAAATATTCACCATTCGACAAAAACTCATAAAGAAATCGAAATAAAATATGCCCGTACATCAATTGATTGTTGATTTTAGAAAGGCCTACGACTTGACTAGGAAGGAAACATTGTACAAAATTCTTTCAGAATTTGGAATAACGAGAAATTCATTTATATTTAAATGAGTCAAAACGTAAAGTTCTAGTACGAAAATACTTGTTCACAATCTTTCACGTCGACAATGGCCTGAAACAAGAAAATGTATTTTTTCGCCATTATTATTATTCTGTTCTGTTCGAGAGTACGCTATGATGAAAATTAAACATAGCAATCAGGGCCTAGAGCTGAATGCTATTCACCAGGGTATGGAGTATGCTGATGATGTATATAAAATAGGGAATGATAGGAGAACAATATAAAGAAATGCAAACACCTTATTAAACACTTGGAGAGAAATGGGTTTAGAGTTGAGTTGAGTTGATTTTAGTTTAGCGTTCCTTTCAGCAGCGCGGCTATATGAGACGTGGAGTAACTGATTGACGTGGAATCCCAACCACATTAGCTCCCGCCGGGAATTGAAGCCGGGTCTCCCACGCTAAAGGCGCGTACGCTAACCGCTTATCGATGAGGCAGCTCAGAAATGGGTTTAAAAGTAGATACAGAGAAAACTAAATACATGGAAGTTCGTCGGAATCGTAATACTGCAAATTATGAATACGACAAAATATAAAATACCTTCGACTTTGTGGGTACCTTTACATATCTAGATTAATATTAACAGACCAAAACCATATCTAAGAAAAAATTAAATGTAGACTAAAAGCAGGGAATTCGTGTTGCTTTTCAGTTCAAAATAAAATATATTTTAACATTGCAAATTCTGTCGAGGAATGAAGTTTAAAATATATAAAAATGTGATCATGCCTGTTGTGCTCTATTGGTTCCGAAACAAGGTTGCTGACTCTAAGGCAAGAAAGCAAACTGAAAGTATTTACGAGTAAAATCCTGAGACGAATGTTCGCATCCGAGAGGAACGGGAATGAAGAATGGTGGAAACTTAGAAACAAGGAACTGCATAATTCATACCGCTTACCAAACATTGTTAGAATCATTAAGTCCAAGATGCCCAGGTGGGCAGGACATGTAAGCCAGAATGGAAGAAAGTAGGAACGCTTTCGAAGTTTTAACTGGAAATCAATTGAAAATCGACCATTAGGAATAACTTGGCATAGGTGGAACGACAATATTAAGACGGATCTGGCAGAAATAGGAATACAAAATAGAAACTGGATCCAGTGGTACACAGAAGTCAATGGAGAACTGTGGTGAACGTGGCATTAATCCTTCGTATTCCATAGGCCATAGAGTTATTATTATTATTATTATTATTATTATTATTATTATTATTATTATTATTATTATTATTATTATTATTATTATTATTATTATTATTATTATTACATCGGCTTACAGATCAACACTTGCTACATCTAGACCTTATGTTCCATTTTTGTCCGCCAGAAATTTAACCTTATGGATTAAGAAACAAGTAAATATGTAATATACATCATCACCTCATCCTCAAATTTTAATTGAGGCCAAGTATAATGTTTAAAATGTTCCAGACTCATTTAAAACTTCGACTTAACCAATTATTACGTGAAAGAACTTTCACTTTACATTTCTTGAATAATTTCACAACAGAAATGCAAAACATCATTCATTGTCAGTCATGTTCGCATAAAGAGATGGTTTTCTATTTCTAAATTATAATCTTCACATTAATGGAAAAACGTTAGTAGTAAAATGTTTTTATTTGTCATAATATTATTATTTAAAAAAATGTTCTCATTTGGAGCAAGATAGTCATGATCATACTGTATTTTTCTTTCTGTTATTTACATATTTTATGGAAATTGCGGTATAACAGCTTTCGATTTCTGGAGAGACTAAAATTTTTCATATATACTGATAGCCTCATATATAAAAGCAAATGTGTGATTGACTTATTAACCAGTCAGTGTGTTAGTTCTGTGTACTGAAGACATCTTTCTCTTACGATACTGAAAATGGGTTCTCTTACGGTAAGGAACTTCAAGTGAGCTGAATGTTTACTCTTCAATCAGTGATTCCAGTTTGTTTAGGATTGTGAAATGCAATTGTGATGTAAACTGCTTTGTCGTTTATCCATCAACAAAACAAGCTGTACAGGACCAGTGAAAATGATGGATTTCATTTCAGAAATTTATTCTGTGAAATCTACTATAAACATACGTTATTGTGAGACATACGTTCTAAGAAAGGTACACTGTCAAAGGCTTTTTTTTTTTTAATATATCACAAGTGCTGTATGTGAGCACTTCGCGTAACACGAAGCCGATAGTCCTGCCAATATCAGCAATAGCTACTGTGAGACAGGCATGAAGGTCATCCAATGTGTGTGGAAGTGATGATTCGTAAACATAATTCTTTACAAGACCGCATATGAAGAAAGCATGTGGAGTCGAGTCATTCACTAATCACAGACTTGATTACATATAGTAGTAGGCCCTATATGTCTTCTCCAGTCAACATCCTTTTCCTTAACTGATCGCTGCTGACTTTTAGCGATAGAAAGTGGAAACACGGTGTGGAAACAAATCTTTGAAAGTTAACCTTCCGAAGCACATGTCTCACAATAACTTATATGTAAATTAGATTTCAGAAAATAATTTTTTGCAATCAGGTTCATCATTTTGATCTTTCCTCGTATATGGAGAAGACAGAACGACTTGAATGTTGTAGAAGCAGTGTTGGCAGTTACAGCTATTAAAATTATTCGATTTTTTTTCCCCTGCATTTATTCTAGTATTTCAGTATTTGTTTGAATTATCATTAGCTACGTGACAAGATTTGTTAGAATTTTAAAAGCACTAGTGTCAATGAAACAAATGCATCGGCACCGCAAATGATAACTCTCAAAGTGTATAACCGTGGATTCACGCTAGTCGTATTTTGC
Source organism: Thermobia domestica (assembly GCF_964235325.1). Classification (NCBI taxonomy): domain Eukaryota; kingdom Metazoa; phylum Arthropoda; class Insecta; order Zygentoma; family Lepismatidae; genus Thermobia; species Thermobia domestica. The sequence goes on from NC_137470.1 coordinate 184,840,573, forward strand.
TAACATTTTCAAGCATTTACCAACGTGTCCACTCAGTGTCGTTCTTGGTTCTAAGCTGACTCACTAGGTGGCTCTTCTGAAAACAAATATATACTCTGATTTAATGCATCTATCTATTGAAAATGACCGATGTATGAGTTACTTGAAAAAAAATAATAATATAAAGCGTAACACGTATTAAAGTAAGTGGCTAGCGACCGTAAACACGTCCGCAGAAATCTGTAGTTCAGAGAAAAGTGACACGGTGAATAAGTGTTAGGACACTCACATGAACGCAAATGGTTCGTGATTCGATACTAAAGCGTGTCTTCGTGTTTGCTCAGGGTTCTCACTTGTTCTTTCTCTCTCCTAATTCCATAAACTATCTTATTATCATTCACTTTCATTTATCATCTGAATTTGAGGAAAAATGAAATGAAATGAAATCTTTAAGTTTAACGTCCCACGGTTATGCCGGTTAGGCTAAAGGAGACGGTGATAATGAGAGATGAGTGAAATGGTGGAATGAAGAAAGTGGGAGGAGACGGAAACGAGCACGGTGTTTGTTCACCACAAAGTCCACACGGCGCGAGCTAGGATCGAACCAGGAGCCCCAAGCACCGGAGGTGAATTCTCTACCACTGAGCCACAGCGCACCCTACCGAAATTGAGGAGTATCGACCTGAAATTTTCATTTGATTTCACTTCACTTCCTTAGCAGGGAACTCCGTCGTGGCTTAATGATCAAGGAATGTGTTCGCGGTGCGGGAGACCCGGGTTCGATTCGCGGAAGGAGCTCATCCCACGTTAAAATGTAAGTCCACATCTCATATAACATCAGTTGTGAAAGGGACGCTAAACCCAAAATTTCTAAATACTGAATTATTTACATTTACTTCATGCTTTCCTCTAACAAAACCGTTTCTTAAATATGATTTTGGGGGCACGGTGGCTCAGTGGTAGATCATTTACCTTTGGTGTGTGAGGTTTCTACTTCGATCTCCGGCCAAGTAAGTTTGTAGTGGACAATATCGTGTCCTTGATTTTTTTCGGGGTACTCCCGTTTCCTCTCACTTTCTCATTACACCAATTGTTCCATTATCATTTACTTGCCTTAATCATCGTCTCCCTTAGCCTAAAGGGCATAATTCTGGGACGTTAAATTGAAAGATTTCATTTTAAATATTATTTTACTAAGAAATTACTAACTTTTGTCCCAGTTCAGAAACATTTTAGAAAGAGGGATACATTTTCAGATGTTGATTCTATAATTGTCTCAATTGATAGCTTCAAATCTTACATCTTTACTTCCTATACTTCAATTAAATCGGATGTCAACATTCACTTGTAAATTAATTGAATCATACACAGAGCATTTTATTTACAAATGACTAATGCAAAACGTCAGAAGATACCTTTTTGCTTGGGCCAATTTTGGAAAATCAGTGTGAGTATCCGCATATTGACCGCAGGATAGGGGAGTCAAGCTCTGGCAGAAGGAAGGTCTCTGGTGAAGAAATTGAGAAGCCTAACTGCATTCACTGCGTGTCTCAATCACAACGTTAGAAAGGGTTTTAACAAATTTATTATAATGCTTGCATGTTTGAATAAATATAGATTATTTCTTGTGCTGGTTGTGCAGTCAGTAATACGTTAATGGATATGTTTTAGACTTATAAAAATCATTAGAATTTTTAAAACGTTACAGTGAATCTCTACAGAATAGGGCACGTGTGTAGTACAGTGTTTTGAAATAGCAATATAACTATACTAAATAAGCAATTTTGCTGGTTTACAATAAGCAACATACAGGAAGTTACGAAATAAATTTTAAAAAGTTGGCCTTAATAGCACAAAGGGATCAAATGAAACTACTAAAGCTTTGAGAGAGAAAAAATATAGTTTGTACGGTACGCTTCATTACATGGATAAGTCAAAATTGCTAATTAAAATATTTATAATATCTGGGAATGAATACTTTATGTTCTGAGAGGAGGTTCAGATAGAAATTTTGAAAAATAAAATATCTCCAAAATGATTGAAAGTATACACTGAACACCCCATATGCATATTAAACTATTGGGAAATTCATAAACCATTTTCAAGAGACCTAAACCCAAATATAGAATGGATGTCTCTTTGTAATAGTGTTGTCAACGGCACAAGCTGCTCGGCTCAAGGCTCAGTCAACACCGAGCTGAACCGAGAGGTGGGCTGAGCCAACAGCTCAACCAACCGAGCCAGCTCGAGCCAATGGCTCACTTGAGCTGAGGTGAACTGGACCGTTGGCTCATTGCAATCTAGCCAGCATGAGTTGTTGGCTCAGTTGAGCCTATCCGATCCTAGTCGGTTGACATCATGACTTTGAAACTGACTAGCTAATGTGCTTCCATTATGTGCGTGCAGGCTCGAGTTTGTATTCTGGTTGAAATGCTTATTTTAGATAATGTAAGAAGTGTTTCGCAATTTATTTTAAGCACAAATCCTTTTGGTATGTCTTTAGTGCAGACGCGTAACGTTACACTGGAATGAATTAGTAGAAAAAAGCAGACGAAACAAAAAAAAAAATGTACCACAGCGACTCTATATAGATGTTTTCATTTGATATTCTACTCAAGTGACAACCTAGATTAGTATACTATAACCTAGATTAGTATACTTTAAGCACTGAAATGTATTTAATTGAACATAGAAGCATTAGTCATAATTAGTCATATTCGTATGTCACTGCGATGCCAAATTGGGAAATATTCATATCCTACTCACTACCATTACGAATGTTTTCGTATAGTTAAGCAAAAAAAAAAAAAAAAAAAAAAAACTTGTGAAACAGAAACCAAAACTAGTTGCAACTAAATCTGCTCCAGTAAATTAGTAAGAAGTCATTAAACACGATTTATCATTAACCGTTTTCAATTAACAATTGATTTTTCATTCACTAGTTTAAAAATAAATCTTAAATTTGAGAATTTTTTTTCTTTTTTTACTTATGAGCCGAGAAAATATTTTCTTAGAAGTGCAATTGTGAATATTTAATGGTTTGAAATTAGATTTCTTCCCTTAAAACCTGAAATAAAAAGTAACAAAATATTTTAAGCAATACTTCAATCTTTTCATTAAGATGTTTTCAAAAAATGGTTTTGTAATTTCTCGCATAATTCGAAGTATTGAATAGGTAAACTCCTCAGTAATAACTTTCTGAAGCTCTTTAGAGTTTAGGAGTAATGAGTATACTTGAACCTAATTATTATATTAGCATAATATCAATAAGTAATTCGTAGAAATTAATCAACGGAGAATAGTATTGTTTCTAAGACTTTAGTAACATATGAATCTATTATGATTTTCTCCAATAATTTTATCCTAATCATCAAACATTGGTCTTCTTTTTAAGTGAGCATGGAAAGAAATTATTCAGAAAAAATGTATAATTAATTTTGAATATTTTATATCACAAGCATCTGTAGGCAAATAATAATAATAAAAATAATAATAATAATAATAATAATAATAATAATAATAATAATAATAATAATAATAATAATAATAAATTACTACTACTACACAGACATGAGATGAATTTTTAAGTGCTTGAATAAACTGTATGAACTACAATGGAACAGTTCTTCAAGCCTCACTAAAGTTAATTTTTGTACACCCTACAGAAAAGAAAAAAAAAACCTACGTCCTCATTTCGAATATGTAAGAATAAAATTTATGTAAAGTGGGCAATAGATAAATTAATGGCTGTCCACTTTGTATAGTAACACACTTTAAAAAAAAAAAGTCAAGGTAATTAAAATAAACAAGACAAACTTCAGAAATATTAACGTAATTATTTTGTCGGTACAAGTAAATATACATATATCATTTTGAACATTAATTAATTAACAAATACCACACAAATTAACTTTGTTTTAAAAATAACAATCTCTGGTCATTTTGTTTTCTTTTCGTACATAAATTGTGTTATTTCAAACAAGTAGTGTATGTATTGTATTACATTGCATAATTAATAGGAGCTCGTGTTTAATATACAATGTAATGCGTGTTGCTGATTCCGTTAAGAAACTCAGCATTATAACAGTGATTTGTACTTATGTTGTTGCTCAACAGCGCAACTATATAAGACCGAGACGAGGCTACGGACAAGTGAACGCTAAAGATTGTAGCATTAAATGCAATGTGAACCGCTGTAATGCGTTAGATGCTTTCAATCCAGAAACTGAGCCCACGATCTCAGGCACAAGGATTTGGGCAAGAAACAGGATGGTTTCAAGAAAAAAATGACGATAATATCATTTATGCCTATCAACTTACCACTGTGTTACTTCACACTATAAATACGATATCAAGTGTTACTTTTACTATATCTGCATCTTTAGGTGTTAGGTGTGTGCAGCTTTTGGAGATGTCGACTTTATTATTATAAGGTATTTGGAGACCTGTACAGTATTGTGAACTGACAAGGAACGGACATGAACCTGTCATCCGGACATCTGAATCAAACCTAGTGCATTCGATAAATATAAACATATTAGCAATTTAGCTAATCAACCGTCCGATGAGTTACTTTTTCATGGCTCAAGTGAACATTTAATAATACATTTGTTGCATGTAATTGTGTTCCGACTGGTAATTTATATGTATATATACTAGCCTTTGGCTAGCTGGGGACTCTGTCCCCAGAACCCACGTTTGCTCAGCCTGCGGCCTCGAATTCCTTATGTATCAGCCTTTGTATCAAGAGTGAATTTCGTGTTTTCGCTCTTTAACTACATTTCCTGAACTTGACCCAGCTGGAAGCTTAGCCCTCTGACCTCCGTGTTTACTCGGCTATAGCCTCGCATCTCTTAAACACATAATTCTACCAAATTTTAAGTTTTTTTTTCTGTTTCTACTATCAAAAAATGTGATTTTGTATCCCAAGAAAACGCTCATTCATATAACATGGGATTTTTTCATTCCCTGTTAGATCCTTGAAAAACTAAAAATATTCACTTTTGCATATTTTTCTGTGGGTCAGTCCCGGAAGGTTACAATCATGCCAAAGTTCATAATTTTAATCCTGCCGAAAGGGCCTAAATATTTTGGGGTGTGAAAGATGTCCCATATAAATAACATGGGAAAGATTTTTCAGCTCCCCATAAAACCACACTACATTTGGATTTTTTGGCGATTTACTTAGTTAGCGCTAACAAAAATGTATAACCATACCGAATTTCCCGTTTTTATTCTAATTCCAAGTACCTAAAATATGAGATTATAGGTCCAAAAAGCCCATAAGCCCATTTAGATAATATGGAGAACTTATTCATGCTTTCTTTAGACCTGCTAAAAAATAAAACTTTTGGCACCTTTAGCAATTTTTCTGTGGATTAGTACTAAAAAAACTACAATCGTGCCAAATTTTAACTTTCTACGTCAACCGAAATTACCCTTTTATTTTATGTTAGTTCATGTAGTTTAGTACATAGAGAATATATGTAACATTTTAAAATTTGATTTAAATCGAAACTCAAATTTGGTGGTTCATAACTTGGGATCCAGATGTTAATACATTACAATATTTAATATACATAGTAAGCTTGGCGAAATTTATAACCACAAAGTTGAACGAAAATGAAATTTGTTGCTTTGATCACGTACGGCATATAGTTGCAAACTATTTACTGTATTTTCAGAGAAAAAAAACTAACAAACACACACAAACAGACAGAAAATTCAGTAACGAACTTTATAAGTTCGTTGAAAATAAATTAAGGACAAAACATCTTTAGTAAGAACGATTATAAGAATTGTGGATACGTATGGAAAACATGTTCATAGATATTTCTAATTCGTTTTCCGTGTGAGGAATGAACCAAAATATGATATAGACAAGTCGAACTAAGTAACCTGGCGGATGTGATCCAAATTCGCAATTAGACTAAATAACAAAATTGATATCGTTTCGCTTGTTTACCGATCTAAGACTAAGAAGTCCAATCTACAAATCACATTTATTTGAATCCCTACTGGGAAACGGGATCGCACATGCAAAATTACCTACATGCTTGTGATTACTATAACGACTTGGCTTAGGTTGATTTTAAAAATGATTTGTTTTCGCTTTGTTGAAATATCTCAAACACAAACTAACAAAATAATTCAATAAGTATTCGTAGTAACGTTTGGTTGTAAGAAAGTTATGAATATTTTCGATTTTGTTCATAATTAACTATAACATTTCCTTCTTATTACCGAAATTTGTGGAAATTCAATAAAACTCAATGTTCAAATTCGTTTTGCTCAAAATAATCCAAAACAGATGACACTGATTACTTCTCAAGAAAGAGAAAGAAAGTGATGGTAAAATTTCTAACAAGATAAATAAAGAAAGTCGATCACGATAATGAAAGAATATTTTCTTTCTATGTTCTTACGGTTATCTTCTTTTTTCTTTCACAATTTATTTGCAAACTTTAGATAGAGATAACGGGAAAGTATATTGAATTTGAAAGTTTGATTGATCCGATCAGTTAAATCTTATCAAAAATCAATATAAAACGTTGGGTGCAACCTTTTACTATAAATATTTTGTACACTAGAATAAGCATTATTTGTGCTACGTGTTTTCTTTTTCTTCTTGCTTGTTTCGAACTTCCTTCATTGCAGTAAACATCGTAAGAAATATTAAAACATAATCCTATTAACCCACTTTAAAGGTATTTATACACTAATTTTATTTGTAAATAAAGGCATTCGTTTGGGGTTATCAGCAAAAGAAATATTTCTCTAGATCTTTCCAAAAGAAAGTTCTCTTAAATTATTATGATGGTTTCAAGATGTTTTCTCTTAGATTATTATTGCAGTTTATTTTTATAGCTGCATGCTAAGTGCTTTTTAAAAGCCTATTTATCAATTCGTAACACATAACACTTTTTTTCTGTTTTATAAACATTGAAGAGTATATAAAAGTCGAAAAGACATTTGTTCATAGCGTTCAATTTATATTGTAACACATATTTCTGATTAAGATCTCTGCAGTTGCACGTATTGTTCCAGTTAATATATTGCATTTAACAGTTAAGAACAGTGCGTGACGCTGTTTCCCTTTTCGTTACGTTGCGTACGAATATTTCAGAACAGTGTACTTTATGAGAAGGTTCAAACAATCTTATCCATTTATGGCTTTTGGCTACATGATGCTCTAAAATTGATAACGTAGGCATAGTGCATGACAACATATTTACTTTTTTTTAATATATTAAAATGCTACATTTCGTATGCAACTTAAATTGAGAAAGCATACTAAAAATGCACGAAGAAAACTTTCCTTTACAGTGCTAGTTTTAGATATTTTGCTCTTTAGCCTAACTTAATTTGATGAAAAGTTTTTAAGCTAAACAATGTCTGCTGAAAAAAATACGGAAAAAATATGAAAAAGTTGTACCGTAAACCAAAATAATTCATACATAGCCTGATGGTGTAACTATTACATAGTCTTCATTACCTGATATCATACTCACAATCCTGCTTTCAATTTTAATATATCAAGTCTTGAAAGCTAACTAACTCTATGGCCTGAACTCTGAAGTTCAATGCTGCGTTCACAAAAACTCCCCACTGACTTCTATCATTAGCCAATCGGATCCAGTTTCTACTTTGTATTCCTATTTCTATGAGTTCCACCTCAATAGTGTCCTCCCATCTGCTCGTAGGTCTTCCCAGTGGTCATTTTCCGATTGGTCTTCAAATTAAGGCTTTGAAAATGTGGCTACTTTCTTCCATCCTGGCTACATGACGTGCCTACCTGAGCCTCCTAGACTTGATGACCCTAACAATGTTCGGTAAACCGTATAAATTATGTAGTTTCTCCTTATAAAATTTCCGTGATTCCCCATTTCCGTTCCTCTTGGGTACGAATATTCGTCTCAGGATCATATTATCAAATGCTTTCAGTCTACGTTCTTCCCTCAGAGTGAGCGACTATGTTTCGCACGCATATAGAACAACAGGCGTGATTATTGTTTGATATATTTTAAGCTTCAAATTTCTAGACAGAATTCGCGACGACAAGAGATTTTGGAACTGAATAATAACAGGAATTCCCTGCTTTTAGTCGGCATTTAACTTCTTCGTGAATATGACTTTCATTTGTTAATATTGATTCTAGATATTTGAAAATATCCACAAATTTCAATATTGACTTCGACAGTTATTTCGATAGCTTGATACCTGCTATGACAGCTTAATATGCTAGCATCCATCAAAAATCCCGAATGCTAAATTATTTCAATCACGATCCTGACTTTTGTCAATACATTGAAACTTTGAAACAATCTTCTGCAAAATTTACACAACTGGACATATGACATTTGTGCCTTCGAAACTCGATATAAATCTTAATGGTATCCTAATTATATCATATGGTGAATTGTTTCATCCCCCCTTTAAACACATTACAATTTAAAATATTCACTTTTGGCAATTCTCCTGTGGGTTAGTACGAAAAAGCTACAATCACTGCAAATTTCAAGTTTCCACGTCAACCGGAAATATCAGTTACTTTATATCAGTGAGTGAATGCGTTTATGTAGTTTTACATTTAAATGGATCTCTTTTTGGACATACAATCTCATGTTTTAGGTGGAATTGGAATAGAAACTTGAAATTCGGTATGGTTGTATGTTTGATAAAGGATTATTTAACAAATCACTAAAAATAAACATTTCCAAATTTAGCGTGGCTTTATGGAGAACTGAAAAATATTTCGCATGTTATTTATATGGGACATCTTCTACATCCAAAAATGTTTAGGCACTTCCAGCAATATTAGAATGATGAAATTTGGCATGATTGTACCCTTCTGAGACTAAACCACAGAAAAAAATGCCAAATTGAATATACCTGACCCATAACCTTCAAAAAAATTGAAATAACAAATAAACACTATCCTCTGAAAACGAGAATCCAATATCATCATCATACAATAAGTCGATACATTGTGAATGACAAAGGCTACTGTAAAAATAAATTGCGAGTGATGAAGCAGAATATTAAGAAGTAAAGGATGATATATGATGTGCGAGGCCAATAGGCCGAACAAGAGCGGGGTCTGCGGGAAGACACCCAGCTGACCAAAACGAGTCCTATTTGTTAAACACGTTAACTTGATAATAATCTAATATAAATAAAATAAAGAGTTTGTTTGTGTGTTTGTCTGTCTGTCTGTGTGCGGCCTGGGGACCAGACGAGTGGACCGAGAGTTACCAAATTTTGGACAGGGGTACCTTGGCCGAGGCCCCAGATCAAGACGAAGCCCTCTTTTAAAGTTTCGAACCAGTGGAGTCTCAGGAAGGGGGGCTTTTACCGGAACCGGCTTGGGAACCAGACAAATTAACCGGGAGTTACCAAATTTTAGTTACGAATACCTTGGTCCAGACTCCAGACCAGAGTTAAACGTTTTTGTCAAAATTCGAACCGCGGGGTCTCAGGGGGCGTTTAGCAGGACATGTAAAAATAGTAGAAAATGACCGATATTTGTGTCGAATTCATAGTTTCCGCGGTCGCTGAATCCAATGGTGAAACTCCGATCGCATTAACTGCCAAATTCACGCTATTCGGCTCCAGACCGGGGGTCACCGGGGGAGGGGAAGATTCCGAGACATATAAAAGTAATCAAAAATGACCGATATTAGTGCCAAATCCATAGTTTTCACTGTTGCTGAAATTAATGGTGACACTTCTATTAACGATGACTTGCAAAATTAGTTACAATTGTTTGCGGGTCGGGAGTCAGCGGGGGGGGAGGGGAGTTACCGAGACATGTAAAAAATAGCCCAAAATGACCGGTATTAGTATCAAATCTATAGTTTTCACGGTCGCCGAGATCAATGGTCATACTCCCACAGGCGTTGACTTCCAAATACAACTCCAGTGCGAATCATGGCTATATTCAACTAGTAATTTAAATATAAAAAGACCAAAAATAATTTAAAATATACGATTGCATTGAAGACTGTCCAAAAACTATTTTTAAAAAAACATTTTATTCGTACTTTATAATATAATTCAGTAACACTGATTTTATTCCAATTGCAAGTTTTGTCCCCCTTAAGTAGAATCATTTAATCGCATAAAATCTAATCCCTCTTATAATAGACTACCATATAATATGATATTTAAAATTATATTTGAAAATATTATACATTCAATTTTGTAGAATTTGTGAGACTCAATTTCACCGACTTTGCTGCCAACTTCGCCCCGTTGCCACCCCATTGCGGTAAGACAAGGTACAAACGATTTGAGTGAGCATCACAACTACTCATTCAAAATTCTTCCAGACTAAATGGGTGATAGCCAATGCTACTTGTACGAAAGCAAGAGTCAACTATGTATTATGTTAACATACATGAAAGTGTTCTATCAGAAATTGCATAACACACTAATAAAATGCGTCAAGAACTGGATAAAGTTAATCTCGTATTCTAGAAATAATGCAAACGGAAACACTCATATTGTTTAATGTAATATTCTTCTTTCACTACTTTTTGTAATTGCATTCTTATTACTCTTTCAGGTAGTATTCACTCTCCTGGCGATCACACTTCTTGGAATTTATTTTGCTGAAGCACATCATGTTCACCGGTAAGATTTTTTTTTTTTTTAATGAAATGAAATCTTTGCATTAATGTCCCACGATTACTTCTATGAACTAAAGGATAAAGAGAAGTGAAACAATTATTGGAACGACTATGTATGACAAAAAGGGATAACATCAACAATGTTCTACACGAATACGTGGCATCGCAACTAGGGATGCGCACGAGTCGAGTCGAGTCGAGATTTAAGCATGTCTCGACTCGTCTCTAGAAAATGTTGTCTCGACTCGTGTCTAGACTCGAAAATGTATTTCTGTCTCGAATCTAGAGTTTCTATCTCGACTAGACTTGAATTCGAGATGAGACGTCTCGAAATTCGAGTCGAGACAAAATATACGAGTTAAAATATACGCACAGATTGGCCAGAACATTATGATTACCTACCTAATTGTCAGTATGTCCATATTTGGCACGGATAACAACGGCGATGCGTCTTGGCATGGACGCAATGATCCTTGGTAGGTCGCTGGAGAGACTTAGCACCACATGTGCATACACACAATAATTATAATTATGCTAAATTACTATAGACTGCCAATTGCCCATTCAGAGAATTTATGAAGTTCACTTTATTGCAATAAATTTGTACAAACTAGATATAGGCTACGGATAATAGTTATATACAAACGAGATAACGAATTATTATTATTATTATTATATTTGAAGTAAAATCAAATTTCACGACATTATTTATTAGTTTTAATTAACTGAATTGAGTTGAAAATTAAATCTTACCTTGAAAGATTAACTATTAAGTTTATGCGTTCTGTACCTTTTCTAAAGTAATAAATGTTGGAATTGGTTTCAAGGCTGTTTCTGAGTGAATACTTTCTTAGTCCCGACTCTAAGTCTCGACTCGACTCGACGTACGTTAGTCTCGACTTGACTAGAATTTTACAAAGTATGTCTCGACTCGCATTCGAGTCGAGATTCGAGACATGTCTCGACTCGTGCGCATCCCTAATCGCAACAAAGTCAATTCGTGGCTAAAATGTTATTGTGAGCGTCTTTGGAGCCGAAGACTCTGGCTTCGTTCTCTCCGGTAATTCATGCGGTTCGGATTCCACGTTAAACTGTAGATAGCTTCGCTACTGAAAGGGACACTAAACTTGAATCAAACAAATCCAATGGCATCGCACTAGAGTTGCACACTGCATCATTGAGGCAGAGTGGTTCGTTATGGTATGAATAGTTGAAGATCTTATATTCAAAACATAAGTTTTTCTACTTAAAAAAAAATCTTCAACGGTTTTTGAATCTTTAGGATAAGCTCTATGTGATTATGCAACAGGAAATATGTAAAACGAAACGTTTTATAGTCCGGCTAAAACCTTCTGACGTTCAAGGCGTGTCTTGCTTTTCACAATAGCTATCCGATGCAATTTAGGTGACGTTGTCCAATAGATTTGTTCTTGGATTAGAAAAAAAATCAAAGGTACGTCCTTACGATATTTGCCACTATAGCACTAATGCATTCGTAAAAAAGAATTTGTTTTTCAATATCTTAATTTCTTGTGCTAATATTTCACGTTATGCCTAAACACGAAAGGAAGTGAAATCTGACAACGTAACACCTGCACATTGGCTTTGCATAGACATCAAGAGGTTTGAGCCGGACTTTAAGTAGAAATCACAATGCAAATTCAGTCTCGTTTCTAGCACATCCACCTCGTTCATTGATTTCGGTATTTTTCATTCAAAAGGAAACATTACGAAGCAATTGTGTTATTTGTGTTAATGTGTTTCTTCTTTCTTCCATTCTTTTCTTTTTTCTTATTTTCAAAACAGCGCTCTCTTATCTTTCCAGAAGCGCTTTCAAGTCAAACTTTATTTACTTCTACTCTAAAACTAGCAATTGTGAAAATATCTCCGTTTGGAAATAAGTTTTTCAGCTGCTATTCAAGTGAAAGCCTACCTTCTACGAAAGTGCAAAGTACATAAATTTCCGTTAACGTACGCTGTTTATATACATGTTGAAGTTAAATACATACACATTAAAAATATTTTCCCCCCACACAGGTTTCCGTAAAAGCGGTATTCCAAGCATTGTAGATACAGCTGGAAGGCTATTTATACTAAATCTTAAAATTAATAACCAATGAACGGGAGGAACTTCCAGAAAGAAGTTGATCACGATCCATCTATATTAAAGGTGCAATACGAATATTCCCTTCGTGGAAGTAAGCGAAATTTTGAAACATCTCAGTCAGAAATTCAAACGATACTATTGTAACCACGAACAACAATACAAAACTAAATGAGTGTCCCATAAATAACACAACTTTTAAAATGCCCGGCATTTTTGTTCTAAAAAGTTGGCAACATTGAGTGTTACTCGAATTTCATCTTTTGTTTTTGTGGATAGTAGTCACGGAACGCCGAATTGTGAATTACCACCCAATTATAGTGAATAGTGAGCGCCCATTACCATTCCCTTGAACAATATACATAAAAATATACATTTAACATATTATGATAAGTATACAAACATCTAAAGTTATATGAGCTTTAGAGGTTGAATAACCCTTCACAAATTTTGCGTACGCCACAGCAACTTTTTTTTTTTTTTTTTTTTTTTTTTTTTTGCAGCCGCGACTGAACACTGGACCCATTGTCGACAACAATTTGGTTGTTGTAGTTTACAACACACCAGTATTTTTTCTATGAGGAAGGGTCCAAATGTGTACCCCAGGAGCCAGAGTGTATTAACTCCACACTTGAATAAAGGTAACCAAGAAAGTTCTGCCACTTTTTTACCCACCACCTTCGATATGTCACCTAAGACGTACCTGAAAGATAAAAAATAGTCTCCATCAGCATCGACGACCTGGCGCCAACGTTTTGGAAGGCAAATAATTCCATCCCAGTAGAACTTGGAGGACTGTGAAGCGAAGAAGGTATCAAATGCAATTTCCACCTCTACTATGGATTTGAACTGGCGTCCTCGAAGGTGATTGTCCAAGGAATGGTACAGGTGATAACCGGATGGTCCAATGTCCGGAAGTATGGCGGATACAATAGTATTTCCTATCCAAGAAATAGAATGGTGTCCCGGGTCATCCTAGTCACGTGAGGCTTAGCGCTGTCCTGTGACAGAAGGACCCCTTTGCGATTCAGAAATGCTGGCTCCAGAGTTTTGAAGTTTTCTTTAACACGGCTCAACTGCTGATATTACACAGTTCCATTGATGATCTGATCAGCTGGTAGCAGTTCACGATACACGATGCCGCGAGCAGTCCACCAAACACACAAGAAGACCTTGTTCTGGTGCAGTACTGGTTTCGGCTGTTGTGGAACCGGTTCATGGGATGCTAACCAATCATGACGGCACCATGGAGCTTCGTGCAGGGCCCACTTCTCATCACATGTCAACACCATGTCCAGAAATGGCTCCTTCCTCAGACGAGACAGCAAAGAAACATAGGTGTCTGCTCGCGTTGCCTTCTGGCCCGGAGTCAAATCATGTGGGACCCATCGACCCAACTTGTGGTGCTTCCCAAATTGATGGAGGTGCTGCCGAATGGTTTCTATACACACACAGAACTGTAGTCCCAGTTCCTCACATGGCTTGCCACTGTTCACCTCAATTGCTGCCTGAAGATCTTCATTTTGTACGTTGTTGGTTTTCCGGCACGTGGTGCGTCCTCGAGTGTTTCGTCACCGTCCTTAAATTTGTGAAACCACCGCTGCACTGTCCGCGTAGTCACAACTCCCTAACCAAAGGCCTGGCATATCTTCCGCCCGCTGCAACGCATGTGACCACAGATTGAACTCGTATAGCATACATGCCCAGGTCTCACGTTCAGTCTGTTCTTACGCAAATTCATAGTATAACTGAACTGCCATAATCAGGTAGTATGTTTGATATACCCACACCAACAACTAGCCTTCACCTTATCTCCATTTGTATTTAACTGATGGTGTGAGGGCCAATGTTACACATACCTCCACAGAACTTCCTTTGTTATCTTTATGCTACGCAACTGAATGAAATTTCATAAACTGTGGTGTGTTTGTAGTTAAGGGTCAAAGCCGCTAGATGGTGAGAGATGTAGTAGATGCATCTCTATGTGCTATTTTGCTCTCGTAGTTAAGTAAGACTGTGAGCATTTGCTTAAAGAAAATCCGCGTTATTTTTCTATGCTAAGTCATGAGTGATATCTCTCTCTGTACTTTTTTTTTAAAGTACCAGTTGCAACTTACAATCTTTGACATTTATTTTATTCATTTACCAACATAATTCCAGGTATATCTGAACGCCATTTCATACTGGAATATCAGAAAAATCTCTGAGGTAATAACATAAAGTAATAATAATAATAATAATAATAATAATAATAATAATAATAATAATAATAATAATAATAATAATAATAATAATAATAATAATAATAATGTGTAATGTAATGAAAAGAAACGTTCACAATAGCAGACTAGCATTTATTCAATAAATGACGTCGTAGTGAAAATTTATTGGCAATTTTAGAATTAAATAAATCGATAACTGCATTTGGTATTTTATACATATAATTAAAAAAAAAGCTTAGGAAACTTGTGGAACAGATAACATTGAAGTATTGCAAGTTTAGGTCGTAAAGTTACAGGTATGTGTTACGTATTTGTGTGGATAGAACTCGTAAATGGAATTCTGAGAGTAGCATTTCGGACCAGAGTTAGCCATGTGTAAGCTTATTCAAAAATATTTGAGACTACTGATTTTATGATGAGTTTCAGGTAGTTGAATATTTAATAATCGTAGCAGTTTATGTTTTGTAATCTCATGCGTGTTAGATATTTTGAAACTTGCAATTGCAAGGAAGAAGTTTAGAATTGAATTTTGTCCGGATACTATTGTGAGAGCTCACTATTAAAATATCAAGACATTATTCTATTGTTGGAGAAATTGTTGCCTTGTAAAAAGTTGTTTCGAAAGGGAGGTTCCATATTTATGTTAATCTGTACAATCTTAGAATGCACATCCATTGCTTAGTTATCGTGTTTATATATGTTCTGTAATAGCTAGTTTTGCACTAAAAGTGACTCCGAGATATTTATGATTATTGACTATCATGCTAACATAACTATTTGTGTTCTATGAGGTTTGTAAATATGTTTCTTTAAGAATGAGAGGATTCATTTCAGGATCCATGTGTTACGCCATGAATCGAACCTATGCATGTCGTTTTGAAGTTACCTTCTTGTTTGTTGCAGACACTCTCACGGCAGTCGCCTGAAAAGACGTCACGCTCATCACGTCCATCATCACAGAGGGCATCTTCATCACCACCATCGTCATCGTCATGGCCATAGCCATGGCCATGTTCATTTACGTCACCGTCATTTGCCACTCACTGTACGCAAAGTAATTCTCCGCAAGAGGCCTGTCAGAAGACTTCGGCCGATCATCAAGAAAAGGCCGATCCATGATGTCATTCATATCCATAAGTCTAGACCTGTACATGTCGTTAAGGAAGAGGAGAAGAATCTAATTAACCTTAACGGATACGTCCAACCAGTACCCAATGATTTCTTTGCACCTGAAGAGCGCTCCCCGACACCTTCTCCGCAGCTTCTGATAGGATTTGGGTCCCCTAACGTATTTGAGGAAGGTCCATCTGGAAAATTGAAGGCACTTGAGATCCCTATAGTGAAGGTTGAACAACTTGCTGATTCAGATAAAGGAGTTTACCAATACCGTTGGAGAGGCAATCCAAGTCAAGGAGCTGAAACATATGTTTTTGTAAAAATGGATCAGAAGGACTAAAATCATTAAAATAGATTGGATGGTTATCTTTGATTTCTCCGGTAACACAAATGCAGGTATTCGACGTTATTGTATTGCTTGATTAAGCATATAGTCTTTGACTTTGGGACAATACTCTAACGCTTTTGCAGACATTTGATCATCAAACGTCAACGTCGTATTTCTCTTATTGAAAGTTGAACCTTAGTTATACCAACAAAATGCTAAGCCATTAGTACGTTTTTGTTGAGATATAGTTGTTTGTTTACATAGATATAATTTAATCTTCCTTAAATAAATATGTGAATAATTATTGTTGATATCCAGAACAAGACTCTTAACTTAATGTAATGTTTGAAGATGTAATTGCAATGCTTTATAGTGAAAACGAAACTTTGGAAACATCAGAATATCCTCAGCTAACTGATTAATAACAGAAATATTTGCCATTACGCAGAACAATGGTTTAATATTTGGATTATTGATTGCTTGGTTAAAGTTACGTTGAAAGTCGAACTATACCTCACTGTATCAAGTCAGTGATGGCACAATTTTCGTATATACTAAGGTGATAAATTGTTTTATAATAGCGATTCTTTCGTGATTGAACAATAACAAGGTTAACAATTTATTTTTAGAAATTTAATTTTGCAGTTATGAATTATTTAAGAAGCAATTAAGAAGTTTAATTTTTAAAGTTTCAGAATAATGGTCAACAATTTATTTATATTTGTAATATTACACTTAGTGCCTTAAAAAAACTCTTTCTTCTTCAATATTTGAAATAATTTTCATTATGATTACCGTGCTTATTTGCAGAACCAGTTGTTTTAAGATGTTCCTAATAATGTACTTATTTACTTGTTATCTAATTTGTAATGTTTTATATGTGTTACTTAATATTTAATAATTTTATGTTATTTACAAAAAAAAGCAATTGTTTTGTTAAATTTTATGCAAAAAATAAACTGTTTCAAAGTTGTTTGAACTCTTAATTAAACAAAATGTGTTTTAGGTTGTTCCAAATACATTTTACTTGCTGTAAGATGAAGAGTTACATTTGTGTTGCTGTGACGTGTCTGTTACAGTTTGTTCTACATGTTTTTTTTTTTTTTATGAAACACAAATAACCTTGATGTAAATCAACATAAAAGAATTGCATATCTCTTATCACGAAATCAGAATCTGACGATTTGTTCCACTAAGTTTCGTAGTTTTACTAATTACAAGTTCCGGCACGCTAGCCTAAGACCAGCAGCTGTCTGTACTTAATACTGCAGGTTAAAAACTGCACTTTTCTTCACTTTATTGTACTATAAAACAAATCTATAAATTTTACAGCTGAAACATTTGGAATGTACATTTCGGGATTTATTTCTTTATATCTCGACATAAATTATTCTCAATCTACAGATTAATAATGAGTTTTCACATCAACGCGTTAAATCTTTCGTTATTGACTTTAGCAAACCCTTATTAATTATACACTACACTACGTAATCTGGGGAATCTGAATAGAACGTCAACAAGATGTTAGAAAAATTGAGGAATGGCTGTCAAGAATATAACATGAAAATAAATGTTAGAAAGACAAAAGCCATGGTGATTGGAATGAAGCGGTCGGTGTCAAATATAGAAGTAGGAGGGGAGAAAATAGAATATGTGACTAGTTTTCGATACCTGGGTAATATTATTAGTCATGATGTGAAGTGTGAATGGGAAATAAAAGCAAGGATAGGAATGACAAAAGAAGCCTTTAGGAGGGAGAAAATACTGTTTTGGGGGATTTTGAATAAAGAGTTGAGTATTGTTTTGTATAAATCAGAAACATCGATATTACACAAAATTGATTAAAAAAATATTGGAAGCTTTCGAAATGTGTGTTTGGAGAAGAATTGATAATATTAGCTGCATGGAACTGAAAACGAATGAGATTGTGCTATAAATGGTGTAGGAGAAAGGGACAATTTTAGATATTATTAAGAAGAGGAAGAGAAACTGGTTGGGACATTGGCTAAGAAGGAACCGTATCATGACGGACGTGCTAGAGGGTATGGCGGCTAGGTACAGAGTGAAGGAGACTACAATTAATGGACGGTATCGAAACAAAAAAAAAATCATACGTGGAGACGAAGAGGTTAGTGGAAGACCGTGGAGCATGGAAGCTTCTTAGTTGCGGCAAGTGACCTGCCAATAATGGCAGAATATCTATGATAATGATTTAAAAAATATGAAATATTTATCTATGACATATGAACAAACTGGTGAAGTCATTTTTGAGAAAACATTCTAAAAAGAAATTGAACCCCCAAGAATCAACTTTCTCTTGTGATTCTTGTTTCGTAAGAAACTATTTACACAACATTATAGTTATTAACTAAATATTTATTCATGAAATATGAAATAAATTGCGTAAATCTTTCTTTTCTTTTTTTTCTTTCTTTTTTTTTCTTTTGAGAAAATTGTCCGTAAAAATTTATCCCAGAATATATATTTTCAAAACAAATGAGTTATGATGTATTGTCAGGTCATTCATGAAATATTTATTTCTGAGATACGAATAAAATCTCCTAAATCGTTTTAAGCGATAAAAGTGATCTGAGAATTGTAAGAAAAATGGTAAGAAAAAATATCCCTTCTTGATTTTCCTGAAGAAGTGAATTACAGCACAGTATGGGGTTGTTATAGAAAACTTAATTTATGAAATATATATTTAAAAAAATGTTAGAGCAGTTTCCGAGAAAGGAACATGTTTTTCTTATTTTCACCCTTTAGTTCGAAAAACCTCATTAGAGAATCACATAGGAACTAGAAGTTTTGAATTTAGTTGAGCGGTATATCCTCTAAGCGAGGGTAGATCACTACGAAAGGCAGGGGTGTAGCTACGGGGGGCCCATAGGGGCCAGCCCCCCAAATGAGTTATTGCCCCCCCAAATGACCAGCTTATAAAACATCATCGTAAGATTACCTCGCTTCAGTCATTTAAAAATAACAAAATTTACATATAATTAATAATTTACTGTAAAATAGTATGGAAAATACTATTTTACCATACCAATCGAAAAAAGTGTGGTATTCAGGGGCGTCGTTAAGGGGGGTAAGGGTGAAGCTTCCCCCCCCAAAGTTCTCAATTTCTTAACAAGTTGGCAAATTAAAATACCTAGTTGGCAATTTGAAGAATGACGCTTTGTTCGTGCTGCAAATCATCTTTTATAGACTTGGCATAAATTTTGTGTAGTTTCCTATCTTGAAATAAATCGATATATTCGTTGAAAGCTTCTTTACTTGTTGCAAGTGATCAGTGCCGGATTTACTTATAAGCTAAACAAGCTATAGCTTAGCGCCCCACTGTCTTGGGGCCCCGAAAACCTGAAGAAAACTGAATATCCATTTCCAATGTATAAGAAAATCAATCAATAAAATAAAATTTACATATACGTAGGACGTAGCAACAGTGCTTCCTGTTGTGTAGGCTACTATGAAGTAAGTAATGGTGCCCCTTCTGCTAGCCTGCTTCCTAAAATCCATTTCCATTTCTGTATATAGGGTGCCTACGTTCACCTGGACACGTAAAGAGCCCCATTACCTTCAACAGTTTTGGGCGCCACTAAACCTAAATCCGACTCTGCAAGTGATCACACTTCACTTTTATTCACTTGATATTCGTAAACATTTTGAAGAATCTTTGTTGAAAAATCGAGAAATTGTACCATTGGCAAAAGCTGAATAGAGGTGGCGTGCTAAATTAAAACAAAGACAGACGGAAGAAGCGTTTCGGTTGCAGGTAGAGCATTGGACGCAAAAGCATTTGATACAAGAGCGTATACAACACGCAGATTCTGGAGATTGATAAGAGAATAAGAAGAATTAATAGGCCTATTAATAAAATAAGAACAAGGCAGTGACTGGTTAATATAAACTTTTTACTATGTATAGTATGTAAATTTGACAAATTTAAGAGCTTTTTCCCAATAGTAAAATATCAAAGGGAAGTAGATTTTGGTACATACATTATTCATTTTGGTAGAAAATCATTCTATAAAGACTTTCTCTCAGACTTTCTCCCACTTTTCTGCCAGAGTCTTTTTCCGCACCCTACCCAACAAGATCTGGCGTTTTACTAAACGTCCTTAAAATATGAAGTAGATGAACTAAGGAGGTATTTGTGTGCAAGTTAGCCTGGTCTCTCACTGAACTCCTCAATTGAATGTTTATGTAAATTATGTCTCTATATCACAAGCAATAAATATAGCCTACCTTATTCTATGTTTTTTTTTTTTTTTTTTTTTTGTAATGCATTTCTACAACAGACTATAGCTTTAGAGGTTCTCGTGAAGATTAAATGACGCAGATTATCTAACCTAGCCATAAGTTGTCAAATTAGCAGTTGTGCATCGTGCATGGCAATAATGATCCTCAGTTGAGGTGTAAAATTGCACTCGAAAGTGAAACAAGGACTTTTCGTATTCGCATCTCAGACAAGGCATGGAATGAGACGAATATGTAATAGATTTCAACAGGGTTGGTAAAAGTGAGTCTAAGATTTTCGAAGCACTTTTCATTTTTTTTAAAATAAGACTTGGCAATTTTTAAAATCAAGACTTCGCAATGTCAAGTTTCATCCCCCTCCCCCCATCTTGTAATGCTCGCTACGCCGCTGATGGTATATCTTCCTTATACCGATCGGAAAATAACATGGTATATTTTTTTTGTGACAGCAGATTACACAATTTACTGCGATTTATATTTGAAAGTTTGATGACAAACGTTTTAACAAGATACTATAAATACTACAATAAAACATTGGTATTAAATTAATTTGTAAGTACATTATATTTCTATATGCTCTACCTCGTGTTTTATAAAACATTTTTTATCATATCTAAAATTTGGTGAAAAACAAAGTTTTTATTCAATTTCTCGGTTTGGATTTCATTCGCTTTTATAAAATGCTACTTGATTTAAAACAGGAAGTAAGATATAGCTGTTAATAAAATAATTATGTTTGTTTAGTCACAAATAATAAATTAACATTTTCGTTAGGAAATGTTAAAGAAATTAAATGCAATTTCAAACAAAATCAATCTTATGTTAATAGGTTCTGTGTACAAAGGCTTAAACTGAAATAGTTATGCATAAAAGTATAACATTTGGTCCGGGACAGTAGTTCTGGGTTAAATATAATAAAAACTATCTGGAATATAATTTATGGAGAAAAGTAAAATAATAATAATAATAATAATAATAATAATAATAATAATAATAATAATAATAATAATAATAATAATAATAATAATAATAATAAAAGCTTACAAAGCAGTGGTTTTAGTGTTCCAAAATTTTTCGGTTTTTTACAGGCCTCAAAAACACTAGCTGCAACACATTTTTTTTTTGGCTTGGCTCCCCTTGAAAAACGACGGGCCCCTCCTACATTAACCTGCTGGCTACACCCCTGACGAAAGGACTACAGGTGTTGAAAGTTCACTTGGTATGGGCCATAAAAAGGTTGTAAATCTCTTAAAATGTCGAATTTGATTTCTTTCACGATCATCATACTTTCTTCTCTCCTTTCGCCCCTCCCCAAAAAAATAAATCCCTTTGAATTTCAAAAACATTTGAGAGGTTCGAGTTTCGAAAACAGAAAGAAATGTTTCAAAAAATTTCAGTAATTTTAGTGCATTGTTTTCAATAGTCTGGGTGTTGAAAGATATCTTACAGCATACATATTTAATAATAATTGCTGTTTTCAAATATATATATTAAAAGAATGTGTTCGAATACAATATTGTATAATTAATTATACAGGGTGCGGCACGTAAAACCGGCCCGTAAAGTGAACACATAAAATGAAATGTAATGTATTGAATATGACTAACTACAACACATAAATGAAATGTAATGTATTGAATATGACTACTCACCTTCACAGCAGCCTTCACAGCAGGTGCTGAAAGTGTCCTCCGCCCACTTCAACACACATGTGAGCACGATTGAGGAGATTCATGTATATACCCTTGTCAGTTCTTGTGTTGTAATGCTATTTGGTGACATCCTGGATCCTGGTCTTGAGTTCTTCAATTGTGTGTGGATTTGTTTCGTATACTCTTCCCTTTAACAGTCCCCATAAGTAAAAGTCACACGTGGACAAGTCTGGTGACCGAGGAGGCCACAAGCCTTTGCTGATTGTCCTCTCTGGTGTAAACATCTCATGCACAAGGGACAATGATGCAGCTGATGTACGATTTTAACTTCAGTCCCCTTAAAACACGTCTGCAACTTCTCTCACTCGCATGAACCTGTTGACTCAATCTCCTGGTTGACTTTCGAGGACTTCTTGTCATTATCTCCTCTAGCTGCATTTTTAATTCAGGTGTGCAGACAGATGGTTGTCTGTTCCTGGGAGCATTTTGAACCGATCCTGTACGCCGCCATTTTTCAATCAATTCCTGGATGGTGCTTTTTGCTGGCACAGAACGTCCTGGAAATTTCTCCCGAAACAAATTCTTTGTTTTCACAAAAGATCCAGTGAGAATGAACTCTTCAACAATGGCAACACGCTCGGGTATCGAATACGGCATTATCACACACTGACACTCACACGGCTTAACACAACGAGGCCTTTTTCTCAACTGGTTTCGACAAGTTTCACTGGCTGCGGCTGCACGTGACTGCTGCAGGTCACGTAAGTCGACCCGACCTCGACACGCCATCTCTTGGTAGGAAGGTAGATTATTTAAGTGTTGCCAAAAACACAATATACCAGAATATTACGACCGGCCGGTTTTACGTGCCGCACACTGTATATTAAATATAATTTCCTTATGGAAATATGCGCGGGGTCAGAAGCATTATACTTACTATACTTCATTCGCTGTTATTCCCGGCCTAGCCCAACCCGCTTGTTTACCCTCGTTGACCTGAAACCACGCCCAGTTAATGCCGTGTTGCAATTCAGCGCACCTTTGAACTTTTTCACCTGTACGACTTTTTTTATTAGCGTAAGGACATTAAGTCATCAGCAGCCTACGACAAGCGCCCCATTTCTTGGTTTAGACGATAGTGCTACGTGATTAGAGGACAGTTCATGATAGGGACGTCTATCACTACTATCTAAGCTTCACAACTCTCAACTTAGTATATTTGAGTCAAATAGTTGTCCTTTTCATGATATTTCTCTTAAATAGCTGAACCAATAGTGAAATTTGAAACCCATGCAGCAGAGGTTTTCATTAATTTGTAAAATACAAGTTAGCTTGCTGTCTCAAGCAGCGAATCTATCTCTGAAAGATGCATGCATTAGTGCACTTGTTAACTTCATCACACCGTAAAATGGAAAATGAAATCTTTCAGTTTAAGGTCCCATGAAAAGGTCTCCCTTTATGCTAATGGAGACAGATTATTAAGGTAAGTAAATAAAGATTGAAGAATCGGAGGAATGAGGATGTGGGGAAAACGGGAGTACCCTGAGAAAACCCATAGACAATGTTATCATTCACCGATTCAAAACTCTTAAATTAAAATTAGAAGCATATCTAAACGTGGAAACTTTTATCATTGGTATAAGCGGTACCCCAAACATCCTAACTTTAGGGTTATTTTTCTCATAATCTCATGCACGGTTATGTTTCATTTACTTTCATTGGATATGTAGCTTCCTCAAATAAGTATAAGATAATATAATTAGAAATTTGTCTAAGTGTAGACACTTTTTAGGGTGCATCATAATTATTTCTCTCAGCATCAAAATACGAAGGGAAAAGTTAAGGTGCATGAGAAGACTTTCCTACTGTGTAGCGTAACCCCAACCCAATATATATCCCCCCGATGTGCGTAAACGTTTACCACATGTAAAGTTTTCCATAAATAGAAGCTTTGCTTTGTATATATTTAACACAAACAAACAATTTGCTGAGCAAAACAATATTCACATTTAACAACTACATACGTGTTACAGTTTCGCCAAATAACACTTTGGCTTCATCAGATACTAGAAGATAAGTCAAGCTTAGTTTCAAAACGTCTCTTGTCCACTTTTCTAAATTTTTGGGAAATCAAGAAAAATATTTAACGTCTTCGTTATGTCATTAAGTGAGCATTATATTACTCAGAAATTTTCTGGAGGCCAATAATATTTTATTTTCTTGCTAAATGTCTTGGTAGTGAACACTATTAAAGAGAAATAAAGTGATATTTTTGGATAAGGGACGTTTTGAAACTAAACTCAGGACAAAGGACGATTTGAAAACAAAATCTTTTGGTAATTAACATTTTTCGTTTCAATGTATGCAATGAAAGGAAAAGGGTTTATATTTATCGGAAATGTAATGTACATGTTTATCATTACTTTAAAACAGAATAATTCCACTGAAGAAAAAAATTTCTCGTTCTTAAAGAACTTCACTGAATATGCTAAAGACAAACGAAGAAAACACCTTATAGTTTAAGAATTCTCACAAATGTCCTGAGTAGTTGAGTATGAAACTAGAAAAAATATAATGGAGTGTATCTACTTTTTAACAAAAGATCTCCAAATCTTCCTTCATTCTGACTTCAAGTTCATCTTCAACAGCCTCTTCGGTTGTTTCGTTACGAAGACCCTTTTGCGTCACCTGCTTCAGTCCAATAGTATGTAAAAACTTTATCTTTAGACTGCTTCTCCTTTGATGTGCCTTCACAGATTGTAAAATTAAACATGTAAAATAACAGGCTATAATATGCGGCCTGATCCGGGATCCGTGGAAGAACTTGATTTTTCTGACTATCGAATCAACTTTCTCTATCGAATGAACCGACTCTTCTGGGATTTAAGCAATGTATAAAATGTCTTACTCTTCATTTTGTGAATTTGAAACTCTGTTTCGACTGAAGTGTCATTTGCTTGAAGCTTCAGTTCAAATTGAATACCCTTTGAACACTTGTTTACTGCTGGGATTCCAAAACTAATGTTATAGTCCGTGATGAAAACATGGTAGAAGTATGAGTAGGGCACTCTGTTGGTATTGGTATACATTGCATGAAGCCTGATTACACAAAGATCGCTAGGAAGACATTTCTTTGAAACATTATCTGCCCTGTAATATTTCTCAACGGGCGTAAACTTCTCGATAAAAGATTTAACTGCATTCATTTTAGCTTCAAAATGAAGAGACTTGCGATCTCTTTCTCTTTTTCCACTGCCATCCTGCCAGTGCTAAAATAACATTTACAAACACGCTGAGGCCTTTTCTCACATACACCCAGTTTAATGCAAAATGTTTTCTTACCACCCCGTGTAAATGATTTCTTACCTTCTTTTTGATTTGGAAACAAAATAGCGAATCCAGAGTGCATTAGTTTAATTTGGTTCATTTCTTGTTCGCTTCCGTTTAGGTGATTTGCATATTGTATGTTTCCTTATGAAATTGTCTTGGACTAGTTTGGTCTTCTCCTCATAACAATACTGATGGAACTTGCACACATCATGTAGAGAAAGTTATTTACATTTAAAAGTCCTCCCCACATGGTAACAGTCAGGTACCCGAGGTAAATCTCTAGACGAATACCGCTGTCTCTTTGCTACGTTTCGTTGCCACATTGCAGGGTTGACTTTCTTCTTCCTTCCTTTTCCAGGTCTTCAGAGAACAATATACTACTTGCTGCTGGTTTTCTTCGATACGTCCCATAGCTTAAAACATCACATCTGAATGTTCTTTTCTTGGAAATAACGTGCACAATCGAACAAATGAACAGAAGTTAACAAGCCTCCTAAAAACACTACAACGGAAAGAAACCTATCGTTGAAAACTCAGATACTTTGGCGCATAATTCAAGGAAATCCCACGAAATAAGTTTGTATCAACGAATATAGCACCACTAATTTACAAAATAAAAATGTAATAGTTTTTTAAAAACAGTATTGACATTCACTTAAGTTTAGAGAAAAGGATAAGTTTTGAAACAAAACACTTGGAACCTTGATGAAAGATCACTGTGAAAAGGGACATTTTGTTTTGAAATTATTTTGCTCGAAAATATCCACCATGTTCCTGTAAACAAGAGACGTTTTGAAACCAAATCCATATTTCTAAGATAGTTTTAACAGGTTTCTAGATTGATATACAACAAAATCCTTGCAGAAATTGATAGAGAAGCCATTAAAGAATAATAAACCGTCATTATCTCGATTTTCAAAACTTTGGACAAGAGAAGTTTTGAAACTGAGCTCGATATATGTAGCTTTTTAGTGTGAATATATTGTTTTGCTCAGCAAATTGTCTGTTTGTGTCACGTGTAAAGGTATAATTAGATGTGGTAGGTGGGTGGTGTATTTTACAGTATGTGTGTGGCATTCAATGCATGATGACAGTGCATAAATTAGTAACACGCATCAATTATATAGCACGGAAATCTTGATTCTCACCACTGAATTCATTTAAGTGAGGAACGATACAATATGTATTCACAATGTTAACGAATCAAATATATAGAAAAAAACAACAATTAAAAGAGTAGTAGTAGTAATAGCAGTAGCAGCAGCAGTAGTAGTAGTAGTAGTTTTGAACAGTAAAAGAAGTAAACAATTCACTCGACAAATTGATTTTATGCACTTTCTGCGTGAACGATTTAAAAGTGAAAAATACAATAACTACCAACGAACGAACTCTATAGCTTATGGAACAAGAAGATTCAATGCCGTGTTTACAAAAGCTTTCCATTGTCCTCTGTCCTTAGACAACTGGATCCAGTTTCTGCTTTGTGTTCATATTTCTGCGAGATCCATCTTAATATTGTCCTCCCATCTGCGCCTAAATATTCCCAATGGTGGCTTTCACCTTGGTGTTCAGTTAAGATTTTAAAATTGTTCCTACTTTCTTCCATTCTGGCAACATGAACTGCCCACCTAAGCCTCCTAGACTTGATGACACTAACAATGTTAATTAAACTGTATAAATTATGCAGTTCCCCGTTATGAAGTTCCGAATCACTAGCGAAAATCCCTGTTATGAGGGAGACATACCCCCCCAATCTTGGAACTGGGGTACTGTCCCCCCAATACTCCAATTTGAAATGTCTTTTTTACGGAGAAATGTGATTTATGTCAGACTGCCAAAAAGGAAAGAGAGATGAAATTGATGTCCCTTGCTGTATAATATACAACAGGTTAACCTCAGAAATCAGATTTGTCTACCGTAATACACTCTATGAGTCTTACCTTCTCCCCCCTCCAAAATAAGCCATAAATCTGCCCGCCTCCCAATGTTGAAGACAACTGTGCTTCTCTGATCATAAATATTCATAAACATTCAATTTCATAAATATTTTGAACATCACTTAAAAAAGAAAAAAAAATGGGAATAATCTAACCCGTCCACCCGAGTGTTGAAGATAGATTTGCGCCGCTGATCAGAATATTCGTCTAAGGATCTTGTTCTCAAATACGTTTCAGGAACCTACAAGTAGTAATTAGTGCAATAAAACGGTATATGATCTTATTTTAACTGTAAATAAAACCCTTGAACTGACATAAAATAAAGGGATACTTCCGGTTGACATGAAGACTTTAAATTTGGCATGATTGTAGCTTTTCGGGACTAATCCAAAGGAAAATTATCGAAAGTGAATATTTTTTAAGTTTTAGGGGGTCTAAAGAGGCGATGAAGGAATTCCCCATGTTATTTAAATGAGAGTTTTTTTAGACCTATAATCTCATATTTTTGGTACTTGAAATTGAAAAAAAAAATCGCTATCGGTGTACGTTTTCCATAGGATTATTTTACAAAATCACTAAAAATAAATCCTCCAAATTTAAAGTGGTTTTATGGAGAACTGAAAGATGTGCCCCATGTTATTTATATCGGACATCATCTATATCCAAAAATGTTTAGGCACTTCCTATACGGCTACAGTGATGAAATTTGGAATTATTGTAGCCTTCCGGGACTAACTCACAGGGAAATTGCCAAAATTGAATATTGTTAGTTTTTAGGGGGTCTAAAAGGGAAATGATACATCTCCATGTTATTTAAATGGGCGTTTTCTTGGGATACAAAATCTTATCTTTTAGGTGGTTGAAATATGAAAGTAAACTTGAAATTCGGCAGAATTGTGGGTTGAAGAGGTTTTAGACCGTAGCCCTAGTAAAGACAGGGGTCTGCGGGCGGAGCCTGCAGTTATCCACAGGCTAGTCTTTATAGTCTCTATTATAAAATTGAAAGTGACTATGTTTGTGATTCTTAATATCTTGAACCGTCAGAACGATTTCGATCAAATTTTTGGCGTAGATGCACTTCTCTCCTGGAAGTGTTTTAGTTATGCACTTTGACGGTAGAACTTTGGGCAGGGGATAGAAGAGGAATTATTTTTTTAAAAAAATAAATAAAACTTAATAACTCTTGAGCCGAACAACCAATCTCGAACAAATTTTCAACATAGGTGAGGTTTGGGCCTGGGATGGTGTTTATCTATTCCAGTGCAATTCAACTGGGGCTACGCGTACCCCTGGGTGTACGCGAAGATGTTTGTAGAAGTATGTATTGCTTCCTCTGGGGGTCTGCTGAAAATATCTGTTGACAGTTCTCTGCAAATGAAATTCGATAACATGTCAGTTTGTGACTTTTGTATTTATGCTCGAGAAGGGTACAATGAAATTAGTGAGAGTGCTATTTCACAAATTCTCCATTTCCATCAACATATTTGTGTGAAGAAGGTTTTTCTGCATTAACATCAATAAAAACGAAGCACAGAAATTGCTTTAATCCAGAATCAGCTCTGATTCTCGCACTCTCGAAGATTCGATTAAGAATCGATGTGTCTGCGTCCCGGGAACAAGCTCAGTCATCTCATTATCAGATTAGTTCTAAAGTTACTTTTAGTTTTTGAATTTTTAACATTGTCTTCAGTGTACGAATTATGATGGAGGATGAGGGGTATATCCTCCCCAATAGAACTGGATGTCTCCCGTATGTTTTGAAATTTCCCATGTGCACTTTATCCCTCTATAAATAGTCTTTCGATTGGCACACTGATTGTCCTTTGGTTGGGTCTCTATTTGTCCCCCTTTTTAATCAACAGACATGTGTATTAAGTTTAATAAGTTAATTTCGAGTTAATTTATTTTAAACAGTTTTAGGGGTACACAACTGGATGGCGAAGTGTGTCTAGAGGTACGCGAGAAAAAAAAAGTAGAATAACACTGATCTATTCCCTTTGACGGTAGAACTTAGGGGAGGGAAAGGAGACATACATAAAAATAAATCAAACTTAATAAGTCTTGAACCACCGGACCGATCTCAATCAAATTTTCAACTTAGATTAATTTCAATCCTGAGATGGATTTTGTTATATCACTTTAACGGTGTAACTTAAATGACGAGGAGGGTAAGAGACATTTAGAAATAATAGGAAATGACTGATATTAGTGCCAAATCTATAGTTTTCGAGGTCGCAGAGATTAACAATGACACTTCCAATGTCGTGCACCGCAACATGGGGAGGGGAGGGGGATATATAAAAATCATCGAAAATGACCGATATCAAAGAGCGCTTTAGTAATAATAATAAGTGACTAAAGGAACATATTACTATTTTTTTTAAATTTAAACCAGCGTAGCAGTTAATTGATGCTAGTCCATATAAATTACATTCTGCTAATTACTGTATGTATTCTACTGGTGAATAAAGATAAACATTCTCTCTATGACAATGGATCTGCAGATGAGATGAAATAAATAAACAATTGTTATGTACTTGTATTAAAATCGAAAACTATTATTGATAGGTAGACTATAGTTTGTACCACTTTCATTCATTACACTCCTACTGTGCTTTTCAAAGGTTTGTGTCTTCCCTTTGTATTATATGATGAATTCGTATCATGAATTACTGCTATGATTACAGAAAGTGATCCTCAGAATAGTCTTAAAGAGAGCAATTGTTGTAGAACCACAACAATCAAATCTCCGTGATCAGTGTTATAACGGAAGCTGTCTGCGTCGGAAAGAACAAATAGATTTTCTCTGTTAACACGTGGACTAATTACCACTTTCGTTTCTCATTAACGTTCCGCTTTCATTAGTTATCAACGGATTGTGGTCAGATGGCAACTCAAACGCTGCAACCAAGGATGCATGAAATTTCATTGTCTCGTGTGACTGAGTTTTTCGCCAGTATCAGTTGGAATAATCACATATTAAAAGCTTAGGAAACTAAAACTAAATATGGTATTTGACAAGACTTCGGTGTCAAAAGTGAAATTTGTATAAAGTTACGTGTGACTCCGAAACCCTTCACAGTCGTGTGAAGCGTTTTGATTCTGCTTCATCGTACAGTGTTTGTGTTTGTGTGTGCGTGCTTGTGGAACTTTATAACGGAAACTAAAAATGAATTTGTGTTTGGTGAGTAACATGCTGGAGTAACTAAATGCCATTTTTCTGTACTATAGGTGGTACAAATTGAACTACATTCTAAATATACAATGATAACAATTGAAAACACAAATCGCAAACTGATTCTACAAAATGAACAAAGTGCATCAATTGGACACGATTTGCAACAAATTTTAATATTAATGGAAGGTCAATGGGGTAACACATATGAGTGAGTCCTTATCAGATTTATTTCAAGAGGGCACGGTGGCTCAGTGGTAGAGCGCTTTCCTCTGGTGCGTGGGATCCTTGGTTTGATCCTCAGCTAAGTAAGTTTGTAGTGGATAGCATCATATCCGTGGGTTTTCTAGGGGGACACCCGCTTCCACTCTCTTTCTCATACTACCAATATTACCATCATTATTCACTTGCTTTGATGACCGTCTCCCTTAGCCTAAAGGGTATAATCATCGGATGTTAAACTGAAAGATTTCATTTCATTTTTGATTTATTTCAAGAGTAATTCATGACGAAAATTCAATAAGAGCCCTAGTAATGTACCCGAGCTCCTTCGTGGCTAGGCGGTTAGTGTATGCGCCTTTGGAGTGGGAGACCTGTGTTCGATTCCAGGTTCGTACTCCACGTTAATCAGCAGGTCCACGTTTCATATAGCCTTGCTGCTGAAAGGGACGCTAAACTCAAATTGAATTCAGTTCAACTCCTTGTACTGTAGCCGTTCTGTGTCAAATTTATCACTGCATGAACTCTCTTTATCATTTTTTATTAATCTGTGATGGAGGCAAAGTGGTTTAACAATTACTCACCTCTGGTAAAAGGGGGCTTCGAACTTCATTGTCAAATCGATTTTGAGATGGATACTCCAATTTAGGGTTGCCTAAAATAATGTTTTGTCTCGGAAAGTGTAAACGTATTTAGAATACCTCCGTCTCGTCCCAAATATAAATACGACTTTTTTTGTCTCGTCTTCTTTCGCAGGCAACCTTACATAAATTCCACAGGTATGTTTTCTCGGAAGTAATTATAATTACACAAATTACCATTGTTATACAGTGGATCCCTCAAGTTATGGGAAAATTTAGTTCGTTCTGTAACGCTGTTCCTGAAGCTAAATTTTCCCATTAAAATTAATGTAAATATAATTAATCCAATTAATTCCCATTAAAATTAATGTAATATATATTAAAGTAGGATTAAGAGTTAGATTTCTGAGATTTGGTCACCTATGACCATCTTAGCCCGTCACACACATAAGGGACGTTCCTCAGCGATCACACTGCCCGAGGAATTGGAGAGAATAAAACAAAAAAGTGAGAAGGAAGGAGGTGGCCTGGGACAATTGTGTTAAGTACCATTCCGGAATTTGTCTGGTAGGAATAAGGAAACCCAGGAAAAAAACTAATTCAGAATGACTGGTCTGAATAAGTTGTTACACCTTGTGGACCGAGTGTCACTTTGATGAGTTTCAGTGTGATTGGTAGTTATTACTGCACCCTCTCAGAAAATCCTGCATCCGACCCTGTATATATATATATTTTCAAATATATATATATTTGAAAAAAGGAAAATAAGTAACATTGAAATAAAGAAGTCAATATGACGGCTAAATAACGCAAAACTTTATTTAAAACAAAGGTTATGGATACATTTTGCCATATAACGCTTATGGTAATCACGCAAAAACACTCCTGGGCTGGTTGAATCGTCGATATAGGCATGTGTGTGTGTGAACGTAAGTATCCTTCCAAACAATTGCTTATAATACGAGGTAAAGGACTATTCTGTCAAGCGAGGTTTATTTTCCGTTCTAATCTCGTTCCATAACAATTCAGTAGTTCACCTAGTCTCCGGAAATGGGTGCCGATGCCCATGGGGTGCTACTGGGAACCAGAGCACAAAACTTACTGCCTCAGTTCAGATAACGTGGAACCTCATATTCATATTATCCAGGGTCAACTCAACCTGTTTCTAGTGGGAAACTCTTTGTAAATCATCATTGTGGTTAATAGTGGAACCTACCTCCATTACAATGTTTAGTACCCTGTATAATGTCATAATTTAAAAGAGAATGTTCTGTCACTTTGTTTGTTAGATTAACTGGTTGTTCATTATTGGTTTCTCTGTTTTTAACACGTTGAAAAATTGCATAACAACGATTTGTGAAACTAATTACTTACAGTCAATATATTATACTGTTCTAGTAAATACGATAATTGGAACTAGTACAGTAATAAGTACGTAATATGTATTTCGAAGGACTGTTGAATGCGTCGAAGGTTAGGATATTTGATTCTGAATCGTACTTTTTTCGATTCATATAAGTTTATTATTACTATTATTATTATTATTATTATTATTATTATTATTATTATTATTATTATTATTATTATTATTATTATTATTATTATTATTACATTTTCTTTCCGTTTTAAGTATGGCATTCACAACTAGTGAGCTACGATCAAGGTTTGTTGCCGTTTCTCACTGAGTAATTCTACTGTTTATCTTTCATTTCAGATATTTTGTTGTATTTCTTTTCTATTTTTTCTCGTATTTCTTTTCTCGTTGTTCTCCCCTAAATTTAATGCTTATACTGTACTAGCAGAATAAGCGTTCTTCGCTGGGGAAAAATCACTTTGGACACAAAGAGCTAAAATTGAATTTAAATGATACAGAAAGTGTCAGTGTTCATCTCAGCGACCCCGAAAACTATGAACTCGGCACTAATATCGGTTATTTTCGATCATTCTTAAATGTATGCCCCTCCCAATGTTCTACGTTCAAAGTGAATAGATAGAAACACTCTCACGACCGAATCTCGTCTATGTTGAAAATTTGTTCGCGATCGGTCGCGTGGTTCAAGAGCTATTAAGACACAAACATAATCACTTTAAATGTTATATATTAGACTACTCTTTGGTTAGGGTATGTTAGGTTAGGTAGCGCCAACGAAAACGTACAAGCATACCGAATTTCAACTTTTTATTCCAATTCCAAGTACTGAAAACATGAGATTATATGTCCAAAAATGACCCATTTAAATAATATGGGGAAATTCTTCATCCGCCGTTTAGACCCCCTAAATTTAAAAATGTTCACTTTTGACAATTTTGCTGTGAGTTAGTCCCAAAAATCTACAATTATGCCAAATTTCAACTGTCCACGTCAAGCGGAATTACCTCTTTATTTTAAGTCAGTAAGTTCATGTAGTTTTATATATAGTTAGCATTGCTTATATTTAAATCTTACGTTTCATTTCGCATATTTCTAACATTTACTTTTATATATGTTCTGTCTTATATTGCTTTCGTTTCTTATGTTCACTTTATTACATTTCCATTTCTATATTATCTGTCCCATATTTGCTTTCTTATGCTTTCCTTTTTTTTTAAATATTTTCTCTTATTTTCTTGTATGTCAAGTTTTACTTTCTTATGTGAAATATTCTCGTTAGAATTAACGTCCTATACAATGTTAAGGGATTCTGGAACGTCAAATTTCAGAAGTACGTATTAAGGAAATGTACTCTATAGGATGAACTAAAAGTCGCGTCCTGGTTAGCGGAGGCTTATGTTAGATGTAGAAAGAACACGGAAAGATATTTAAAAAAATATTATATAATAATAGAAAGCCTACGCACACGGTGTTTGTTCACCACAAAGTTCACTTAGTTCGACTTAGGATCGAACCAAGGACACTAGGCACCAGAAGTGGACGCTCTATCACTGAGCCACCATGTCTCCTGTTTTGGCGTTAGATACCATTAACAATATGACGATGTGACAACACTGCACGGCACATTACAAGATAAGTGTCTAACAGAGAAAAGTCACTACTATTTATTGCGGAGTATGGGTAGCGTGTATGACTAGCAATTGGGGATCTATGTTCAAATCTTACTGTGAATTCCATTTTAATTGTTTATTCGTTTATTTCTCTTACGGTGTAAAACATTATTGCAAGCTAAACAATGAAACAAAGTGGGAATAGTTCCAAAAAAAAAAAAAAAAACATAATAAGTACACTGATGTACCACATACATATCTGAACGTGTCAACATCGGAACCAAATCGCTCTCGCGCACTGAATTCGTTGATTTGGAGCTTAGTATTTCGTTCAGCACCGAAACTTTATGATATATGGACTGAGAGCTTAACGTGGAATCCAGTAACCATAGCCGCAAGGGAGCTCATGCGCATTGGAGGTGAGTCTTATCCATCTAGCATAATAGAAATGCACCCTTACGGATCAAAGTAGAATAAAGAGAACTTGAAGAGGTCGATCATTTCAAGTATCTGTGAAGTATTTTGACGAGAGACGCTTACCACATCAAAGAAATCAGGCCAACAATTTCCATAGCCAAAGAAGCATTCAACAAGAAAAGATCACTCTTAACTAGTAGGTTTAATATTGGACTGAGGAAGATGTTAGTCAAGTGCCTTATACGAAGCATTGAACATTATATTAAGGAAGTTAGAGAATAAATATTTAGAGAGCTTTGAAATGTTGTGCTTGAGGAAGATGAGAATATAAAATGAACAAAAGAGTAACAAATGAGAACGTTTTGAAATAAATAGGAGAGAAGAAGACGCTTTTCAGCAACATCCTTCGTAGGAAGGCCAATTGGGTTGGACACATATTGCGAAGAAATTATCTTCTTCATAACGCCATGGAAGACTTCCGCCAAAATTTTATCTGTAAATCCAATAGAAGAAAGTAAGTTAGTAAACCGTAGGGGCAGATCGGATAACAGTATAAAATGTTCTCGCAGAAATAGGAATACAAAGTAGAGACTGGGTCCAGTTGGCTAAATACAGAAAAGAACTATGTCGATGCGTTAGAAAGAAGGAAGTTTCTGTAGAACATATATACGACTAGTAAGGGGCATGTACAAGGGAGCAAAACCGAAGTGAAGGGTAGTGTGAGTATAACAGAAGGCTTACCTGTAGAAGCTGAACTGCATCACAGATCAGTTCTCAGATGGTATTTGCCAATTTTCTAATGAATGTATTGGCGAGGGAGATTAAAAGTATATCACCATGGAGTATTTTGTTTGCGGACGATACCGTTATATTTGAAACATCCAGAAATAAGGCAGAATAAAGTGAAAGAATGGAGGAGGGTGTTTTAAGAAAGAAGAGCATGGGGATAAGTGGAACAAAGACAGAATAGATGATACTGAACAAAGAAGACGAGAGCTTCTTACGGCTATCACCTACCTCGAAATTTTAGTATTTTCTACCTTGCATCGTACCTCGACCAGGATAGTGGATTACATACAGAAACTCATCACAGAATCTAAATTAGAAAAGGATGAGTGGGGTGCAGTGTGACAAGAAAACAAGTTGCAAGGTAAAATGCCGTAACAAGACCGGCAATGATGTACGATAACCTTGAGAATCACAAGAGCCCAGGAAAAGAAGA
The DNA here is from genome assembly GCF_964235325.1 of Thermobia domestica. Taxonomy (NCBI): domain Eukaryota; kingdom Metazoa; phylum Arthropoda; class Insecta; order Zygentoma; family Lepismatidae; genus Thermobia; species Thermobia domestica. Next base: position 184,876,728 of record NC_137470.1, read on the forward strand.
TGAAAGTGTTAGAGATGAGAACGCTAAAATGGGTGTGTGGTCTGACGAGAGAGAAAATAATAAGACATGATTATATAAGAGACACTGTTAAGGTGAAATACTTTAGCAAAAATTTTCCAGAACGAAGACTGAAATGGCTTGAACGTGTAGAACGAGAAAACAACTATTATGTGAGAAAGAGATTTGGAAAGATGGAAATAACAGAACGAAAGAAGAGACCCAATATTAGGTGGAAAGACAAGGTGCAATAAGGTTTGAGGGAGAAAGGGTAGAGAGTAACAGACGACTAGAATAGAGAGCTTAGGAAAACTGCTAAACAACAATGTGAAAGGTTATAGATGAACTCCGATAAAAGCCATGTTTGGAAAGTTGTCCACAACATACAGTAAAACCTTTGAACTTGGTCCTTCACTAAGTTGGCCACCTGCTTATCTTGGCCTGGTTCGTCTTTAACCAGCTTTCTCCCATAATGCATTTATTATTTATTACTATGTAAGTTGGCCATCTGTCTATCTTGAAAGTTGGCCGCATTGAAGCAACGTTTCCCCTATGATGATAATGATAAATTTACCTGCGTATCTTGGCCACGCAAAATACCGTTTTGTTAATTTTCCTAATTCTATTGTATTCCCATATGAGAAGCAGATGTTCTGTATTTGTGACTGGACACAAAGAAGCATGGATTCCCACGATTTGTTCTTGTAGGTCAATGGCCAGAACACTACCCTCATAAGCGGGTGGTGAAGGAAGATGTGTAAGAAAAAGCACGTACACAAATTCAGAAAATAGTTGTATATATTTGTTTATTCTATCTGTTTTGAAACAAAAAAGAAAAACATTAGCTATATCAGCTCCTTTTATCAGTGGAAAACTTTAGTAATTCCGGAAAAATTCTCAAGGTTAAATATTTATTTCTGAACGTAAATGTGTATTGGAATTGAAGTTGAATCTCTCTCGCTGACAGACAATCCATCGCAGTACAATATCTGGATTGTTTTTGTGTTTAACATATTTTGTAGTGCGGTGCAGTAACATGAATGTACATGTAAGACAATATGGAGTCAAAATCAATTGTACTCTCACCAAAAATGCACTACAAGGTCACAAACGCTAATCATTTGTTCACAAATTACTTTCGATTTGTTTTGGTATCAAAAAATTAATAAAATTAAATCAATGTATTCAAGTAGCAGGAAAATAAACAATAAATGTTTAATACAAGGTATTTCAAAACAACACCGACCACGTTTGAGAGGTGATTCCTAACACCAAGATAAGACACAAATTATAGACCAACCTGGTTGTATAAATGCTTCCTTTCGGAATTATAGGCTGTAGAAAATATGAAAAAATCAACTTTAAAGGTGCATAGCTCCAAAATTATGGGACTTAACCATAGTCGGGTCAAGACTTCACTTATGAACTAATGTGTGTGTTATCCAAAAATCCATTTTTCAGAATCCTAAGGTATCACGCAACAATTTTTATAGAATGAGTTCGGCTAGGGGCATATAATCTGAGGTACTCACCATCTACCTCTATAAAAATTGTCACGGGAATACCACATGATTCTGAAAACATGGCTATTTGGATAGGGCACATACTAGTTCGTAAGTGAAGTCATGACCCAACTACGGTAGGTCCCATAGTATTGGAGCTATGGACCTTTAAAGTTCATTTATTCATATTTCCGGCAGCCTATAACTCCGAAATGACGGATTTCTGCACCCTGGTTGGTCTATACTTTTTGTCTTATCTTGGTGCCACGAATCACCTCTCAAACGTTTTCGGTGTTGTTTGAAACACCCTGCAAATATAAAACATAGGCAAAAATCGGAAACATGGAAATATTGAATAAAGAAATGTCAGAACATTAAATTTAAATAATTTGGGAAATCTGCTAATTTGGTTTCTGGATTTAATAATTTTATATTTGAAAATATCTACCAATTGATGTTCCAGAAAATATTACAGTCCTAAGAATTGTGTAGGGATATTGAATTTTCAGCTAACTAAAACATTAGCAACATAGTCTCTCTCTCGATATATACATACCTATCTACAGCTTAACATGGGATCCGAACCACATGATCTCCCGCCATAAATCGAATCCGTGTCTCCCCCACTAAAGGGCGAGCGAGCGCTAATCGCTTAGCCACGAGGGATCTCCTGGTTAGGAATTTTTGGAACAAGGTTGTATATTGAGAGCTCCAAACATATTTTCTTTAGAGCCTAATCATACATTTAATATACTGCCTGAGATAATACAATTTGTCTTTATTTGATTTTATTGGTTGTTGAAGTCAGAGATGGTAGCGTATTCCTTAGATATGAAATGTCTTGGAAGCAAGATGGTGTTGTGCAAAACAGCCTAAAACAGTAAGAGTTGATCTCGCATGATTGTACGTGTGATACTGCACCAGGGTCAAGCGCCTGTCGTTATTTGGAGTCCGCATGATTAGAACCGCCCGTTCTTCATAACTTACGTGTTGCATGAGGACGCAAAAACCTAAAACTCAAAATATTGGTTATTGATGTATTTTTATGATATAAGTTTTTCAATTAAAATTAACTTAAATTTGCATATTCACTAAAGAACTTTTGTGCTTTACCTATTCAAGGAAAAAATTGACTCATATCGATATTTCTAAGTTGCTTAACACTCAAAAAGCAGTTTTTTTTCTTTCAAAAGAAAATGTCTATCTTGTTGAAGCTGTAGGAACAACTTAATATATCAATAGAAATTGCAATCAAATATGTGCTTTTTAATGTCATTTGATTTACGTGCTTATTTATTTATTTCAGATGATTAGTGGTCTTGTGATGATAGCTACAATCGGAATCACATCAGCAGGTGACGTAGTAAAAAAGTAAGTAATTAGCTCCATTAATTACAATATTAAACTCCGTAAATATAATTTCAAATGCAAGCAAAATATTGAAATTATGAAGCGGCTAGTTCGCACATACGTCCTTCTGTCGAAAGTAATCACCACTGGCATAATGTTAGGGAACACCGGGCCCCTCGACATCCCTTGTTCGAAATAAAATATACATATTGCGTTATGTATATAAATGTTATGTTATGTTATTATTTCCAGCAGAATTTGCTGTTCCAGATGCCGATTCCCCTCGCCTGGGGAAGCGGAAACACTCTATGATATGAGCATTGCTCAGATGCGTGTTCCTTTTTTTTCTTTTCTTCTCTCTAACGAAGTTCTTCAGGCGTCCAAGAGCTGCTGCAAAATGCTAGGATTAGAATGCGCATACACAAATCTTGTTTTTCTACCCTTTCTTATCCATAAGAGCCATTATAAAACAAAATATAAATTGTATTAGGTAGAAACTGTTTAAAAATAGTTGTATATTGTTGGAATATATCTCATAGCCAGTTGCACTCCCAAATTGTAAAGTGTTACACAACTGTTATTAATACAGGGTTTGTTCCAAAAGTTCTCGGAATGATGTTTCGTAGTTGGCACTGCTGGCTGACGGGGCGAAGCATTTTCGTCTCTCTCGTCAGAACTTTTGAACTCGTCAGAACATTTTCGTGCAGACTTTCTTCATTTGAATATTCTCCGTTAAAATGAGATCAACGATTGTTTTGGGTACTCCACCCTCCTCTGCAGTCAGCCGCACACTTAATCGTCGGTCATTGTCAAAAACTTGACCCACATTTTGCACCGAATCGTCCGTTTGTGATGTCGACGGGCGTCCCGAGCGTTCGTCATCGTTGACGGACTCCCGACCTTCCCGAAGCTGCTTGTGCCAAATGAAACTATGACTTTTTTCATCGACCGTCACCGTAGGCTTTCCGAAGCACTTGGAGCGTCTCCGCTTTGATCCAGTTTCACACACAATTGGATTGCATAAAGCTGTTCTAAAAACTGCTCCATTTTTCGCTCTACGAGGGTGCACTAGATACCTCTGCGCGGAGCGTAACTCTGCCTCAACAACTGCCGATCTCGTTTCCAACCTTAGACTCGCTGCCAACTTCTCCGTCTGAAGCTCCGCCCCGTCAGCCAGCGTTCCTAACTACAAAACATCATTCCGGGAACTTCTGGGACAAAACCTGTATATATTTAGTGCTTTGATCAGTTTACTAATAGTGTCGAATACTTACGAAGCTATGATGAACAATGTATATCTATATGTTTTGAAGTTTATACAAATTATTTTATTTTGTTGCAGGCATGTAGTCATAGTAATTCACGATCCCGGTACTTTAGTGCGTAATGATCACCATCATCGCCATAGACAGCATTCTGCCCACAGCCATAGCCATCATAAAGGAAGTAAAATCCATGGAAAGAATAGGTACAAGATATCTGATGAAGAAGATTATAGTAGCGAGGAAATAAACTTAATACCAGATTACCTGGAAACTAGACACGTTCATCATCATCGAGTGAAGGGTTTACCTTATCATCGTCATAAGGGAAGCAAAGGTCATAAGTCCAATATAGATAGTGAAACTCGAGTGAGAGATTATGTTTTTAACAGGGAAAAGGGTAAGGTAAAAGTTCATCCTATGAATAATACTGGTCCAATTCTATTTCCTAAAGCTCCAAAAACTACACAAGTCCCACTCACAACAAAGAAACCCACACCACCACAAAAATTTAGAAACCAAGATAAAGTTACTCCTGCGAATGTGCATGTTTCCACGGACAACAGATCCAAAGATTCACAACAAGAACATTACAGTACACCCAAACCTCATCAGCCACCTCACAGAGGCCTTGAAAATCCAACAGTAAAACCCATGTCCTTTACGGATGGAAAGCATTATCAATCACCTTTTTTTAGATTCACTTCTGAATTTGATGAGCAAACTACAAGTTATCCACAAAAGCACGGTGAGATTTTCCATTTTTCACCTTCAAACACAGATGAGCGTCATGCTGCAGAATCTATTGTTGGCCATTTTCGTGATCAAAGCGACAGTAACCATGGACATAAGTTTCACCATAACACAGGCCATCGCCATTTCCAACCCGAGAGTCACCGTCAGGTGCCAAGTAATTTTAGAATCCTCTCTTCAAGTGGCCATAGCTATAGTAATTATGACAGTGATGAAAAGGGTTCAACAGCGCACCCACCTAGCGATCAAATTCCTGAAGAACCGAAATCAGGTCCTAAGGATATGTTTGAGTGGTTAAACAATCGTGGAATCATTTCCACAGCAAATACTAATCATGATGTTGGAACAACAGACAGCGACACGGCTAATACCCAAGCTTCTCTTGTTCGCCCCCACGAAATTTGGGGTTCGAACTTCAATTCTGTAGATATGAGTGAAGGAAAGTCAAAAGAATTTCTTGGAAATCTTAACAACAAAATTCTAGAGTACAGAAATTTCATATTAAACTTGTAATCATATTACACCTGACTTTTGTCTCCATCTTAACTTTATATTTATTTCTATTTTATCGTTTTAACAAAGCAAAATGATGCAGATCTGTATTGTTTCAATTTCAACAAGATTCCAGTTTCATGAATTATCGGTGTGAATTCTGAACAAAATGCTACTCCGCCTTCATGCACTTTTTGTCGATTTTTTTTTGGATAGACTGGAAAATATAGTACATTTTTCAGTATAAAAAAAAGTTGCAATTGCCCAAAGTAACTTATACAAAAATTCATAAATTGATTACAAGGGTATGAACACAGATACATATAGGGGATGAGAATTCTGGCTGGCAACTACACAATGTTATTAGCACATTAGTAGAGAAATAGCGAGACACATTTAAGCTTTCATAGAAAAAAGAAACTTTAACTTTTACCCCCCATGCTTTGTTCATAAAAAGTAACAATGCAATTCATTGTATATTTATATTGTGTTTATGACATTTGTGTAGATCAACTTACAGAATTGTTTAAATATTAACATTTAAACAGCCTATAATGGTGCATGGCCGTTTAACTTTTATTATAAGGTCACAATTACATGTGCTTGTAAACAAAAACGTTTTACCATCCTATGAAACGTCCAGTCGTCAAAATTTTTAACATATTTCTTTTAAAGAAAACCATTTAAACAGCGAACATTTTTCTTAGTCAATCATAAACTTGTGTATGTTAGGAAACTTTTGAAAACATTAAAAAAATATGAGTTTACAAAATAATTTTTGCTTAAATTGATTTCAGAATCAGAACGGAATAGTATATTTTCATTTGAATGTATGTTTTCAGTGTAGAAACATATTTCGTTATAGACATTATTGTTAATTTCTAAATTATTTTCTAGTATAAAAATGATCATTCTAAGAATGTTTTAATGATCTAGTTCTAGACAGGGATACACTATTTTCGGATGGAAGGTTATCGCAGTCGATTTTCATAACAACATTTCTTATGAGATTATTTGTTACGTTTCTGACTTCCTTTTAAGTAGAAAGAGCAAATCCAGATTTATACATGACATTTATGTAAAGTGATTTGGAAGAAAGGGAGATCAAAGTTCGTATATATAATCTCATCGTTATAGTCTACCGCGTTTGTGAATAAAATCCAATGGAAACGACTCGAGTAACGAACACTCACCTATAAGAATCTTTCAATAGTGTTAGTCCATAATTACATTAGCTGCAATAAATAATCCAATTATTTGTACTGTTTGTTCAGTTGTGCTTAACTTGCTCTCCAAATATAATTATATTTCCCTCTGTTTTTGTATTCTAAGTATGAGATACTAAGTGAAGATACAACTATAATATATGGTTACTCATATGCAATTAATAAAGTAACAAATATTTAAATTGTGCTTATGTAGAATATAATTTCGCTACAATATGGTATACTGTATTTCTGACATTAGGACCTTCTTCAAAGTTTTCGTTCATATTCTAATATAAAGTATACTAAGAATCAATCTTCCGCATACGGATTAACCATGACAATGTTTCCAATGTTTCAAAACGAGTTACTAAATTGAATACTATTTTAAAATTTGGATAATTCTATCATCCATGGGGACCATAGTTGAATTTAAAACTCTTTTCACGCTTCGACAAAAATGTACACAATAGTAGGGATCATTATTTTCCTCATGTTCTCAGTGTACAGGAAGACTTGATTAGAACAAGGATTCCATCCAGCAACTCATTACCCATCCTGGATATTTATCTAAAACAATTAATATTGACAGTGTACTATTTTGAAGGCACACTTAAATGCAAATATTTTCTATATTATGGATATTGAGTAACTTAATCTTTACTTATATAGCAGTTGTTAAGTTTTTCGTTTAAATTTGTACATTTTTGTTATTCTATAATTTCCATAAATGATTTATGTATATAACATGTTTAATCTTTCTTGAATATATATGTTGCATATTTGTTATTCTTTCACTTAGTGCCATTTCAAAAGCGAACCATTATTTATATGGGGTAAAGATTTTCTTGTCACTTACAGTCACCAGCAACCATTGGTATGCAATAGAGTCAGTAGTTTTGAAAAGCTCATGAGTCAGAAAAGTAAAATTATGAGGACATCGACAAAAACATTTTTTTTTTCAAATATTCTGAGAGTTGTGAAATGATCGACATTTGTTTCATAAAGTGGAGTTTTCTGTCACTGTACGAAATGAACAATTATGAACAAAACAAATAAATAAAAAGTTAGACTAAAGCAAAATCGTCATTTTCTGACTCATGACCCTTTTTAAAACTACCTATTCAATTGTTTCTCTCACAAACTTACAAACAAACTTACGAACTGATATGCAGTTTCTGTACTGTATTATCCTATATCCTTGAAAAAAGAATTAAGCTTAGTCTATACGTTTGGGAGCTATTTTCGAATGATCAAATTTTGTTCAAATTTGCTGGTGATTATATGGAACAAGTACCAATTTACCTAAACAGTTTTTTAAAGTTATTTTTTCTTAAAATTTGTATCACTTGTATGTAGGATAATTTCGTTAGTGTAACATGTATGTCAGAGAAAAAAGTGTAATTGTAATCCTTTATTGTATGTAACATTTTCCGAAAACTAAACAGAACTGTATACTAAATACAATATAGTATATTACTTTGTGTATCATTCATTTTACTAAATCAATGTAACTTCAATTTCAAGTAACATAACTTGAAATTTTTGAGACACAAGCTTTGGAGTACATCCTTCTATGTATCTTCAACTAGCATTGTCTGTCCAACTAAATTTATGCTAAACAAAAAAAATAATAAACATTATTAATAGATACATGTTTTTGTTTTGTTGATTGAAACAAAAATGTTGTGGAAAGAAAAATCGAATGAAATTGTTGTTGAACTGACAAAACTTTTATTTGTAATAAGTAGTTAAAAGTTAATCCCATTGCAAAAAAAATTCTTAAATTTCTGCTTTTTTTTCAAAGCTATTAGAGAAATCAAGAAATGTTAAAATTTATCAGCGTGATATTCTAGAGGGCAAGAAATTATTCAGTAAACTATCCAGAGATGATCTTTGATAATGACTAGCTCGTCGCCCAATCGTAAGATATAATAATTAATTTCAACACTAGTTCTTCATTAATGGCATGGATATTGATAAGATAAACTACTTTCTAAGTAATAATCATTTATGCGGTGAAATTTTACTGTCTTTATTTTAAAATATTTTGAAACATATTTAAGCAATGAGCGCAAAATGAATGGACAAAATCAAAACTAATTAACCTAATCATCTAGTATCTATCAAGAAAGGTAACATTTCATCTCCTCTTCAAAACAAAATATTTTCATTCTACATGTGAAGCAGATGGAGAGTATAATTGATAGTCCAAATTACACGATTCGTTTGGGGTAACAATTTATGAAATCCACCCAGCAATTTAAATGAAATCTTCGGAATATTTCGTTTTGTACGCAAGCATCACCGCACAATATTAGCAGGATTGTGAACAAGGTAAAAGATCTGACGGTAAACACCTTTGCGTTTGTAAGTATCTAACTTGAAAAAAAAATATGTAAATGAAATTGTTGAAAAGGAAAATTACAGTATGTGAATATTAGCACATCACTCAAGATACTTAAACAAATATGCTTATGGTACTGGCTACTGATACAATCTCCTGAGATCCTCTAAAACACATTTTGATTTTAATCTAACCAAAAGAGTAATATAAACATCCGATATCCGAGTAATCCAAATATAGTTTTACAAAATAAGTAGGCCAAAGGAAATGTCCATTTGGACATAGAAATTACGCATGTGAAACTTGAACTCTTGATATCTTAAAGTTTCCGCTGTTAATGTCTCTTAATAATTAGCAACAATATAGTAGTACAATTTTTATCTCAATTCCGATTGCAAGTACAGATAGTTTCTGTTAACTCTCAACTCTTCAATTAAGATCCTTGATTGAAACTTGCAAAACCTAATGAACTATGTAAAACATTTTTAAAAGTAAGTGAATGAAAACTAGCTGTGTTCTTCTCGTTTGGCGGGTAAACTAATATATATATACTTTGCACTAAGTTTTATGATTGAGTGAAGTGGAATGGAAGCACATCTCTTGTACGTAAACAGCGGTGTTGTTGATATAGATCGCATATCAAAATATCAATTTGACAATTTTCGGATTTACGTTTTGTAAAGGTATCATTAAAAGTATGTTTCCAAGAAACGTGAACTTGGTTCCCCGACTTGGAGCATGAACAATTTGATTAGCGCCGTTGGTTAGTACATTGTGCTTGTCTGTACACGAAACCCCATCGTTTGTGCTTTATTAGTTCCGGAGATATAACCAAAAACTTGTAGAAGCGTCAAGTTCATTCTGGCACCCGACCTCAGACACAAGCGATCAAAATAGTGTTGTTCGTTGGTGCATCGTTTGTGCACTAAACCCCATAATTTTTGCTGCAATAGTCCTGAGATATAAGCCAAAAACACAAAAGCAGAGCTGGAAACTGAAAACAAGTTACTGTTATTTCTTTTTAATAAAATGATTATATTTCTCCTTGTTGAGCACAAACGATGAAGTTAATGCCATATATTAGTGCATCGTTCGTGATCGTTTGTGCACGAATCTTCATCTGATCAATGAAATAATAATATCGACTAGTGCAGTTAACTGCAACATGAGGTTGAGAACATTTAAGTAGTGTTAGATTTATATTGCGTGAACTTGAGAGGATATGTGTTGTGATCTTTAAGCCAATAGTAAAAATCACAGTTCATTCTGAATTGAACTCATCAAAAATCAAGGGATACTATACTGATGGCAGTGTTGAGACTGTAGAAAAGGAGGGATGCATATCATTAATGGAAAATGCTTTCAAATTGTATACAGCTACAGTTAGGAAACATACATAAGAGAGAGAGCTGTGGGTAAACCAAAAACAAACTGGTATCACAATATAAAAATGGATTTTTGGAAATTTACTGGATTGATTTAGTACCAGTAGGATGACGAATGCGGCGATGAACCTCAGTGATTGATTTTTTGGTCCTTACGTCAAGCTTGCGAAGGATTAGATCTAATGTGTATATGGACATTAAAGTATACCACCACTTACGTTGTCAGCTGCAAAACAAATTATGCAAGATCATCTCACATGGAATAGTCCTTTATCCTCCACAATCGTTCATCTCCAAGAAGGTGGGTTACAAGAAGTAACCACAGATTCATGTTCCTCAACTCGACAAGCAACCAAGAAATCATTCACAAAGGGCAAGGTGGGCATCTATCACCATGCAAAGTCGCATCAAAACTTATGATAACTTAAGAGATATCGCCTCACATAGAGAGGTACCGTAAAAGAATTCAGTACAACGAAGTTTCTTTACGAGAAAAAGCTCTTGTGTGCAACAAATATATTCGATCTTTGAGACGTTCGAAATAGTGCAGCTCCGGCATCTTACGGTGACATAAAAGGAGCATCACACAACGGAAAGTTAATATCTGCAGTACAAACAACTAGTCTTATAAGATGGATTGTTCTAATAAAAGTTACATCAACATAAACACTACGCCTTATACACGTAGCATAACCGAAAAAAAAAATATTGTTTTCGTCGGTCTGAATCCCTATTGTGTACCAATATCTGCACTGTCCATGTAGACTTTACAGCTTTTGCCGATAGTCAACTGGCACAAACGGAATATTGTCCTCTGGAAGTGCTTTAGAGCTAAAAGAAACTCAAACCAGAGCTCAAATTAGAGATTTTCTTCCGACTCATTTAATCAACCAATCAACTCACGAACTCGATGTTAACACCCGTTAAAAGAACAAATCATAAAGAGTGTCTTTGTGCAGGAATGAGGCGAAACGCTGGCTGACGAAATGACAAATGGAGTCTTTGGATACTTGTACTAGAACTTTGGATTTCTCACTTTTCTTCACTCTTCTATCGATTGTGCATTGTTTGATTGGGCAATGCTACTATCAATAAAAGATGTTCGCTTGTCATGCAAAAACAACACTAACAGCGTTTCCTAAAGAAACAAATCTAGTGGACATCTATCTCATCAAACACAGATATAACTCAATATACCAAGACGAGACGAGACGAATGTCCCAAAGAAGCACACTAATAAGGTAAACAACAATAACCATAATAGCTCAACGAAGAATACTGATGACAACAAACTAAACAAAGACACATGGAACACTCGTAACACACAACCACTATAAGAGGGAAAAAAAGAGAATAACCAGCAGATGCACCTCCTCAGCGTAAAACATACTCCATTTCCAACAAATAGATAATATTTCGCAGAATTTATAGAAGAATGCTATGGACACATATTGGTCATGTACAGTAATACCTATCCAGCAGAAAACAATAACTACATAAGTTGCCTATACAACAAAGAGGAAGATTTTATTAATTTCTTCACGCCATCACATTTTTGTGAGCAAACCAATATGTACACTGGACCACATAAATTCTTGAGATACAAAATCCGTGAGTTAGACAACCGAACTAATGCCCGCTAAAAGATTAATTGAAGGGTAAGGCGAAATACCGAGGAATGTCCATGTGTGTGCTTTAACTGGTGCTTTGGCCTATCAGCTGATGACTTTTGGTATTATTTGGTATATGCCATGCATGCGTAGATGTTGAAATGTCAATGTAAAAAGGGCAAAAGATTTGACTAACCATATTCATTTGTACGCGGTTTTCAATATTAAAACACCCTTTTCTCGAAAATTCACTTTTGTGATATTCCTTCTTTTTCGCCTTGCCCTTCAATTATGTCTTCTTGAGTAGCTAGAACAGTCTCATGAAGTTGCCCACACCTGTTAGAAGAACAAATCATAAAGAGTGTCTTTGTGCAGGAGTGAGGGAAACGCTGGCTAAAGAAATGACAAAATAAGTCTTTGGATACTTGTACTCACAGTACCCAGCACAATACCCAAATATATATATATACGGACACCAGAGGGGCCGATGAGAAGATGACAGTTGGGGTCTTAAGCAATCTTATAATTAACTCATGTGAGAGATTACATAAATAAGTTAACTTACTTCAAATGAATATACATATATGCGTATCAAAAAATATACGGATAGCTTATGTAGTATATGTAGAAGGTTATTACTTTTAAGTAAACACAAAACCTTGCGCTGAGTTTTGAAACTATTGACAGTAGTCCTACCTGCAAATCAATTAAGGTATAGATGGATCATTCGTAAGAAGAACCCAGCCCCCAATGAAAACTTTAGGAGTCTAACAGCGACTGAGCTCCTAGATTCACTCACCACTGATTGATACCTACTACAACCTCGAAACAACAAATTGTTCGATTTCATTATTCATTAAATAACTTTTGAAAATTCTAAATATTGGTATGAGTAATTTATTTGTAATTATTAAAAATGCAAAACTTAAAAATACTCAAATAAGTTGGAAGACTTCTCCGTACTAAACGTATTTCCCCTTAGGTTGCAAATAAAACTGAGGGTTCCTGATTTGTGTAATATTCGTAAAAAATGATACATTGAGACACAGGGGGAAAAGGGGAAAATGTAGTGTTAATAAACAACAATTTAAAATGAAATAAATTGACGGATCATATCAAATATAGGACAATTTACAGAATTAACTCTGTATCACGATTTCTCCATCCATTTTTCTTCCTTTATTTTCATGATTGCATCATCAGTGAATTTCTCCACTGGGGATTATCTTTCATTTAGCAGCATCCAACTGGAGCGCAGCCTTATAAATGGAACATTTTAAAAACTATAAAGGGCGAGGAGGTTCGAACCCGGACCGCGAGATTAGGAAACCAAGACGCTAACCCCTCACATAAAGCATTACTTATTGTGGCTCGCCTAAATAAAGATCATTTTCTGTTTGCTCAAAACAGTAGCTTGTTAATAGTCAAATTGATTGGCAAACCACAGGAATATGTAATTGAGGACTTGGAGGACATTACATCATTGCATTCACTAAATTATCAACATTTCAGATATCTTATAAACAAAATACAAAACTCTTATACTTTTAATCAAATACGGTGAGTATATTATACTGGTAAACAAACTAAAACGAGTCAATTACCGCGTAGTAATCATGGTTCAGTGGTCAAGGCTCTCGACTACTAATCTGAAGGTCCTCGGATTAGATCCACGAAAGGCTAGTATTTTGTATTTTAGATATTTTTGGCCATTAATTGATGATGACACATGTTTTATTAACTTCAGATATTGGAATACTCCGACGTCTCAGTACTTGAACTATCAAATCTTCAGGAATAATACTAGTAATAAAATAATAATATTAATTATTACATCTTAGAAGATTAAAAGTTAGGAGCTTATTATTGCTCAGGTTGTACCATTATAAGCACAAACGTGACATTTGGCAAGATTATGTCGGTTTTGTTTAGTGTTGCCCACAAGAAGATCTGCTATTCAGTATATAATGAACATCGTGGCCACCATATTGAAAGTGGTCATCTTGAATTTGGATTCTCAATGTAAAATAGAAAGTGGGTCATGTGGCATAAGAAATAACACTAAAATTTTACCAAGAATGCATTGGTGTTAGCCACCTGTAGTAACTTTTGTGAGTTGAGAAGTAGCATGCAAGAAGGACGCACAAAAACTCTGTGAAAGTCTCACCAGTGTGATACAAAAGCTAGAGCTTCGAAAACTCTGGTTTGTATACAGACCAAAAGAAAGGTGTGTTTACGTGCAGAATAGTTGCGAGTAAGGAAAATATGGTCATTGACGACAGAGAAAGAAGAGACCAAAATGAGTCCGTGTCACTTACTGTGTGTGCTGTTTGCAGACAGAAACTATACGAGAAAGATCATTAGCTAATATCTGCATTATCAGTGAAGTAGTCGATTAAGAAAGAGTGGTTAGTAGAAAGGTTAATTTGCCCTTGATCGGTGAGCCACTGTTGAGGAAGTGCTAGAAAATGACAATGTATATTATAATTCATGATTTAGAAAAGTCGTTTCTTCTTGTGGACATGAATATGAATTTCCCAGGTAGTTGTGTCATTATTAGTGAGTTAGTTTGGGACGGAGACAATAATCCCTATTCAGATGATCAGAAATGTATTTATTAGTGAATATTGATACAGTTGTCGAAGAATATGAAACGTTAGAGATGGATGATAACGTGTCAAATGAGGACGAGAGAGGCAGTGACCGTTACAAAAGTAGTCACAGTGACCCTCGGGAAGAAACTGGTGTAACAGACTCGTCAACGCATGCTTAACGATACAATTCCGACCAGCGTAGTAGTTTGCCATACGCTACATCCCCATCTAATAAGGAGACTACAAAATATACGAAGCCAACAGTTAGAATGCATGTATTACTACTGCATGAAGACAAAAAAATCTTTAAGTAAAAGAAGAAAAGTGCCATCTGTGTTTTCACGCTACAAGTTTCTGCCCTTTTGTAACTTTGAACAAAACAGAAACAAAGCGTCTGTGAGAAAAATATACTATGAGATATTATAACCTATTAAAAGAACGCGGGTCTTGAATAGAATACTTGAGGATCAGACAATTAAAATGCGTTCGATGCATCTAAAAAAAAAGGACATGGATCCATCGGGCACTTTGCAATTCCAAGCATCTTGGTCTTGGATAGAAAACAAAATTCAAAACGTAACAATATTGTGTCACACACAATTACTCATTCCGTGTACAAAGTAACCAAAGATGAGCAAGAGTTACATCAAACCGTAGAAAAGCTTGTTACTGAAACAGTCTATGATTGTAAAAGAAAACCTCAACTTAACAGTTTTTAACAGTTCAAAGTAGATACGACAAGAAAATACATTCAGATAGGACATAGGCAAAAAAGTGTCAAACGATTACTGTAGCATAAAATCAACGACAGCAGTTACGCACTCGTATATGATAATGCTCATTATGTCAATGGTTAGGAAACTAGTATTGCCATTATTTCTGATATCCGCTGAACCTAAGGGTAAATGCTTGACATCAATATCAAGGTATTTGCTAGAAAATCAGCAAATATGTGCAAGGATGATTTGAAGTTTTTTTCTTCAGGAAGTATTTTGGCCACATGTGCAAGATAATTCCATCTTGCTGTTGGTTGATTCGTGGTCTTGTAACAAAGATGGTAAACTGATGCATTCAACTGTTCCGGATAACATTAAGTTTACGTCCTAAATGCGCTGGACGTATTCAAACTATCGATGTTAGATTATTTCACACGAACAATCAGCACGTGATGTTTATCAAGGATGCTGCATTAATTATTGATGTGTTTTATGTATGGCATCTTGACGAATTCATCCGTCTCCAAGCATTTACGCACTTCCAGTTTAATGATCCCCGGTTCGCCAATTTCATTAAACTTGACATCTACATGGCTGGATATATTGAAGAGAAACCGGAAAAAATCCAGACTCAAATGTCCTTTAGTTTTGATTACGAAACATAATCGGATTGTCAGCAGCATCAGGGTAATAATCCCTGTTTCGTAAAGTGTGGACACTGTGAACAGAGCTTGTGTTTTCATCACAATCTTATAGATACTATTCACATTAACTGTCCTTCATAGATTGGTATGTAGCTTTATCAGTATACCTGCTTATGTGATTATATATGTTATTTTCTCTGAGAGGAACCACGTCGTAATTGTACCTGTAATCCCCAGTCCTCCTTTGCGTCAGATGTTTTAACGTGGCACTGCAATATTGGTAGCTTTTTGCGTGTGCAAGTAGCCTTTGTCATTTTTCTAGATGTGCATCCTGTGCCAGCATTATTCCGAAAGGTTATTTCGACGTTTGTTCAAATGTCCCCTCCCGACTTTCTTGCGTTTTACTTCTCAACTCACAATATATTTACTACAGAATGGTTAAAGCTAATGAATTAATGATAAAATTTCAGTGCTATTTTATATGCCACATTATCCACTTTCTCTTTTACATTGTGAATTCGAACGAATGATTCCTTAGCCTTATGTCTTGCTGTGCCCTTCGGGCCCATATTTCTTCCGGCTCTCCTGCTTTCCATGGTTCCTTCAGCTGCTATAAATTTGCATGTATACATAGCTTCACACCCTCTTTTATATCTGACACAGGTCGTTTGGCAACTCTAGTGCCACACTCGGACCCTTCCCTGGTTAGCGTAGTGGCATGATCATTTGTTTCGTAATTTAGGGGTCCTGGGTTCGGCTCTCTCTGCGTTAATTAAGGAAATTTATATCAACTACAATATTCATGCTTCTCATGTGCAATAAAATGAAAAATACTCAATTTATTTCTGTCATACAAGCTAAAGTCGAAACGACTTTCTTCACAGGGAAAATACTAACAAAGTGACTTCACATGTCTGTATACAACATTGATTTGTACTGTCTGATAACGTAACGTATTTCGTAAACAGTTAGTGAATACATAGGGGTCATACTTAGGGCCTAGTATGTCGTAAATGTGTCTGAAATGATATTGTTTCCTAGCAATTATTCCGAACGCCTTCCACTATTACTCCTACTGCTAGAAATAAAAATTGTATTTTCGTTCACCATTTCCAACACTTTCCATATATCCGTCCAACCAAAATTTGTAAATTGGAGCTATTCCTTTTTATATTGCTACGTAAATTTTGTTAGAATACAAAATAACGTATACATAATCCAAAGTCCTTTAAGGAAAGAAAACGTGTTACTATGTATCATGATGAAGACAAATTTTACTTAATTTCTGTTTAGGCATCCGAAATTCCGATATTCATATTGTCCAGGAGCTGACACCTTCTTTCTCTCCCCTCGTTTCCTTTCGGACGCTAATCCTTAAAAACTATATCTTATCTTTTTTTTCTTCTTTTCCTATCAACCTCAGTATGCTTTTTGATATTGCAATAGGGTGTAATATTGAGGTCTCAAATCTTCAGTCACAAGGGTAATAATAATAATAATAATAACAATAATAATAACAATAATAATAACAATAATAATAATATAGAAGACAAATCCCGTATGAGGACAGAGTTTACTAAAATCTGTAAAATCATCCCTAACATTATTCAAACGTTACAAAATAGTCAGGATTGGAGAGAAGTGTCCGGACCCCCAGAACACATCCCTTGCTTACGTCCCTACAATTAGCTAATTTTTAAACGAAAGGTTTCCGAAAAAATCTTGTAGAAAGTACGGATACTGAACTCACAAGAGCTCAAAGAAACATAAGTTTTCAAGTTTTACGTTCCATGGCTATGACAGCTAAACTAAAGAGGACGTCGATAATGAGATTGAAAGCAATAGCGGAATAAAGAATGTAATCTAAAACTGAACCCCGAGAAAACCGACAGACATGGTGCTTGTCCAGCATAATGCCCACTGAGCGGAGCTGGGATAGATACAGTTACACAAGTTCCAGAGCTGAGAGGGTTACGATTAAACCAACCATAAAGAAAACTCTAAACCTTTATGGAATATGGTGAACCATTAAATTCACAATACTCTGGTGATAATAATAATAATAATAATAATAATAATAATAATGGTATTAATACCATGTAGAAATTATTCTACCGCAAGTTTTCATTGGTAATCAAAATATATAACAGAAGTAAGTGTGGTTTGTCCGTGCGTGCCAGCAAGGCTCCAAAACCAAGACCCGGAACCCCATGGGAGTTATATGGTATTGTAGCCCTGTATCTCCCATCCTTGACGATTTCGATTTACTACCAGGGGTCCTAGACGGAGCAAAAGCCCTAGCAACGGTATTACTGTGCTAAATTTATTAAATGTTTAGAATTATCAACAATCTTGGAAAATGTTACAGACTGCAATAGAAGTTTCCCAAAAGTTCGAGAATGTTCTAGAATTTTCAGAATGCTCTAAAACCTTCTAGAATGATCCAGGATGTTATAGAATGTTAAAGAGTGTTCGAAATTGTTGTAGAATGTGATAGCATGTTATATTATTTTCCTATAGGTTCGGAAATGTTCTAGAATGTGCACCACTAGGAAGGTGCACATTACGAATACGGGGTCATTTTTATTAAAGTTTACATATATCATTCTCATAATTCTCAGGTTCTTCTCAACCTATTTGATGTTTTGAAAGAAAAAGGGTGGGGTTATATCTAGATGATGGGAGCCAGTAGAACCTACCTTAACCTAACCTAACCGAATCCAAGCTGCAATTTATATTACTACTAGCACTAGTTACTACTACTACCAACTACACTACTACTGTTTGTACTACTACCAACTACTACTGCTACAATTTGTTTTACTATTACTACTGCTACCACTATACTGCCAACTACTACTATTACTATCTGTACTACTACTACTACTTCTACTAACAGCTGCCTCCCATATCTAAACACAATTATCTCTGTGGTGCCCCTGAAGTTTACCTATTCCAGGTTGAATATCGCCATGCGCCAACACAAGAAGAGTCTACATAGAGTAGGACACTATTTCCACAAATAAACCTGTTTCAGAGTTACTATACGCATTACTTATTCAGAATCATAATTAAATAAAAATATGCATTACCGAGAAACAACTTTTCTTGGAGGTACACTGACAGAAAGTTAAATAAATG
The DNA here is from genome assembly GCF_964235325.1 of Thermobia domestica. Classification (NCBI taxonomy): domain Eukaryota; kingdom Metazoa; phylum Arthropoda; class Insecta; order Zygentoma; family Lepismatidae; genus Thermobia; species Thermobia domestica. The sequence continues at coordinate 184,895,726 of NC_137470.1, forward strand.
TCTGTTTCGTCTTCAAATTATTTAATGCTCTTTGGCACTAGTGTGCTCAAATAGCACCAAAGAAAGTTAACAGGCAACGATGGACCGGAGTGTGAGCCATTACATTGATTTACAAGTTTCTTTAAAAGAAGAAGATATAATGTCTACAGACATTGTTGAAAATACAATGATGGTTTCAAAATTATCACAAAGTATCCAAAATGCTCGTAACTAATAAAAATAACTGAGTATGCTGAAACAGTAATGCATATAATAAACTAACTTTTAGTATATGCAGAAGTAATTGTAAAAGCTTTGCTAAAAAAAAAAAAAAAAAAAAAAAAAAAAAAAAAAAAAAAAACCTACACAGACCATAATAAATTGAATGAGCTCCTATTTACATAGTAACAAAATAGCGTATAAGAGTCAGTCTACAAAGCAATTGTTACTTAAAAAATTGACATACACTATTTCGAGAATCGATATGATACAATAAATGTCTACGATACTTTTCGTGTCGTCTCGGATTTTATCTCCAAAGCGAGACGATAATTTAAGTTAGCCTATCCGTCTCGAATGTAAAATGTTAATTCTCGTCTCGATTTTGTTTGTTTTAATTTAGAAACGAGATGCAAAATTTCTCTTCTCGTGGGCAACACTACACAAAATCGAAATAATCTTGTAAAATCTCATGTTTCTGCTTTTAATGGTATGACGTGAACGACAATAAGCTCCTAACTTTTAATCTTCTAAGATAAAATTATTATTTTTATTAGTTTATTATTATTACTATTATTATTCCTGAAGATTTCATAGTTCAAGTATTGAGACATTCAAAAATCTGAAGATAGTGAAACGTGTGTCATCGCCGATTAATCGCCAGAAAAATTCTTTAAAAAACTGGCATTTCATTGATCCGATCGGAGCACCTTCAGAGTACTGGTGGAGCGCCTTGACCACTGAATCACGATTACTTCGTCTTTAATTGATTCATTTTTAATCTTGTAATTTATTCGTCTTTAGTTTGTTTACGAGTATAACCTACGTGCCGTATTTGATTCAAAGTAAAGTAGTTTTATAGTTTGTTTTTAAAAAATCTTTAATATTGATAATTTTAGTGAATACAATGATATAATGCCCTCCAAGTCCCCAGTTACATATTCCTGTGGTATGCCAATCTATTTGGCTATTAACAAGCTACAGTTTTGAGCGAACAGAAAATGATCTTTATTTAGACGAGGCAAAAAAAGTAACGCTTTCGATGAGGGTTTAGCGTTGTTGTTTCTAAATTCCGCGGTCCGGGTTCGATTCTTCTAGCTCTTTACAGTTTTAAAATGTTCCATTTACAGAACTAAGCTCTAGTTGGATGCTACTAAATGAAAGATAATCGCCAGTGGAGATATTCAAGATTATGTAACCCAAAAAATAAAGGAAGAAAAATGAATGGAGAAAACGTGTTACAGAGTTAATTCTGTTAATGGTCCTATGTTTGATATGATCCGTTAATTTCTTACATTTTAAATTGTTGTTTATTGACGCTACATTCTTCCCTTTCTCCCTGTGTCTTGATGTATAAATTTTCACAAATCAGGAACCCTCAGCTATATTTGCAACCTAAGGGGAAATACGCTTAGTACGGATAAGTTCTCCAACTCATTTGAGTGTTATCAAATTTTGCATATATAATATTTACTAATAAATTACTGCATACCAATATTTAGCATTTTCGAAAGCCATTTAATGAATAATGAAATGAGACAATTTGTTCTTTCGAAGTGGTATTATGTATCAATCAGTGATGCCGAAACCTAGGAGCTCAGTCTCTGTTAGACTCCTAAAGTTTTTATTGGGGGCTGGTTCTTCGTCCAAATGATCCATCCATACTTTAATTGATTTGCAGGTAGGACTACTGTTAATGTTTTCGAAACTTAGCGCAAGGCTTTGTGTTTACTTAAAAAAATAACCTGCTACACATACCACATAATCTATCCGTATATTATTTGATACTCATATATGTATAGTCACTTGAAGTAAGTTAAAAGTGCCCCGACTGTTATCTTCTCATCGAATCCTCTGGTATCCCTATATACTTTTCTTCTGGTACTGTGCTGTGTACTGTAAGTACAAGTATCCAAAGACTCCCTTGTGTCATTTCGTCAGCCAGTGTTTTGCCTCACTCATACACAAAAACATTCTTTACTATTTGGTCTTTTAACAGTTGGTGGTAACTTCATGCTGTTGTTCTAGCTACTCTACCAGGCGTAATTAATCTTGGAGCAGTCGTCAGTTGGGTTGCCTAACTCACCCGTTTTTACCTCAAGAATGTATGTGTCCCACTGTACACAATCACAATCACATACAAATACTGTCCTCCGAAATATATATTTAACAGGCATGAAACCTATCAACTGCACTAACCAGTAATCCTCCTACCAACAAAAGACCTCTCACCTTCACATGCATCACAAAAGGAGTTGCCATAACAATCAGAAGTTGAAGAAATGGCAAGTAGACTTCGCCAGTATCGTACGAATATATTCTAACAACATCCCTCTCCCACTTACAGGGCTGTTCTCACAAAATTTCACAGAAGTTACTAGCATCATCAATCTAGGCATTATAATAATGAATTACCACTACAAGGACGAAGTATCTATGAACTCTGCTAAACACTCGGCTTGCTAGAACAGTTTCCAGTACGGTCAGCATAAACGTTTCGATCAAAAGTATGCTTCTGGTGCGGAGATTCGCACGACTCCAATTGCAAAAATCACATTAACCCACACTACTGCCCCATATGTAAAGTCGTCGGCAACTGTACGAGATACCAAACACAAGACTCCGGACACGAGACTAAGAAAAGCACCACATAGACCAACATCCGTAATCCAGCGCATCCTCCTTACCCTAAATGAAGCCAAAGAAGAAGCAACGCAGTCCACTATGAAGTAGGTTGCCTCCTTAGTAGTAATAACCAGTGACAGGACCAAACCAACAATTCAAAACACTACACAAAGAATTATCTAATAAAATGTCAATATCCTACAAACGATCGTTTTTGATCTATACACTATACACACCAAAGCAAAATATAACAAAGATACACGAGTAAGAAGCACGTAATCATACCCACAACAAAAACACAGGGTATACCTGAAAGTAAGAAGACTGAGTATAGAAAACAGACTTGATTTTTAAAAAATGTTTCAATACACCTAGTATTCTTCACAATAAGAATCTTGGGCTTCGACAAAAGTGTCAAGTAATTTTACCACCGTTTGTACGCTCTGTGAAATCTTCTGGAATCTTACTGACCATCTTCGTTGCGCTCCTTCGGAACTCTTCCACGATGAGTTATCGATGTCATTTCAATGCACTTTCTATCCTTGGAAACAGGAAGAAGCCACATGGAGAGAGATCGGGGATGTATGGTGACTGAGAAAGCTTAGTTATGCCTTTTCCGGTCAAAAATTACTTTTGCGAGCGCTCAGTTATAATTTCAAAAACTTGCATTTCCAGAATCCATTACTTTCCGCAATCATACGGACGCCTAACTGCGATCAGTATTTAACAAATACCCCACACAATTAACACTAACGTCCGTAACTGTCAACGCAACGAGGTCATGCCGTACCGTTTCCCGTTGCGAAAATCTTCTCGGCCGTCTGTGAAGCCTTTGTGCTATTTGAACACTCGCAATCAGCACAATACATCATTGCTATATGCTTCTTGATCATGTCGAAACCCTCGCTAGAGTTCTTCCTGAGTTTGAAACAAAGGTTCACCGGGTAGCGCTGTTCCAGCGGTCACTCCCTACTTGCAATAAGGTAGTGGTAAAACAAGGGAGCCTTACTTGCGCCGACTGTTCGAAGCCAATTGGGCTTTGTAGCGTTGTGGATCTGAAAGTTTACCCACCTTCCACCGCCACCGTTTTATTAATCAAGCGTATGTACGCGAAATTCCACAACTTGTCACCTTACTTTCAGGACAGACTTTGTACACTCAAGAAAATACTACTCACAGAGAAAAGAATATTTTATACAAGTAGTTCCCACTTTTTCACGACGGAAGCAACATTTTATGGACCCACTATAAAAAAGAGGAAGCGCAACAATGCGGAATGCGAAGCCCAAGAGAAGGCCAAGTGGCAAAACAAGATGATAACCGTACAGGAAATCCACAACTCAAAGGAAAACATAGATAAAATAGCGATGGACAACAGAATATGATAATGCCATTCTGACGAAGATTGGGAAAATACGAATAAGAAGAAACTTCCAATAAATGTAAAACTTTGGACAAAGTATCTAGAGGAAGCTGGACACCCCTCCACTCCTTACAGGGGTAGTAAATTGATGTGCTTTTCGTTTCAGGAGATAAAGGTGCGAAAGAAACCGAGAACATGACCTCTTCACTAACAGTTAACCTTATGTCTCTTACTTTAGAGCTATTTCTAAGTTATATAATAAATACTGAAAAGACACAGACTCATTCGATGTTTTGCTCTGTGAAGTGGCCTACGATTACTCATTCGACTGAAGTCAGATGCTGATTACTGAATTAGGAACAGTCAGTACAATTGGCAGTTTCGAGACATAGAAAAAAAAATCAGATTAACCCTTTCGGACCCAGGTGACCAAAGTGACACAAGCGGGTTTGTCACTTTTTTAATCCGCTTATGTGTGGACACTAGTTAAGATATCGAGACACTTATTTTTCTCCGAATATGGCTGGGCCGTAGTTTATCACATTAGTTTCTTTTTCTTCTGGGCGTCGAATTTTCTTCTCAAATTTCAACCCAAAGTAAAGAATTCGAGTATTTTCGAATTTCAAATTTTCTTTTTTCTCCTTTTTTCCGTGTGGCTTCCTTCGTTGGAGAGAGATCTCCTTAAGACATGTCAAGTAGATACCTCAGATAGATACCTAATTGTTGACATCAATCGAACCGGACCGCGAGCAGTGTTATAACCAGCTAAATAAACTAAAATTTCCCTAAGTGTGGGCAAAAAATCGAAATTTTTGAAATTTTTGTTTATAAATCCGTACCTATATGTCGGAGCGCAAGTCAACTTAGGCCAGTAAAACATTGATCCCTGCTAAACAAAAGCAAGTACAGATCATTACAGTGGGGTAATTAGGGGGAACCAAGAGAAATTCGTATTTAGCTTCTAACCCTTGATTTGTCTAGTTTTCCCTACTTTTCTGTTTACTGTAATCTATTTTTCCCCAGCCAAGTGAACTTTGTGGTGGACAGACATCGTGTGTGTGGGTTTTCTCGGGGTTCTCCCGTTTCCTCCCACTTTCTTCATTCCACCATTTCATTCATTACTCATCATCACCGTCTCCTTTAGCCTAACCGACATAACTGTGGGACGTAAAACTCATAGATTTCATTTCATTTCATTCCTATTTTTTTTGTAATTAAAAGCTTTAGTTCTTAAATATCGTCTTTATATTACTACGGTACAAAGTTTAATTTTAAGATAGTTTGCGTGCATCTGGTAGCAGTGTTGTCAGCTACAAAATAATTTAATTAACGATTTTAGGTGAAAATCTGAAATTTTTTTTCTTTCCACTCCATTATTTCCCTCTTGCTGGCTACATTGAAACATACGTGCGACTATCTGAAAGCCTCTTTTCTGGCCTACAGAACGCATGAGGGAAAGTTTCAGTAGGATAATTAGGAAAGCTGTAGCAACGGCATATCTGTTATTTTTTGTTTCTGACATGTAAAAAGACTTTAAAGTTCATGTGTATGATGACAGAGAATTTTTCTTTCTCTCTTCGCAAGATAGCCAGCGACTTCACTCTACCTTGTCAATACACCAAAGAATTTTTAGGTGAGTTGCACTCATGAGACAGCAGTGGTGCCAGCTACAAAAATATTGAATTTCGATTAGGGAATTTTCCCGTTGGCAACACTGTAATGTAACTTACACCAAAAAATAGCCACATGTCTATTCTAGAAACCAAGTTCTTATCCATCTCAATCAGGTTAACAGTTTTTAAGAAATAAGTCACTAACTTAAAATGTAGGAAAACGCCAAACATGAGGGTCCAAAAGGTTTAAGAAAGAGGAAATAGGAACTGACCGTGAAGATCGAAGTCACCAGATATTAAACACACATTATATATGTAGACCTTCTGTACATTTGCCTTCCTAGTTGGAGGCTTGCAATACTAATGTCACTAAATCGGAGTATGTCTTCTGCCTCTAGTTTGATGTCTGATTGATTCATTTGGAGTTATACATGATCTGACTTCTAAAAGTGATAATTCTGCAAAGTGGCAAAAAGTTAGAGACGAGATACTGCGAATAAGTTCATGGTTTACAATAAAAAACGCATCCTCTGCTTGAAATTTCTCATGAGATTCTTGCCACTATGTTGAGAATTGTCACGAGGAGGACTGAGAATCAATTAAAGAACTCATTCTTCCATCAATGCAAAATAACTAAATAACTATAGAGTTTGGACAGCTAATAAACGGAGGTTTCTGATATCATTGTGTGATGTTGATTATCTCGTGGATCTCCGCTTCCTAAATGTTTTCAGGATCACTTCGAAGAAAAGATATTTGGAAATTGCAAGAAAACTAAACAATACGTAAATAAAAAGTGATGATGATAGTGAGAATGTATGGTAGAAACAAGTTTAGTTTTACGGAAACGTGACAGTTGTCAATAATAGAGAGGCTCGTATCTGCAGATTTGATTACATGCGTTTCCAAAATAGGTTCTTACAAGTCTAGTAGATTAATAGACTGAAAAATAATTAACGAAACCAGGGAAGAACTCTTGCTTCGCCCCTATAATTTGCATGTTGAGCAGGATAACATCTGACTCAGATTTCAGTGTCATATTGTAAAGTTTTTAAAATTCAAACGTTTATTTTAGAAATTTATTTTGGCTATCTAATATACCGGTAAATAAGAAAAAGCGTTTGTTTGTGTGTTATGTGTGGCCTGGGAACCAGATGAGTGGACCGAGAGTTACCAAATTTTGGTCACGGGGTACCTTGGTCCAGGTCCCAGACCAAGACCAAGCGTTTTTTTTTTCAAATTCGAACCTGTAGGGTCTCAGGGGGGCGTATACCGGGGCATGTAATAAATATTAGTGTCAAATCCATAGTTTTCGCGGTTGCTGAGATGAATGGTGATACCTCCACAGGCGTTGACTTCCAAATGCAGCCCCCATCTGCTGGGAGCCAGAGACTTTTAAAAAAAATCGAAAAAGGGGGTGGTGTTTACCGGGATATGTAAAAGTAGTAAAAAATGGCCGATACGATTTCCTTTCGTTGTTCACTTAATTTACATAGATATTTTATCTGACCCATAGAAAAAATGGGTATTTCAGCTAGTATGTAATAATACAAACATGAATATCATTATAGAACGGAACTCTTTTTTTAACTTTTTGTACACGCATTAAAAATTATTTTTTCTCGAGTGATTCTTATAGCTTTATATTCAGAACTACAGCTGAAACAAATATTATCTTGCTTTTAAAAGATTTATTGTCTGTTCTTTCCATTTTCTATATCAGAACAAAACACTCCATTCTATTTGCATTTTAATCATGTTCCGCTTGTGTTTTTTTTTTATTATTATTATAGTGATTGGCATGCATTCGAAATGAAAGCAGTTTATGCAGCAAAATAATTTACGCTCTACTAATAGTTGCGATATTTTCCTTTCCTATTATAAGCGAGAAGAAATAAATTCGTACTTCGTTAATCACTGCAAATCTTTTGCGAATGCAAGAATTGCATGCGTGAGTCTTTGCATGCATTGCCTTAATTTTCTTATTCGCACATGAAATCTGATTTTTTCTCCACTAATAAGTCGTTACTTTTTGATTTGCGATTATTCCAATTATCAGTTACACTGTGAACATGCTATGGCCGATCTTCTCTTCATTCTGTATCACAAAATGTTCACAAAGGAATAAAGGCTTTCGTGTTTTCACATACAAATTGTTTACTTTCTTTGAGATACGGTGGTATGTTGATAACACCTCTATTTACCATAAATGATGGAGTTTTAACCCTTTCACAGAGGAAGTTGACTTTTGTCGACAGAACCAAATTTCCTTAATATGCGAATGTCGACGATAGTCGACGTGTTAAAATTTGTTTGTCCGTATCTTGGCTTTGTCGAGAGTAGTCGCCAAAGCTGTTTATTTTTGTTTGTGTTCTATTGTTTTCGATAAACAATAGCAATCACACAGAAAACCTTTGGCGACTACAATCGACAAACCCAAGATACAGACAAATTTTAACACGTCGACTATAATCGACATTCGCAGGTTAGGGAAATTTTGTTCCGTCCCCTTCCACAGTGAAAGGGTTAAAGGGGTGCCAAAGGTTTACCTTTCCCCTGGGCGACCAATGCTTTACTACGGTAGGTACCTTATAATTTATGACCCTACTGCCACCCATCAGCAAGCTGATAGGATGGATAACCATAGCAAACCTAATGTGGGCGAACCGAAATCACCTTACCAGGAAAGGTCTCTGTTGGAATCGACTTATAGTGAAGTTTACAAGAAATCATTTACAAATCTCCTACCACGGGCGTAGTGCTAAATCCTTATTTTAAGTAGGACAATTGGATACATTCATTAAGTGACCGGACGGAAGTCTTGATTAGGATTAGAATTTAGATTTCTGGGCTGTCGGCATCTATGGCCAATTAGCCCGTCATGTACATGAAGGACGACGTCACTCGCCGAGCGCACTATCCGGGAAAAGGGAAGGAAGAAAGGATTATGGAAGGAAGGACCTATATGTTAGGTACCATCCCGGCATTTGCCTGGTGTGAATAAAGAAAACCCGGGAAAACCACAATCAGGATGACTGCCCTGAAAAAGCTTTTTTACATTGTGAAGAATCGGCTTCTCATACAAGACGACCAATACTTAAAAATGTAAAAGCAAACACCTGTATCATGATAGAGACGATTTACGAATGTAAGTGGGGAAAGGGAATTACGAGGACATTCGGAACGCCTCATTGATCTACAGTATACACTTTTCATGCTATCGTTCTCATTAAGAAATACTGTACCATTTTTTAAAGAAAGTTCGGGTACAAGAATCGGTGGAGTAGTGGTAGGGTGATGGACTTCCAAATGGAAAACCTAGGTTTGATTCCCCATCAGGTAGGATCATTTCTTCGCGTAAAATAATGACTGCTAACATACGTAGATTCATCTTATTTTGGAGAACTTAGAAGGCATCACTGGCCTGTAATGATAAGTGTGTTTCATATTTATATTCGTTTCTATTTCTCTCGCACTCTCTTCTCTCTCTCTGTGTGTGTGTGTGTGTGTGTACGTCTGTCTTTCTTTCTTGACAATTCCCTATCCTGTATTAGCAACTTTCTATTCTTCCCTCTCCCTCACACCCAATATATGTGCGTGTGTGTGTTCTAGAGTTAAAACGGAGCAAAAGTTCGATTGAATCGGTCTCGAAAATGTAATTCACTGGGAACTTCTGTATCGTGTTTTTCGGGCTCTGGGAATAACATCTCCAGTTTTAGTCGTATTTGAAACACTGTCTAAACGTAAGGGAACATGTAAAACATCTCTTGTATCCTCTTTGTTACCGAGTCTCAATCGAATCACTGGGTCATTACGTGTTCGAATGATCGACCCAGTGGTGGATCATAAGCTAATAAACATAATCAAACTTACGCGAAGACCCGTTTGAGCTCTAGCGTGTTCATTCTATCAGTGAGAATTACAACGTTATATCCACAATAGATTAAATTGACACCGATATTCAGAACAGATAAATCTTCGGAGCAGACTAGAAAATTGTCCCCTCTTTGGTTATTTGAAAACAAGATTTTATTCGTGCTAGTTCGAAACAAAATTTGTTTCAATCCTATAATTCAATGTCCTTTATTCAGATTTGAAATTTGATATGTTCAGGATGTGCTACATCTATAAGGAACATTTAATTTTCCTTTTGAACACTTATAACTTTTGATTATGATACAGTTTGGACTTTTAATATTGATTTTTCTTATAGAAATTTAGCAGTAAAATGGCACTCATTCAATTTCTTCTTTCCTTCTTTTTTCTTTCTTTCTTTTTCTCTTCTTTTCTTTCTTTTTTTTCAGTTTGCATTAGAAGTCTATAATGGAAGAAATTACCTACGCTACCTACTGGGTTTATTAGAATGTATTTTTCATCAGTACATTCAATGAACAGTACCGAATTTGCAACCAAATCAAGAGGAAACAAAGCATGTGTGTTAAACTTTCGAAATTATCCTAGATGTCTCGGAGATCTACAGTTCTTCTGGAAATTGAGTATGCTATTATTTTTGAAAGTGACTTAATGAATGTTTAAAGCATCCTCTATATATTCGAATAGTCCTGAAAACATAATAAATAAAAAACAAACTTTACCTTTATATTACTGATGGATATCTGGAAACGGAACTTTATAACATTAGGTTCTTTTCTTACTACGTTTCAAATCCACACTTTTTTATATGTTCTCCCTTTTCTTTTCCTTTTTCTCTCTCCTTCTCTCTCTCTCTGTCTGCCTCACTTCTGAACCCGTGCGTAATAGACATAAATTGGATTCAATTTCTCATTGTGTGTGTTTAAGTTTCTCCTTACAGTTATGAATCTTGTTCCGTCTCGGTTTTATTCTTTCATTTTATCGATACTAATACATGTGTAGTTTGAAATTAGAATTGCGCCCGTGTTGTTAGCTGATTTTATTATGGGAGAGAAGGAAGAAGGAGAGAGGGAGCCTCTTTACATACACGATTATGGGATAAGAAGGAGTATATTGTGTGGCCTAGCTGCACTGAGTTAGCTGTCGCATTTTTTAGATTCTCAGTGTACCTAGATACTGATGAGACTGTGTGTTCTTTAATAGAGTTCTATGAAAGTGCATGGGGAACAGATGAATACGAGTTATTTTCCTTTACGAATTGAAACTTGGACGCTCTACACAGAACATGCAAACCATTAACAATACATTTGGGCCAGGAAGAATGAAATACTCCTAAAAGCTGAAGCCCAATTAGCGACAAGAACTGTTACTTGCCCTATGAGCGACAGATTCATTAAATTGAGATGATGGAAGGTGATACTTTTCCCTCTCGTAAAAATATGTTTGTCTCTGGCGTTACTAGCATCCGAACAACCTTGCAAGGAAAATTTTAAGTGCTCGGGGTCCCGGGTTCGATCCCAGCCCCAGCCAAGTGAACTTTTTGGCACACAAACACCGTGTGCGTGGGTTTTCTTGAGGTTTTCCCGTTTCATCCCACTTTCTTCATTACACCATTTCATTCATTTCTCATTATCTAAACAGACTTAAACAAACCCCTGATGTAAGTTACCAAAACGTAAACTAATTGCTTAATTCGTCTTCCTCCTTGTTTTGACTTATACATAAAAGCTTGCCATATAACAATTTTATATAATCCCCTTGTAGCTATATGAACGCTGGAAGAAATGAGACCTCTAGTAACTAGGGATGCGCACGAGACGAGTCGAGACAGGATTTTCCTGACAAAATTCGAGTCGAGACACGGCTCTTCCAATACTGAAATATACATTTTTCGAGTTGAGACATCACTTTTACAGCACATTTTCGAGACGAGACAGCCACAAATCTTGTTTCGTGCGCATCCCTACTAGTAACGTAAATATTTCATAGTATATTTTCTTACGCTCTAAATTACACTATCGTGAAATAAGTTGAAATAGAGTTAACCTTATTTTCTTCCATCATCTTAGTATGAGTGAAATGGTGACTTGTAGGCTAGTTAAAAGATTGAAAAAATGAAATGAAATCTTTAAGTTTTACGTCCCACGGTTATGCCGGTTAGGCTAAAGGAGACGGTGATTATGAGAAATGAATCAAATGGTGGAATGAAGAAAGTGAGAGGAAACGGGAGAACCCCGAGAAACCCCACGAGCACGGTGTTTGTCCACCACAAAGTCCACACAAAGCTGGGATCGAACCAGAGACCCCAAGCACCGGAGGTGAAGTTAAAAGATTGAATCAGTCATAGGACAGTTAACACATCCTGTCCCACATAAGACTGTCGGAAGTAGGACGACACCGGAAGAACGAATAAAGACGCCATTCACTGCCGATTTGTCCGGTATATTGTACAAATATACTACACGGAATCCTTATGTTTACTACAGAAATCAGTACGAAGCATACGTCATTCACATACTGCATGCGCACTACCTTTAGATGTTGTACATGCTGTTGCAGGATGACTGGCATCTAACAGTCTTTCATATAGTACATACATATACGTATGTTACGTACGTCATCTATATGTTAAATCCGTCTATCTATATATATGATCCTGATCCTGATCCGAGGAACTGTATATATAGATCCTGACCACCTATATGCAGTTCTTTCGTTCGTATGGAAGATATGTTCATTCGGGACACTTATACGGAAAGTACGTATACATTGTACCTTTTTCAGTTATACGTTTGCTGTACCTAAGTTCAAAAACCACATGAATTAAACATGTAACCTACGTTTTAATGTACACCATATATGTTTTACCATTGCATAAAACTGTCGTTCAACGGCTCTGTGTAATCAGGATTACGATGGCGATTCATAAAGTAATGGCTCCAAAGTGATACCTTTATTTGTGTTTGACAGATAGCATCGATACGGATCTCAGTAGAAAGCTTGGAATGTCAGCTACAAATGGTGGCACCATTTTTCAACATAGTCCCCATTACGGGCGACATACCTTCTCCAGCGCGAAACAAGGGTTTTCATGCCGTCGGCGAAGACTTGTGGTGGCTGCTGGAGACAAAATTGCCGAACTGCTGCTTCCACCTCCGCGTCACAACTGTAGCATTGATCCTTAAGTCTGGGTAAGAGCCAAAAGTCGCAGGGCGCAAGTTTCGGAGTATAGGCAGGATGAGGCAGAATGTCAACAACACTTTACCAACATATGAAACAACTTTGAACTTTTTGGCGGAGAAAAGGACATCGCGGCACCCCAACGATTGGCGCTTCATTTCCGTTTCGTAATGGTGTATCCACGACTCACAAGAATGTTCCTGGGCGCATAACCTTTCGCAGACAGAAATTCAATGACAGCCCGCTGGTTCAACCAAACGTCACCACTGGATGCCATAGATTGCTCCATTACTCTGGAGTGAGAAGAGATAGGAAGGTGAAACAAGTAATATTTTATAACCTAAACATCAGTACAGTTCATAATATTTGCACTACTAATAGGCAAGTAATGGGAATGGAGGCATTATTTTCTGAATCACCCTCGTATGGAAAAAATGGAGTTGTTGCCACATGAGGTAACAGCAGTAAAAAAAAGCCAATGTCTGGATGTGTGCATTTCTTAGAGTGTAAGGAATAAAGGAAAAAGTTTGTACTTACAGTGCATCGGATTGTCACTTCAAATGAAAAATATATCTGCTATGATAACCGTACCCTAGTAGAAGAGACAACTTGCAAACCGCTTGCTGCAAGTCGGCCAAGCTTGCATCCAGCTGATTGGTAAGCGTGCAAGCATGCCGCAAGCTGGATTTCCGTAACGAAGTTAAATGGAGACAACCTTGCATTCAGAGTTTCATTCAAGCTTGACACAAGCGTTCTACACATCAAACCAATAGCCAATGAACAGCCAGTGATGTTATGACGCTCTGCGAAGGGTCTAAAACATCGCTTGCAAGTACAACAAAAGGCAGATTATATGAAAGCGTGCGTTTCAAGTGCAAGTGTAGAAAGCCAAAAGCCAAGCACGCGCCGACTGGTCGAAAGCTTCCTTGCTACTAGTGTAGATGTTCAGGAGGTCAATGGTTGGATTATGATTTAACGTTCAGGATAGTTTTCTAAACCAGAAAATATTGTTGCTGGTATGATGGTGCATGACACCAGACGCCAAACTTACGAAGCTTCTGAGTAAGATTTCACCACTGTTCTGATGGCTAGCGTGCGTATCTTTGGTACACGAAGTATCGAGTTTTATTCCTGGTGGGAGAGCATTCAATTTATGACGAAATTTTATATTAAACGGCAGTTTCATATCTTGTATAGTCGTGGTGCCGTAAAATGATGTTAACCCCGGTTTAACCCGAATTATTTTGTTTTACTAATCAGGCCACTTCTGGCCTAATTAGTCAGAAGATTCGTACCAAAATAAACCATTTTTTATTTGGTATTTGCCTCTATTTCAAGAGAAACATGCACATAAGTCGTTAATGTTTGCGAAGATAAGTGATGTCATAAAACGATGGTCTGACTAGCCCGATAAACTTGTACCTTTTCTAATTGTGAAATGTACACACATATAAGTATGCACTGTCGTCAAGAAGGTGCTATTTATTTTAAATAGGCACAAAGGATCACAAATAACAGGAATAAAGTTTGACAGAATTGTTTGTGAAGATAGGTAACGTCGTCAAATAATGCTCGGACTAACCTAAGTTAACTCTTACTAGTAACGTAATAGCAAAACAGTAACATATGTTGTTGTATATTTTGCACAATTGGGCCCTAATTCTTTGAGGTGCAAGCTATACCATTTGTACACAAAGCAACTATAACGGCGGGTTCTATACTGTAGTAATCATGTCTGTTGATTGTATGCAGTAGAAATTGAGTTTTATAGTTTACACCTGTATGGCGGCTACTGTGTGGTATACACAAATACAAGGGGCAACACAAAGTGTACGTTGCAATCTGGACACCAGAAACAAGATTCGCGTCGAATTTTCTTCCCTTTGTTGTACACGAAATATCTCGCAATAAATCAGGAAAGAACGGTGGACAAAACTAAGTGCGAATTTACTCGTGCTGGACTAAATTGAAACAAACGCGGAAAACGTAATAGCTCTGATTGGTCCTTCTGAATCTGCTTATTTTGGATAAAGTGGAGCGAGAAGTAGTTAAGCTCAAAATCTCAAAACTCATTACGTTAACTTCAAAGTTATTCGAAGTTGTTTCTTGATTAGGGTAAACAGATGTAGTGATTTTCGCAGTACAGTAACGTTTTTCAAAGAGTTCTTCTCCGTGTTGCAAAGACATTTAGAAAATTAAGAAATGCCTTTCTTTTTTTAAAATGTCTTTTCAAATATCCTGAGTTAATTTATTTCCAATGTCTTAATATTTCATTCTTTATTCACATTTTGGATCACAGGCACTCTTTTCCTGAATGATGAACAACTGCGTTTTTTTAACACTTCTCAAAAGATTAGGAAAGGAGAACAATCAACAAACCATTGTTTTGGAATGCATTGTTTTTACTGAGAAGAGCTTGTTGAGATATCGATAAAGTAGGATTTTTTTTTAATTTATGACAGTGATGCTAAGTTAAGTAGAAGTTCCCTCGTGCCTGTCTAAATTTTCTCCCATTTCTTAAAATATAACCTCCGAAAATTGATATAAAAATCTTTACCCCAACAAGAAGTTTCACTGTATGTTCATAAAAATAAACCAATTTGTCATTCACAAAAGCATTTGGAGTTGTGTTGAATGCCTGGAATACTTTTGTTCAGCACTTTTCTTTTAACGAAAATAAATGATTAACTTAAAGTTAACGTTAAATGAAATAAGGACATGCGTATTGCCGACTCAGTAAACTATCATATACTATTATACTTGTGTCCTACTTTTCGCTTGTCAGAGTCTCCAATAAAAATCCCTACACAGTAAAAACTGGTTGTGTTAATTCAACTCAATTTTAACACAGGGCAGTGGTTCCAACGTGACTACCACTATGCGGTGTTAGTTCAACACATACCCCGCGGTGTTCGCGTTTAACACAGGGGGTGTGTTACGTCTTTAACACACAACCGGTGTTGAGCCATGCCGTAAGCGTTAATGAACCACAAAATTACTCTCCCAAAATATGTTAAATCGCCTAAATGCGTAATGTGTTTACATTATGCCGAGTCTAAAAAAAAACACTTTAAACAAGTAAAAAAATGCATTTCAGTGGCGCGGCGGGCACGAACCAGCAAGTTTTCAATTACTAGCCCCGTGCTCTTCCAACTTGGCCACGGAGGTGATGAAGAAAACGCCTGTAGAGGGATAAATTGTTGAGGTCTTTTGAATTTGGCTAATCAGAGTTCTCCTTTAAGCCCCGTATATTCAACGATAACCGTTCGGGATAAGATAAAATCTGCTCGCCATGTAGACCTAATTTTATAACAAAATGACGACTGTCTGTTTAATTTATTTTATAGTTCTTCCATACTCACTTTCAAATGATCGGCAACAGTTGCCATCTAATAAAGTTGATGCGTTTTTTGGTTCCAGTACACAATTGCTTAGAAAAAGAAGCAATAAATGCATCAAATGTGGGAGATGAATTTAGAACACCTAAATGGCACATGTCTAGCACATCTTGTGCCGTTAGGGTTTCTTCAGAAACATTATGTAAAATAACTGAAAACACATCGCGCGGTTTGCATTTTGAAAGTTTGCCTATACCTGGATTTGTTTAAGTATTTCTTTCTACTGTGTTTGTCTGTAGCTTCAATTCATAAACCTTTATAATTAGATGCCCAACATATCTATTTGGCAATCACGCAGAAAACAACACCGAAGATTCTACACTTGTGTTAATTTAGCACACAGGTTGTGTGTCATTTCAACTACAGGCATTTGACACACAACTCCAAATAGAGAGTGAGTTGTTGTAACTAATTGTTTGAGTTATATTTTAACACAATCGTGTTAACACATGGGCATGTCGTTGAAATAACACAAAGATTTTTTGCAGTGTATTCTTGGTTGAAGTATTTTCAACCCTTAGCACACTTCTGATACGGTATTTCTAAACTCAACTACTAAATAACCTATAGTTCAATGTTAAACAAGTGCAGGTAAGAAAGTAACATTGAAGTAGTGGAACTATTCAATGAGAATCCCAGCCTAAGTGATTAACTCTGGTTTCTCATTTGAAATATGATGAAAACACACTTTGACGGAACTTACTCTTTTAATATTTTTTTTTCAAAGTTCGTCAAAGATAGTAGTTTTCTTAGTATTTATCATAGAAATAAGCTAATTACATAAATTTCTGTACTTTCTCCCACATCATATTCCAATTCCATGTTACAAATTTTTCAGTTTAACATCCCGCGATATGCCCTTTTGTCTAAGGGAGACAATGATTAAAACAAGTGAATACTGATGAAAGAATTGGTTTAATGAGATTGCGGGAGGAAACAGCAGTAACCCAAGACAATCCATGGATACAATATTGTCCATCATAAAGTTATTTGGCTGGGGATGGAAATAGGGAGCCCCACGCACCAGAGGAAAGCGAATTTGATGTTACGTCGCCACAGATGTCAATAATTGATATGAACTGATTATTCTGGAGGAAATACCGGTACATGCTTAGGAAAAATGAACACCATATTCTCTCAAGGAAAACCTCGTTTTTTTTTTTTTTTTTTCACATGAGGCGTAGTGGCTTAGTGCTGGAGGACAGTGAACAACTAAGCTAGTTGTTGTCCGGGGCAAGAACTCGCCTTACCGCCCAAGACCAACCAAACTAAAACGTTCCTCCAAATTTTTGCCTAATTTTGAGTGTTTCCAATCCGGCGTCCTGGGCACAAGCCCCGTTTGCTTCCCTAGTTACGTCACTGGCGTAGAGTCCCTGGTTCAATTCTCGGTCAAGTAAGTTTGTAGTAGAAAACGTCGTAAGTTTTATCGAGATACTCCCACATTCTACCAATTATTTCATCATCATTAACTTTTCTAACCCGTCGTTATTAATGTGTACACCCACCAACACATCAGACTTACTTACTTACTTGGTGCATGAGCTTGCACTTGAAGCATGGTGTATTCTTGTAGTTTTGTCAACGCTGTTGCTTGTTCAATGAAATAGGAATATCTAGAACTGTTGGTCATTATAAGAACAACCTGTTCGTAATAAAACCAACTTCTGTGCGACGGTAAAATAGTGTTTTCATTTACATCTATTTTCATAAAGTTGAAGATTTAAAAATATGTTAAGGCTAGTTGCGACTTAAACAAACATTTTTCTTTTTCAAATTGAAGGGGAAAATTACCATTTTGTACAGATGGCAATATCAAAAATGCATCAAATATGTAGAATTATCCTGAGAAAAAAAAACTAATAAAACCATTTCAAGTTGTGAACAAATGTAGAATTCCTGTTGCTTCTAACTCATAACCCTGCAAGGAAGCGATGGCTCATTGACAGAGCCTTCACTTCTGGCACATGGGGTCCTTGGTTCGATCACAGTTCGCGCCAAGTGGAATTTGTGGTTTACAAACACCTGTATGTGAGCTTTCTTGTGGTTCCTCCGTTTCATTCCACATTATTCGTTCCACCATTTCATTCATTTCTCATCATCACAGTCTTCTTTAGCCTATCCGGCATAATTGTGACACATAAAACTTAAAGATGTGACTTCATTTTCTTGAACACATAACAGGCGCATATCGCATAATGGCTCCCACAAACTATCTAAAAAGACAAAATAATATTGCACATTCACCAGTTTCTGGCACCTAATATGGTTAATCACCGATACCAACCCATAACACAAATTCACAGTACTTTGCAGCTATCTCATATCTCAAAAACAAAACAGAACTTTAGATAAAAAAAAAAGGAGATTCGTTGAAAGTTAGCGACTTTTCTGATGGAGAAGTCAATTACGACAACAGACTAACTTCTCCATCAGAAAAGTCACTGACATTTAAGAGTCTTCATCCCGGAGAAATTAAAATACCACTAATTTTACAGTAATTATGTGATATCTTCAAATAGATGAAAGATAATCGAAATGTGGAACAAGAGCGCCTTAGACAATATTATTTTACATGAGATACCGTTATCACGAGTCACTTATCTGCTTTCGATTTCCAGGCATTTAGAAAATCGGCATTTATTTTCGCGTTTCTAAACGGCTGAAAACGGAAAGCCACTAGGTGACTTGTGATAACGGTACCTCACCCAAAATAATATTGTCTAGGGCGCTCTTGTTCCATATTTCAATTATCTTTTATCTATTTGAATATATCACATGATTACTGTAAAATTAGCGGTATTTTAATTTCGCCGGGATGAAGACTCTTAACTAATCTGCAAATTTCTCAATTTGTTTGTCTTCTCTTCTAAAGCTTTTTTTTTCTTTTTCTTTTTTCTTTATTTTTTACGCGAGGTAGCTGCAAAGTACCGTTAAAGTAACAGTCAAGTCCAGTACTTGGAAACGATAATTACAAACTATCCTGAAATCAGGAAATCAGAACAAATGTAACGATGCCTGCAAACAGACACGACATCATTATTACCAATAAACTTGACAAGAAGTAACTCTCATAGATAGGGCGAACCTAAATAACTTGCCATTCGGTGAAATTGTATAATTTGCCGACAAACTTTCTCCAGGAAGAAAAAAATTTTAAAAGCCACGATTTTAAGAATGCTACCCCATCATGAACAATGAAGTGGAGGGAAACAGCATTAGCACTCAGAAAGGCCTAAATACTGCATTTTTGAGAATGTTATTTGGAGTTTAACTTCCCGTTTAGCAGCGAGGCTATATGAGAATTGGACCTACTGATTAACATGGAATCCGAACCACACGAGCTCCCGCCGGGAACGTAAATACTACATATAAAATCTCGCTGTGTCTGCTTTATTTTTTTAAATAATAATCTATTATGTTAGTAAAAAAAAGATACCTGCAAAGATGGTAATCTTCTTTATAGAATTCAATATATCAGTTTGCAATTCCAGAGCAACTAGCTCTTTTATCATTATTTCTCAAATTTCCTTTTACATCTATTATTTTTTTTAAATCCACCTTCAATGATAAGAAATTTGTCTGTGACAAAGACAAGGCTACTTTTCATATCAAAACCGTAATAACTAACTAAATGGACTAGGTGTTCGCTACTGTTCGAGAGTTGAGTTATTGTATTTGATAATAATCAAGCAATTTGTACCAGGATTTGTTTCACGATTTGCTTTAGCACTGTCCATGTGACCTAGTATTCAAATAGGTCAGCTTAGTTAATTTAACTACCATTATCATGAAGTATGTTTCCTACAAGGAATATTTATATTAAATAATATAGTTATGACAGATTTTGCAACCCCTCGAAAATTGCAGCCCCGTACACATGCACGTTTTGCATATATGGTAAAGCCAGTCCTGCTCATAGATGTAGCAGTACCATTGACTCATAACATACTTACAACAACGAGTACAAAAATAAGCAAATATAAAGGCCTGGCTGACGAAATCAAAAAATTATGGAAATGTTAGAAAGTTACACTAAGACCAATCACTATCTCAACTACAGCAATTACTCCTAAAAAAATACTGTGACATAACTTGAACAGATAAACGCAAAACATCTCCTAACAAACCTACAAAAATCAGTAATACTTGACACCTGTCATACGGTCATAAAGTTCATTGGGGAAGAAGAACTCTTAAAATAATCTGCACTTGTCAGAGATGGATATCAGATTACTAAGCGTAAACAGCTTTAAATCGAGGCACAGCAATAATAATAATAATAATAATATAAAATACAATTAAAAACACAAGATTAAAACTAATTGAATTCGTCACTTACCTTGTATTAGTTTTTTTCTTTTCTTTTTTTTTTTTGAAGTAATTTGCCACTTACTTAATCTATTACCGAAATACCGAATAAGAGACACAGTCAGTTTTACGGGTAATGGAACTAAAACTTACCACATGTTAAGGCAGTATCATTACACTCGAACACAATTATTACTTTCTATTATTTATTGATGCATCTAATAATATTTAGCAGTAACATTTGTTTTTTTTTTTTAAATTATGAGAAATTTACTCTTAGGATTTTTCATAATTAACACAATTTTCAATAGTTTATCATGTTTGTTTGTAGCTACTTAATTCGAATATTTTCATTTATTTTGCAGTTTATCTAATATTGCTTTCTGTTATAAGTGTTAGAAAAAAACTAACTCTTAATTAAGTTCTCAATTGTAAACATTTTCGATTTGTTATTTCTTAACGGGTGTTCGGACATGTCGCAAGTATATTCGGTTATCAAGGACACTTGAAAGGCGTCATTTAATGATGCATTTGGTAAAGTTTTAACATCATCGGGAACTTCAGAATTTTCACTGGACGCAACGCATTTCATTAACTTAACTTTTGGTATTGACGTTCTAGAATATTCCACTTCCTTCCTGTCAATAGGCTGGGTAAGTTGTTTCTCTTCAAAGATCAAACTATTGGGCATAAGTTTTTCATCTCGTTTGGCTTTGATTTTGATTTGTTGCACACCAGAGGAATGTGCTTCATTGCCTGAGTCAGGTTTTCTAACACTGTTTTGTAAGGAAAGTCTAGAAGGATCATAATTACAGTTACTGGTTACTCCACCTGGCACATTCGATTCTTGCAATACTGAGGATAAAACGTTTTTCAGACTAGTAAGTTTAGTTCTATCCAATTCAGTAGTTATGTTAAGACTGTCCATGGTTTGTGCTGACATCACTGAAGATAATACATTAATTAGCACATCGTTGTTCACGTCTAACGACCCAAAACTATTATTTAATTGGGGACCGAACGGATAATAATTCCGAAAGTCACGTGCATTTGACTGAACATTACACAATAAATCGTGTAGTCCCATATTCCTTACCACATCAAGTGTACTTTGATGAAAACCAGCATATCCATCGTTAAGATGTTCTAGAGACACAATACTGTCAGCTCGGCTAGAATGAATATTATCAAAATTTGTGGACTTAGCATGATGGATATTGCAGCTAAGGCCGCGCTCAGGTACTCCTTTGAATGGCATTCTAACGTCATCGTAACTGAAACCAGAGTCAGAGTTGATGTTTTGATGAATTGAATCGTTAGTGTTCTTTTGTGTGAAGTTTGAAAATAGTGATTTTGTTTTCGTTTTCGTCTGTAAACATTCTCCCCCACTATATTTGGTCACACGTTCGCAATCTTTCTTTGTAGCTTGTTTCCCTTGATTAGCACATTTTGCTCTTCGTTTTCGTCTACGATAATTGCCGTTCTCGAACATGTCGAAGCACCTAGAATCTAAGGTCCAATAACTGCCCTTCCCAGGCCTACCTTTTTCTCTGGGAACTTTGATAAAACAATCATTCAGGCTAAGATTATGCCGAATTGAATTCTGCCAACCTTGCTTATTTTCCCGATAAAATGGGAAATGGTTCATTATGAATTTGTAAATGTCACTCAGGGTCATCTTGCGATCGGGAGAGGAGCTAATAGCCATTGTAATTAATGCGATATAAGAGTATGGTGGTTTTTGTGGTGGAATTTCAGCCAATCGCACGTGCTGAAAAGTGTGAGGATTCGTGAAAGGTAAAGCATTTCCCATGAGTTGGTTACAATCAGTCCAAACGTTTGGGGAAATTGAAGACGTTGGAATTTTTCGCATGTAAAAGGGAGATGTAGCAAAGGAGGAAACACCATAACCTGCTTTCCCTGGGAATGAATTGTCAATTGCGAAAAGCCGTGGAACGCTTGGAAGCATCTTACATCGAAACACTCAACTTCTCAGAATAAAATAAAAGCAAGCATCACAAAATCAAAATGATTTCTAGTAAGCCTTACGATTTATACTTTCTTAGTAAAAACCTGAAACGTATCTTCGCAATGAACCACTAACTTTATGAATCGATAAAACAATGACAATATGTTTTAAAATATATATCTTCACTATGAACTTAATAACAATCTCAACACTTCTGCCTATATCACTTCACACTGCAGTCACAACAAAACACTCAAATAGATGCACGTGCTCAACTCACGTAATTTTCAGTAAAACACAAAGTTGTATCAGCTGAATTTATTGAAAGTTTGAGTATCACTTATGGTTCATCAAGCTCTTATCCTGCAGACATAATAAACACTATTTTTGTCATGTATAAGTTGCATTTTCCAGTTTCAGGTTTTATTCTAATTCGTGCACAAAAACTAATCTAATTCGAATGCGCTGGAGATTGGCTTTAAAATGTAGCTAATGAATTGATAACCCAGAGCTTAGCAGTATTTCAATTGGAGAGTTTATGGAAAAGCGCGCACAATTATAAGTCAAAAGTTAGTATTCACAAATTTGTAAGGCATACTTGACTCGCAGCAAGCCGTGATGATGTGAATGTCAAAGCTTCAAGTAAGCACTTTATCCCAAATAACACTTAACGCACACAAGATTAAAATCGTCTTAAGTTCTGCAGTTCTTCAAGTAAATAAAAGTTACAACATTTTAATGTCACTTGACTCTTCGTGTAAACCGTTATGTAGAAATTCTAAGTTAAAATTTTCTGCGATGAGCACAGGAGTCTGAAAAAGTACGAAAGGACCACCAAGTAAAATGTACATGTGGAGTTTCTTATATAAATATGGATGTTGCATCACATAATCTTTTAACAACTTCGCACAAAAAAAAAAAAGAACAAAATGTCACTGTGTTTCTTCGTTTCCAATGAAAGAGAGAATGTGAAGAAAATAGTCCACTGGATGGTTTTCAGGTTTTTAGTCTATAATGTCCTGCAACACGTCATAGAAAAGTGAAACGACCCGAAGCGAACCACGCTGTAAAAAGGATGCTTAGCTGGAGCTGCGACGTGTCATGTGGGGAATAGAAGATCTGGCAAAGTTTGTTGAATTTTCTACAGCTTTGTTGTTGTTTTCAGTTAGCCTTACAGGGGGAGGGGAGGGCGGGACAGAGTTAAGATGAGCTATGAAACAGAGGCTGGATGGAAGATAACTCTTGGTAAACGGAGAAACAGGGGAGAGAGAGTGTTAGATTCACTAGGAAGCGTGCTTAAAAGAAATATCAGTTACCGAAAGCCCACACAAACTGTATATAAACACACATTTACTTATTCTTAAACATGTGGCCCCACTGTTTCCAGCTGTACACTTACAAAATTCCCAAGTTATTGAAAAAAAGACATACTACTATATTTCATTTTAGGTTAATATTAGCAGAGCAGGATTCAAGTAATGTGATTATATTAACCTGTCAATTGTTCGAACTGTTACTCCGAATTTATATATGCACATACAAACTTGATCTTCAGAAGGAAAATAATTGAAGCTATTTCGGTAAGAGAGACCAGAGATGAAGTGGTCACTGACTCACTGACTCACTGATCCACCACCCACCGTTATACATGAACCACTGGATCCACGACCGATCGTGACCCACTCTGACCCACCACCCACCATGAACCACTATGTCCCATTGTCACCCATTTTGACTCACTAAAACCCATTTTCTATAACTCTGACCCATGAATCGCATCCTCTTCCCCCATGACTAACCAGGAGGCTGTGTAATCAAACAATACTGTGAAATTATCACTAATCGGAGTTTGAATTTCTACGGTCAATCACTCAAGCACCGCTCTGTTACAATACCAGTGGATCTGATCTTTACGGTATAATGGTAAAGTGTTGATCATGGGTCATATTACGATAAAATTGCAATTTAATTATCATATATAATTATTTCATTGTTCAAACATAAATATTTTTCAGTCAAAAATAGGATGAAATTTTAATGTCTAAAATCAAAGTAGGTCAACGTAAAGGGGAAAAAGTGTTAAATTCGACTCTGTATCGAAAGCCAAACAGTCTATTCAAGCCAAGTCGTCTAGCCAAGTAATGTTGAGTTCTATTGCTATTATTATATTTACAAATGAAGGAAAATAAATAGAAACAAATGAAAAAAGGAAGAAAATGGAGGCCTTGAAAGTAAAAGGTAGACAAATTCACCAGTATTCAGAAGATACTGTCTACAGTGCACTGAGGAGAGTGAGTCGGTGCGTCACTGTGTGTCATGGTAGGTCGATGGAACAAAAAAGGTCACGGTGTCTAGTGCGTATTACTGGATCACATCATGTTGACCCACGACCCAGTGGCCACTAACAAATTTTGACACCCTTGACCCTCGACGCACTGATCCACGCCATCTCTAACCGAGAAGTGCAGACGAAGGGAGAATCTAATATGTTCTGATTCCTGAAAATAATATAGGGAACGTTATACATACTTCCACGGTTCTCCAATCATATACGCTTGTTAATGTTTGATAAAGCTAAATAATTTAAAGTACTCTTTATCCCGAATTCTGTCGAGGAATTTGAAGCTTAAAATACTCGTATATAAAACGATAATCATGCCTGTTGTTCTGTATTGTTTCGAAACATGGTCTCATACTCTAAGAGAAGAACGTTGGCTGAAAGTATTTGAGAACAAGATCCTGAGACGAATATTCGGACCCAAGAAGAATAGAGGAAATTTCATAACGAGGAACTGCATAATTTATATCGTTTACCGAACATTGTTAGGATCATCAAGTCTAAGCGGATCATCAATATGACGATTTAGCATAATTCACTGTCCAATATCTCCACTGTGCACGGATAAAAAACACTGAAATTTTGAGAATAGTTAGTCCTTTGTATACAATAGTACACAACAAAACGCGTTTTGAGTTTTTGAGCAGAAGGGGGTCAAAGTATTAAGTAATGACGTCACATTCTAGGAGACGTTTTGTTCATAAAATCTTTTTTGGACATTGAAAACATGTTTCGGAAGAGGAAACAACTGACATAGAGGCTTGAATTTGTGTGTGCATGTACTCCGGGATCATAAGTTAATACATAAAATTGTACAGACCTGTAGCTGCTCCCAAAGGTATAAAAAAATCGTAAAGTTGGGGAATACGACAATTTAGCATAATTCACTGTCCAATAAATTCGATGGCCTGGATAAAAGAAATCTGAAATTTTGGGAATAGTTAGTCCTTTAGTATACCATAGCACACAACAAAGCACGTTTTGAGTTTTTGAGTAGAAGGGGGTCAAAGTATTAAGTAATGACGTTTACATTTCCCAGTCATTGTTTCCAGCGACTAAGTGTTCACTGACTTGAGAATGTAGATCAAACGAAAGGACAACCGTTTCCTGCATGAGTTGACAGTTAAAACAAGAATAAACGTAATTGAGTATCATTGATATAGCAAGGAGCAAGAGCAAGGAGTACCTACGGACTTTTTGAAAAAAAATATTTATTTTGACTTTCCTCGCCTTCTGCTGATATAGCGGCATTCTTCACCAGTGCTGCTATGGGTGTGATAAGACAGTGTCACAACTAGAGGGAAGAAACTTGAGAGCCTTGACTGGACGAACCATTCATCCTATTTTATTTTACTTGACCACAACAAATTTCCAGTAAATTTTATGAACAAAACACCTCCTAGAGTATGACGTCATTACTTAATACTTTGACCCCCTTCTGCTCAAAAACACACAACACGCTTTGTTATGTGTTATAGTATACTAAAGGATTAACTATTCCCAAAATTGCAGATCTTTTTATCCACTCTCGTTGGTGATATTGGACAGTGAAATGTGCTAAATTGGCATGATTCCCAAAATTTACGATTTTTTTCTGGCGTTTGTGAGCAGCTACAGGTCTGTAAATTTTTGTGTATTAACTTATGACCCCGGACTACATGCATACACAAACTCAGACCTCTACGCCAGTTGTTTCCTCTTCCCAAACATGTCTTCAATGTTCAAAAGTGTTGCTACTGCAGACCCTGATTCCACCCCCTTCAAATGGTTTTAGGAAAAAATGTTACGAGATCAAAGTATTAGCTCTGCACGAGGGTTTGGGTACAAAACCTCGCGGCCAGAACCTCGCGGCGACAACCTCGCGGACCAAAACCTCGCCTGGCCAAAACCTCGCCTCCCAAAACCTCGCGGCCCAAAATCTCGCCAGGCCGAAACCTCGCCTGGCCAAAACCTCGCCGCCCAAAACCTCGCGGGACAAAATCTCGCCGGGCCAAAACCCCGCCTGGCCAAAACCTCGCCGCCCAAAACGTCGCGGGCCAAAATCTCGCGGGGCCAAAACCTCGCCTGACCAAAACCTCGCCACCCAAAACCTCGCGGGCCAAAATCTCGCCGGGCCAAAACCTCGCGCCCCAAAATATCGCCATACTCAAAATCTCGCCTGACCAAAATGTAAATGTTCCAACAGATGATAAGGATGACGGTATAAAAGACGCTGTTTCAGAAGAAGTATCACGGGTATTTGACCAAGTCCCGCGATACCATATGAAAATTCTATTTCTGTATTAGAGGATTACAATGTGAAGGTAGGGCGACAGGATGTTTTTAAACTGGTTATAGGGAAAGAAAGTCTGCATAAGGAAAGTAATGACAACTAACGAGGTTAGTTTCGTGAACTTTGGAACATCCAAAAACTTAAAATTTTAACAAAAATCTAATAATATTTATGAAAATATGAAACAATATATGAGTTTTTACGACGTCCCTTGATTATGTCCTATAGGTTAAAGGAGACGTAGATGACAAGGATGAAGGAAATGATCGAATAAAGAAAGTGGGAGGAAACGGGAATAACCCGAGAAAGCCCGATGTTTTGTATATTATTATTATTATTATTATTATTATTATTATTATTATTATTTTTAATGTGGAATTGAATATTAGGAAACACATTGGGTTAATTTTAAAGAAAAGTTTCATTCGCGGCGAGGTTTTGGCACGGCGAGGTTTTGGCCCGGCGAGATTTTGTCCCGCGGGGTTTTGGGCGGCGAGGTTTTGGCCACGCGAGGTTTTGGCCTGGCGAGATTTTGTCCCGCGAGGTTTTGGGCGGCGAGGTTTTGGCCACGCGAGGTTTTGGCCCGGCGAGATTTTGTCCCGCGAGGTTTTGGGGGGCGAGGTTTTGGCCACGCGAGGTTTTGGTCCGGCGAGATTTTGTCCCGCGAGGTTTTGGCCGGCGAGATTCTGGGCGGCGATGTTTCGGCCGCGAGATTTTGTCCGTATACCCTGCAGGAGTTGGAAACGTCCAGCAATTTTCAAATTGGTAGAACAGATACATGCTGTGATATTCAATACAGCGTAAATGCCTAAAATTAAAAAAAAAAAACGCAAAATGGCGGCAGCCGTTGCGTTGCCATGGGATGTTGTAAAAAATAATAAATTGTGGTTCTGAAGTACCCTGATATAGGACAACTTCTTTCTCAATCACTTTGCATGCATTGACCCAGTAGATTTTCCCTACTTTCTGGAGTTCAAATCAGCAGAGGAAAAACATGTGCTCTCTGTCAAGAAGAAAATTGGATTATAAAAGTATGATGACGTGTGCTTTCCATTAGGGTTCGAATAATTGTAGCAAAGTATTCTTTTAATTTCAATAATGTTTTAGGATAAAACAAAATAATCATAATATATTCGCTTCTTTATATCTTGAGATAAAACCACGTCAACTTCCCTTCCTTTTATTTTAGGAATTAAGATTACGAATTACTTTTCTGGATTTCCGCAGTTATATCCATGATATGTATAAGAGATGACGTCACTCAGTAATGACATTACCCGGGAAGTTGGGTGTTGGTAGCTCAGTGGTAGAGCACTTTCCTCAGTTGAGTGGGGTATCTGGTTCTTATTACCGGCAAGTAAGATTGTGAGGAATGTGTTTAGACAACATTGTGCTTGTGGGTTTTCTCGAGGTACTCCCGTTTCCTCCGAATTTCTCGCTCCACCAATTCTTCCATCATCATTCATTTGCTTTCATCATCGTCCTCCTCAGCCTAAGAGGCATAATCCTGGGACGTTAAAGTCAAACAATTCATCTCAGTTTTTATTTTTTTCGGGGAGCTGGGAAAGAAAAAAGCGGCCTGGGACCATTATGTTACCTGGTGTGAACGTCGAAAACACAGATATCTCACTTAGGATGAGTGGCCTGAAAACACCTTTACATATTTTCGAGCTAGTGTCCCCTACGGGAATCAAACCCAGGACCATTCGCACCAATTATTTGTATATTCTTGCACACAGGACCGGATCTAAGAAATTTTGAGCCCGGGACAAAGGCGTATATCTGCCCATTTTTCTCAAAATTTTGCATCGAAATGGCGCCCCCTACATACTCTGAACCAGCTGCGCCCCGGGGCAAATGCCCCGAATTGACCCCCTCTAGATCCGGCCCTGGTTGCACCACTAGTTAACTTTAACATCGCAGAGTGATTTTAGGAGATTAAAAACGCTTGTTTACGAGTATCCGATATAGTACTTTAGCAAAGCTATTACATTTGTGTCTTAATTAAGAAATACATTTTCTACTTAGCTATCGAGTTAAAGATGAAGTTCCGTTTTTAAAATACATTTAGAGTTCAAAGAGTAGAGATGGAAATACAGACTAAACCGTGCTCACATGTGGTGCAGTAAACAAGCTTCTGTTGCTATAGTAACCACCAATGAGTGTACAGCGCTGTCAGTGATGGTGTTAACCAATCAGCATTGCTATCGTTTAGCGGTGAGGCCCACCCAAGTGGATGGGAGCCCAATTTGACTCTTGTAGAGGAAACTCACTTTGTACGCAGCGAGTTTTAAGTTTTAATCTTCCCTCTTTTTTTCCCCATTAAGAACTCGCTGCAGGGTAGGAGTCAGAGCATGACCACCCACCCAGCATGTTTGTTATGATGTTCGGGGGAAAAAATCATTCTGTTGACACTATAATCAGTAGATGAGTAAAGAATGGCGACAAAAAATAAAGTAGAAGTTGATCTTCGCAGGACGTCTTCACACGGGCGTCAGTGAGCGTGACGGCGCCATACTGAAATAATAGAAATCTTCAAGTAGCGCATTAAAAACCAGATTACATTATAGGTCTTAACAAGGTGCGAAGTTATTAGAGTGACACGAAAAAAAATCCCTTCCTGAGGTAACTTCTATCAAGAGTTGAATGCGCCAGTTCCTTCAAACCAAGTAAAGAATTACAAACCTCAAGGTTTGTAAGAGGTTTATCACCACTGAAACTACAGTCTGGATTGAATCCCATAGTGTCCTAATCTAATAAGATTTGATTGATTGGCATTTACGTCCCTTGTCAGTAGTTGAGTTACATGAAATGAAAATTACAGCCCATCATAATCATAGGTATTATGCCATTATTCGCATGTCGCTTGCCGCAACTGAGAAGCTTCCATGCTCCACGTCTTCGTTTTCAAGTACAAATTTTCTGTTTTTATGTCATCCATCAATTTTAGTCTCCTTCCCTCCTCCCACACTTTCCTGACACTATACCCTCTAGTACGTCCATAATGATAGAGTTTCTTCTTAGCCAATGTCCCAACTAGTTTCTCATCCTCTTTACAATAATATCTAAAATTGTTTTCTTTCCTCGCCCGCAATTTCTAGCACTCCCTCATTCGTTTTCTGCTCAATCCAGTTAATTCTTTTCATTCTTTTCCACACCCACATTTCGAATGCTTCCAATAATTTTTCATCATTTTTGGGCAATGTCCATATTTCTGACTCATACAGTACAATACTCCGCAAGAAGCATTTTACGAATAGTTTTCTTTTCAGCTCTTTATTCAAGGTTCCACGAAATAGATTTTTTTCTCTCCAAAGGGATTCTTTCGCCTTTCCTATCCTTCAAAGTCTTTCGACGCTCTCCCACCAGGAATTGGCCCGGGGACACCCAAAACTTGCATAATCCAATTTTATTGTAGCACGATGTTTGGATATGTCAAGAGATTAACTGATATTTTTTTAAATATCATAGTATCTATAGGAAAGTCAGGTCGATGATTGGATGTTGTCGATATTACATTGTTTTTAAATATATTACTACTTTCCGATGTTTCGATGTTATCGATATTTTGATGTTTATCGGTATTTAGAAACATCCGCCAAAAATCCTTACCAAGTTTCTTAACGTTTCTTGTTATATTATGTTGAACACCTAACGTTGCCCACGAGAAAAAAAAAATCGCCTCATCTCAAACATTGGGTGATATCAATAAAACGGAGAAGTTACTCATTACGCCAAATTTTGAAGTAGTTACTCGCATTGGTATCAATAAAAAGAGAACTGAGCACTAGTCGTCTCGGCTGACCTCGAAGAAGCCCCGCCCTTTTGAAGTAACCACACCTCTATTCTCGAGCCGAGTAACTACTGCGCGTTTGATATCAATAAAAATCAAAGACTCTTCTGTGATGCTAGTAACTTCTCCAAATTTGTGGAGCAAGCTAAATAGGTGACTCCGTGCGAAATATGGCAGAGTATATGATTGTTTTATACGTAGAAAAACTTATAAACTGCATAGAAATGTTGGAAATGAAGATTACAAAAAGCATTATAAGTTTATGAAAGAAAATGTAGTGGTTAGCACAACATTTTTTAAGGAGAATCAACCGAAATTCCGGGTGGTGGACTACGTAATGATGAAAAGATGAGGGTTTTCTTCAAGGGCGCCGATCCTGTGGGGGCCCGGGCCCCCAAAGCTCATGTGGGCCCCCTATTGTATTTATGAATATACAATATTTGGCACAATTAGAGTGCAATTTGTCTTAAAATCCTGATATATATGCCTTCTGCATCTGAATGCCCTCCCCCCAAATTTACAGAGAAATCGGTGCCCTTGGTTTTCTTCCGTTACGCGAGTGATCCGGGATTCCAGGTCGGAATGTCAGGGGATTCTGGTGTGGCTCAAAGTACTGTCTATGACTACCTGAAAATGGATTGTTTCCGGAAGTGTGCGTAATATGCAAACAGCAAAGTCAGAGTGGCAAGAACAATATATATTTCCGGGTGCTATCGGAGCACTTGACTACACACAAGTGGCATTAAAGAAAAATAGTATTTTGGAGAGTAATACGTTAATAGGAAGAGCTATTTCGTGGCTAAGGGGTTAGCGTACATGCCTTTGGCATAGGAGACCCGCGTTCGATTCCCGGCAGGAGCTCATGTGGTTCGGATTCCATGTTAATCAGTGTGTTCTGTCTCATATAGGCACACTACTGAAAAGGACGTTAAACTAATAATCAACTCAACGTTGATAGAAAGGGTGTATACAGGAGAATGTATTTTGTTTATGTCAAGGCGAAAGGGGACACGTATGGTGTGGAAAACGGAATCAGATGGACGTGATTTATGACGTGAGTGGCTGGACTTTTTTAAAAAGAAAACAAAGGAGCCAAGTGTCTGATTTCGTTCTTAAAGCCAAATAATCTACAAAGACCTTGGACAACACGTGATATGAGCTTGTGTTAATCTTGATATTGTTGGATTCGAATTAACATCCATCAGCTCAAATAGGTTCATTCCCATGGTTTCAGTATTACTTTCTTCTTTCCCGTTTTTTATTTATTGTTTTCTTCTTTTTTATTTTTGTTTTATTCTCGCTCGAATATTAAAGATTCTCTTTTGAATTTGTGTCTCAGTCGTAGATGTATTTGATATTTCGTTGCATTTCACTGTAATTACCTTCAAAGTTTCGGCTTTCCTTCGTTTACTTTCTGGTAACTGTGACTTTGAAAGTACCACTGGAAACTCTTTTACAATATCCACAAATATACTTTGATCGTTGCTACTTGCCCGTTTCATGGCTTTTAAGATACTACGCCATAGGTTAAAAACAACGAAATGATTGCGCGATGAATGGGAGAAATGAGTAATTACTTCTTTTACCGATACGACTCAGTGCTACGTGCAAAGGAAGCGCGAGTAAGCGTTCATAAATCTGGAGCAGACTAGACCTGAGTAGTGGCTTGTTTTATTGATACGAAATTGAGGGAGGAGATTACTCCAGGTGTAGTTACTCCGATTCTCGAGCAGGACTTCTCAGGAGTGGTTACTTATTATTATTGATATCACCCATTGTCTTAAAAACAAGACGATACAAGTATTTTTAAAAAATCGAGACGAGACGAGGGATTTCTGGAGTCTCATGGTCATTGTTTCTTTCAGAAAAAAAAATGTTCAGGGGGCACATATACAAGGGAAGTTGGTGAAATGGTACTGGGGGACCTACATGTGTTATATGTCGTTGGAAAGCTCACACCGAGTACACCTCACACGTGAAATATCTCGCTTGAATGATGCATATAAGGGGCGTGACGACCATTTGAAGATCCAAACAAGGCACCCTCCGAAACACCAGAAAACATGGACAAATAGAAATATACATATATATGATGTAATTGTTTCGAGACGTTGTTACAGTTCACTTTTCCGGTAAACTATAACAATATAGTTTTTATATGTTCGTATAGACATAAACACGTATATATTATATTAAGATTTTAACACTGAGAAACTTACGGGTTACTTTCGGGAGGAAGTATTGTGGTCTGCTTATTCTTAATCTGCGCCAGCTGGTGAACACTACTGCCGTTGACAATGTTTACGATTTGGTATTACACTACCGGTATTTAGGGTTGGTTCCTAGACTATAAAATTCCATTTATTGCAAGTAAATTGGGGCTCAGAGGACAGTTATTACGTTGATTAGACATGCAGAGCAGAAACACGTTATAATTATACATGTTAAAGAACCGAGTAAATAATTGTATTGGTGGAGTAGGCTTATCTGCGTTGTACGAGTAGTTAATTTCTATAGTATGTTTTCTCTACAAAATTAATAAATATTTAATTTCACTTAGATCAGATAAAAACTTGCGAATTATTTCATATAATTGTTGAGGTTAGGTGATGGTTTTAGTAGTGATAGCGATGGTTAAGAGTCAGTGAGTATTCCTTGTTTACATACTTGCCTGATGTCAGAAACAGGAAGTTTGGTAATTCAAATTAAGTATAAAATTTATAATGGATATACGTATATAATAGTAATAAAATTGGGTGGCTAAATTTAAATCCGAAATTTAGGAAATGAAATAATACGAAATTTAATAATAAAGTGAATATATATTGAAGTATATAATAATAATAATAATAGTTGTCCTAGAGGGCGCTGTGATATCCGGGACAGTGAAAAAAAAAGTAAAAGGTAAAGTAGGTTCATTTGTGTAAGGCAGTACCCAGAAATTAGAAAATATCGCCAGGAAAAAAGGCAATTAGACCACGAACCTTAAGAAAATCTAAATCAGGACAATCTCAGGATCTTTTGGAAATATGGGTACTTGCCAATTAAGTGTTTGGAACCTAAAAAAATTATTATTAATTTTCATGGGAATTCGTAATCGTTATGAGTAGCCAGTAGCCATCTTGTCATGAATTTGTGACTTTGAATAAAAATAACTTTGTGATTTGGAAAACTTTTCGTAGTGATGGTAAATTTGCAGAAGAAAGCTAAAATCCTGATCATGAGTAACTAAATTCGTTCAGTTTGCATATAATCCTGGGTAGGCCTATGGGGGGAAAATTAACTTTATCGCTGACAGGTTTATGAACATTCATAAATGTCCTTTGAACATAGTCATTCTTTTTATCATTCTCAAATATGGAATACGTTATTGAATACCAAATGTAGCTAATAGGAAAAATTTGTG
This sequence comes from Thermobia domestica, assembly GCF_964235325.1. Taxonomy (NCBI): domain Eukaryota; kingdom Metazoa; phylum Arthropoda; class Insecta; order Zygentoma; family Lepismatidae; genus Thermobia; species Thermobia domestica. Next base: position 184,930,062 of record NC_137470.1, read on the forward strand.
AAGCAACTCATTGCGTTAGCTATATGCGATAATGGAGTAGGGCTCTGAATGCTGCTAACCATAATAATAATTAACTGTTGACAGGGATAGTAATTGTCTCATATGCTATTTAAGTTCAGTCTAGGTAATGAATTTCATACTTCGTTTGCGGGTAATACCTAACAAAAGTGCGACAATTTTAATTTCCTGAGTACTTGAAATACCTTGAGAATATGTTTAGGTTAAGTTAGAGTAGGTTAGTTAGGTTAGGATCTTTATTAGTTAGTAATATATGTATAATTGATTTAAATGTGTTGTAAGGTAAGAAATGCATTTGGTAAGATGTAACGACAATTTTACGTTGAATATCGAAATATAATTATATGTTTAAATATGTGAACCACATGCTAAATGAGCGCTATCTAATGAAGAAATGTATAAATCGTTATTACCGTGAACATTTGTAAAATAATAATAATAATAATAATAATAATAATAATAATAATAATAATAATAATAATAATAATAATAATAATAATAATAATAATAATAATAATAATAATAATAATAATAATAATAATAATGTTGATATGATCTATATGTTTATGATATGTTAAATATTTGAATGTAATAATACCTAGACTGACCAAAATGAAATGTAGTTTGGCAACTAACTACTTAAATGATTAGACATATATTTAACAGCGACAATTTATTGGAATATTTTATATACAGTGAGATACACCAATAAACTATCCATAGAATGTCAGCATCAGACAATAATAAAAAAAAATGTAATTATAATTGTTTCTTGTCCAAATTATGATCTTCCTCTTGAAATTAACGACACTAGTTTGAATAATATTTTGTTTCTTCTTCCTCTATTGGTGTCTGAGTTTTAGTTGGCTGTTAACAAAAGAAATAAATGTTTTACTAAAATTCCAAAAATCACTTTTTCATTAGTATATAAAAAATATCTAAGTAAAATAGTAGCTCATGGGATGACTGGACACAGGTCTAGGGATGAGAGATTTAATAGACTGCTTGTCGGAATGCCATTGCCACAGGTTCTTGGATGTATAGATAAATAATTTATTTTTCTCTAAAATTGACAACCGTTGCTCCTATCATTAATAATAATAAATTATAGCATATTTGTTTAGAATGTAAGAAAAATCTGTAACTATAAAGACAACTAAATTATTTAAGATCGATGAACCTAATTATTTAATTTCTAGAAAGAATAGTGAAATGCTATAAAGTGGCTACAGCAGCCAGGATGCGTCCATTTCCATGGAAACGAGAATAAACATTGAATTTGTATAAAATGGGAATTCAACAACGTGGTATATATACATATAGATTTAAAAGGTAAGTGAAGACAAATTTGACAGCAAGTGTATACAAGCCAATATGGTGGATCAAACATGGCGGACACAAATTATAGAAAAAAAGCTATGGATCTGAAATTGGGTATATAGAGATATTCAACGTCGCTATGATGAATCAGATATACAGAAGTGTAAAATTCAAAATAACAGATCCAAGATGGTGGACAAAATATAAAACACGTAATTGCGTAGACTAAATTGGGAGGAGAATATAAAGCTATGTCTTAAGGAGATGAGTAAAAAATCTATACATAGAGTGCAATGAAGAAATTTGTCTCTGGCGATAAACCTTTAAGTTCCTAATACTTAGTTACTTGTTTGTTTTCTGATCTGCTTTTAGATTTTCATTTTTTCTTTAGAATTTCATATTGCCCATTTAATGTTACGTATGTCACAAAAAAAGAAGAGCTATTCCTTTAACTCCCAGATTTTTTTCTTATAAAATAATGAATTGGAACTTAAGATTGTATCTTAAGGGCATGCAGATAGCAAAATCTCACGATGACGAACATCTTTCAATAAAATCCATGTAGTGTTAAAAGAAAATGAAATATTTCAGATTCACGTCCTACAATACTTCGTATAGGCTAAGGGAGACGGTAATGATAAGAAATAAATGAAATGGTGGAATGAAGAAAGTGAGAGAAAGCAGGAGAACCTCTATAAAACCCACGAACACGGTGTTTGTCCACAACAAGCCTATTTGACTCGAACTATCGTACCAATAACCCTACGCACCGGAAATGAACGTTTTACAAGTGAACCACCTCGACTTCCCCATACATTGTTAAGTTAGGGAATCTGTCAATGTTAATTATCACAAATTATACTCAAATTTTGAGATTCGTTGACACAAACCGCTACAGAATGTGGTCCAAGATTTGCACTGAATGATGTATTAACATTTATTTACTTCTTTTAGTTTAGCGTCCCATGATTATGCTTTTTAAGCTACCAGAGACAATGATTAAGGCAAGTGAATTATGATGAAATAGTTAGTAGAATGAAAATGTGGAAAGAAAATGGTAGTGCCACGAGAAAATCCACGGACATGGTGTTGTTCACTGCTAATTTACTTGGTCAGCGATCGGAAAGAAATCCACGCACTAGAGATAATCGCTCTACCACTGAGGTACCGTGCCTCGCTGGACGCACTCTAGTTGAAACGAACTGTTTATAGAGCTATTAGGTTAACGTTACACGACAAATACGCTTTACTCAAATCTAATCTAATATAATATAAATAAAATAATGAGTTTTTTTGTGTGTCTGTTTGTCTGTGTGCGGCCTGGGGACAAGACGAGTGGACCGAGAATTACCGAATTTTGGTCACGGAAACTTCGGTCCAGGCCTAAGACCAAAACAAAGCGTTTCCTTTACAAAATTCGAACCAGAGGGGTCTCAGGCGGACGTTTGCCGAGACATATGAAAGTAATAGAAAATTACCATTATTAGTGTCGAATTCATAGTTTTTGCGGTCGCTGAGGTCAATGGTGAAACTCCGATCGCATTAACTTATTCGGCTGCGGACTGAGGGTCACCGGATGCCGGGACACCGAGACATGCAAAAATAATCCAAAATGACCTATATTAGTGTCGAATTCATAGTTTTTGCTGTCGCTGAGATGAATGGTGATACTCCCACAGGCGTTGAATTACAAATACAGCCTCCATCGGCTAACGGCAGGGGTATTTTTTTTTTTAATTTCGAACCAGAAGTTCTCAGGGGGTGTTTACCGGGTTATGTAAAAGTAGTAGAAATTGGCCGATATATATATTTTTTTCGTTGTTCAATTTGTTTAATAGACATTTATCTCACCCATGCGAAGAATTTGTATTTCAGCTAAATTTTAATAATATCGACAATATATCAATAATATCATGAATAATAGATTTCGTGGAACAAAATTAAAACCTCTTTACAACTATATAACGGTTATTATGCTCGCTAAAATTTGACGGACAGAATATTTAATATGCAATAAACAAATTCCTTGTTTCAAAAATTTTGGCACGATATAGTTGCAAAGTAGGAAGTACCATTGTGAATAATGATGCTGAACTAACGTCATGCGAAAAGTAGATTGTATAGTTTTAATTTTGTAAACTGAACTCTATGGAGTTCAGAACAAAATGTTTCTTTAATGAGATGTAAGCGAAACGTTATCGAAAAAAAAAAAAACAGGTTTGTGTTTCTTGGTTTATGGCACGTTTTTTTCTTTTCTTTTCTTTCTTTTTTTTTTGACTGTCAGATTAAATATAGGCAACCCGGAAAAGACATACTGTATATTGAGTACTTGCAATATGGTTAGGCAACCAAAACGGCATTTGGGATGTGTTGGTTGCATAACGTGCGCAAGGGGTAACAGCTGCAAAAAGTAGTTTGAACACGAATTTAGGAACCAAGCCGAACTGAACATAAAGTTCACAAATACTAAATGTTGTGAATTCATTTCTTATTTATAGAATACATTACAGGGAAACAAACGTGATAATTGAGTAGGAAAATTATGAAATGTTTTAAAAACAAACAGAAAAAAAACACTTTTTAAAAGAAAAGCTAGTTCCAAATTGATGAGTGAATCATAACGTAAATCTTCAAAATACTACTTTAGGCAATATTTACTCATCGAACAGGACAAGATGTAGACGTATCCTAGTCGTCTATAAGAATTACTTTTTTTTTTTTGAGAGTTCCGAAATTTGAGGGTTAAGAGGAAACGACAAAGGATTTGTTATGTGCATTCAGTATGCTTAGAACAGACTTAGTTTAACCTATATCCATCTACTGAATCCAGAAGTGATAACAAATAGTAGAACTCCCGGCTTCAGTATCGATTCATATGAGTAACAATTGTAACATACGGATAGAATATTTTTGATATGAATTCAGCGTCATATGAAGGTTTTATCATCACTATATGACAGCTGGAAGATATATGCATTTCAATATTGAGTGCGCATAGTTTGGGGGTATACAGTGCTTTCATAACTCTGAAATCGAAACCCGTGTGGGTACGCACCTTGTAGGAATAAAATATGAGTTCTTTGTTTAGTAGTACTATAGGTACTGTATTGAATGTTTCCAGGGTAGTTTCATTCGGGGCTACAACTTTCGCCCATTCAAGATCTGCTAATATCTCTTAGCTATGTAAATGTAAATCAAAGCGAGTTAATTTTCTTATTAGGCGAAAGTTGAATATTTCTTAAAACTGGGTTTAGCTCACATAGGTTGGTTGTTCTGCTCTTTATTAATATGTTAGCATTTCTTCTTGAAACTATTTTTGCGCTCTTATTAAATAGTACAGTATGTAGGGGAAAATTTTGACAAACCCTGGAAAACTTATTAGCTTAATGAAACTTTCAAGATGGTTCTCTTTAAACAAGTGTAGCAATACCCTAAAAGTCATCGAACATCCCTCTTGAGCTATATCCAATTTGGTGGCCATTTTCTTTAGACTAATTATGTTTTGTTTGATTTCTTACCTTAGGTTCAATTCTGCGGTCTTGGAACGTATAACAAAATATTTTGTAAATAAAATTTCCTTCGTTTGATACATAATTCATATCTGTATACAAATGATAGAGTTGGCTTGAGTCACTAAACCTTGTACCTGTATTACTTCAAGCGTATTTTTTGTATTATACATATAATATTTATATAAATAAAACAAATAAAGAAAATATGCCGACATGCCATAATTACAATTGAGAAATACAAAATATGGCATGTTTCAGAATAATAGTATATTATATGGAAGTTTCTGTAAACTTATTTAGCAAAATTATCCGTAGAGAAAAGGTAATTTAAGCAAATTTCAGTTTTTGTAAACGATAGGAAATAATTTATAACACATAAAATACACAAAAACCCATCCCTGGCACGGTACGTTGTTGGGACATAAACGATACGGTTGGGTTGGATGAGAGTCACTGCTGCTTCAGATGAAAAAAGTCGTTGAAACAACGAGTTTTAAGGACACCGTTTATATATCAGTAATTTATATTTCACATAGTAATCTCTAATGGAAAGCATTAATGGTAATTGAGGATTTCAAGATTGGAGGGCAGATCATTAACAAGATCAGTATACAGATGATACGGTTATTATAGCTAGAACCGAAGAAGGACTACAAGAGATGATTGACAAACTAGCTAACAGCGGAAAACTACATGAAATGGAAATCAACATCGAAAAGTCGAAAGTCGTGAGAATATCTCAAGGAAACGCGCCCTTGCGGGTCAGAGTAGAACAAAGAGAACCTGAAGAGGTCGAGAATTTCAAGTATCTGGGAAGGATTATGACCAGAGACGCTTAGTGCACCAAAGAGATCAGGTCAGGAATTGCAATAGACAAAGAAGCATTAAACAAGAAAAGATCATCTTAACTAGCAGCCTTAATATTGGACTAAGGAAGAAATTGGTCAAGTACTATATATAGAATATGGTTTAGAGACTTGGGTATTTCGGAAGCTAGAGGAGAAATATTTAGAGAGCTTCGGAATGTGGTATTAGAGGAAGGTGGAGAAGGTAAAATGGAGAGAGAGAGAACAACAAACGCATATGTTTTAAAACAGATAGGAGAGAAGAGGACACTTCTAGCCAGCATCCTTCGTAGAAAGGCCAATTGGATTGCAGACATCTTGCGAAAAAAATTCTTCATATCGCCAGAGAAGGAAAGATAGAAGGAAAGCTAGAAATAGGAAGAAAAATAACACAACTGATCGATGATTTGAAAGATAGGAAAAGAAATTGGGAGTTAAAAGAGGAAGCTGAAGATCGACAAAAGTGGAAGTAACATTTCAGGGCCCAAATCTAAAATTGAAACAAAAATCCTAATTAGCCCCAGGACCTCCGGAAAGACAGCATACTTAATAATAATAATAATAATAATAATAATAATAATAATAATAATAATAATAATAATAATAATAATAATAATAATAATTAGGGCCCGGATAATTATTTAATTACATATTTTTGGAGGGGTTATATTTTCATACCAAATCAGGGTAATAATGTCATTTGTGACCCATAGTGCCTAAAAACACCCATTTGAAAGTACATATATTTACATATTTTACATTTATGTACATATAATTACATATGTTACTCATGAGCACATAATTTTACATATTTCTTGGTATTTTCATGTTTTTTTTTCGTACAAAAACCGTTCAACAATAGACTTTGAAAAGAAGAAAACACTCACCTCTCTTTGAATTTAAAGTGCTTGCTTTATTTTTAATTTTTAATTTTTATTTATTTACTTATTTACTTATTGTTTCACTGCGTTTCACCCTTTTAAAATAGTATTGAAGCGTAGTTTGGCGGATTGGTAGAGAGAGTTGGAAACAACCTGATTTGATTAGCAATCGTACACTCTCGATCGCGGTAGTAGCGCTCACATCCTTACGTGAGATTAATAATTCAATCGAATTACTATCGCGACGCGGCTTTACGATTGCCTATCGTGTTTTTGTCGCAAACTCGCCCTACTAATATTTTCCTTCGGCGAAAAATTTAAATCAGATGGGGAAGTTTGCATTCACGCAATTGGTAAGGCTGGACTCTTGATTTACAAAAGTGAAGCGCCTGCCGCTACAACGCATGCCGTAGGGAAAGTGTGAGCTATTTTATTGAATATTTAATCTCCTGTGCTGTCAGCAAATTCTGTTTCCAAGATGCCAAAACCCCGTTGTCAATAAGACTTAAGCATTTCACGGAAGAGTTTGAGCATTTTTCCACAGATGGAAAAGTGCTTTATTGCCAGGTTTGTGAGAAGGATGTCTCATGCGCTCAACATTCCCAAGTTGTGTAACACATATCCACATCACGCCATCAGATCCGAGCTTCAAAACCTAAACCACAAAAGCAGTTGCTAGTAACTTAAGCTCAAAGTAGTCCAGGGCCACGGAAGTCTCAGTTTTCAAGTGATCTGTGCCGTGCTAAGGTATGTGCTGATACCCCTATTTGGAAACTAAACAATACATTACTTCGTGAATTTCTGCAACAATACACACACGAAACAGTTCCAGATGAACCTACAATCAGAAAGCATTACGTGCCTGATTTATATGTGGAAACAATGAACTCTATTCGTGGGGAAATCGGCGATGGTCCTATTTGGGTGTCAATTTACGAAACAACTGATGTAGAGGGGCGACATGTTGGTAATGTTGTAATAGGTTTGTTGAAAGATAATGAAGTCAGCTAGCCTATCCTGTTAACTAGTGATTTGTTGCCGCGATGCAACCATCAAGCCATTGCAAAACTCTTTAATGATGCTATGGGACTTTTGTGGCCTGATGGTATCAAGCATGACAATGTCTTCCTTCTAGTGACTGATGCAGCACCGTACATGTGCAAAGCTGAAGAAGCTTTGCAAGTATTGTATATGAAGCCGTTACATCTAACTTGTCTTGCCCACGCATTTCATCGTGTTGCAAAATTTGTTCGTTCTAGATTTTCACAAGTGGGTGCATTAATTTCAAGTACAAAGAAGGTATTTTTGAAGGTTCCCAGTAGAGTTGAGAAATTTAAAGAACTGTTCCCTGAACTACCTCTTCCTCCTCAGCCGGTACTAACGAGGTGGGGAAGCTAGATTGATGCTGTGTGTTACTATGTTACGAACTTTGATGCAGTGAAACAAGTGTTACATTTTGATTCTGAAGATGCATCTTCCATAGAAATAGCGAAACAAATGTTTGATGACGGGAAGTTGAAGCATGATATTTCCTACATTCAGAGCAATTTTTCAAGTCTCAGTAGTACTACTTAATCCTTGAAGAGATCATCATCTACCCTTTCAGACAATCTTGAAATTGTTTGCTCAACAGTTGCTTCTCTGGTAGGTGTGAAAGGACCGGTTGGGGATGCATTGAATAAGAAGATAGCTTTCGTTTTGGAGAAAAATCCAGGCTATAAGACAATTTATGTTATTAGTGGAGTGTTAAGTGAAGCTAAATCCATGTCGTGACTATTGAACACGCACCTTCTGATTTGTGCAAGTTTAAGTATGCACCAATTAATTCGTGTAATGTTGAACGATCGTTCAGTTAATAAAAAGCTCTGTTGCTGACACCAGGAGAGGTTTTGTGTTTGAAAATTTGAAACACATTTTCGTTCCTTACTGTTACGGAGATCGACTGTTGAAATAGTGAAAAGATTAATTGAGAATGTTTTGTTCTTCACGATATTTTTTACTAAACTGTTTTGAGTGTGTAATGTACGGGAAGGTTCTATAACGCTGGACGCTCATTAGATGTACAGCGGGGGACACTTCTAAATGGTACACCTTAGCCGTAAATCTCCATATGGGTGTACCATTTAGAAGTGTCCCCCGCTGTACAATGGCATAAACAAAGTTTTCGTAAAAATTCCTTCCTAAATAAGATTAATTAAGAGTAATTAGAGATTAGAGAGGTTAGGCTATGTATGGTAGGTTACTATCTGTTGTACAGGTAGCGGGCCAGTGTTCTAGAATTCTCCCGTAATGTACAGTTGAACGACCTTTGGATGATTTCTGAAAGTATAAATATGCAGCAAGACTTTGTGTGAAGTGAAACGACCATTTAATGCATAGAAACTCTTTTATATGCGATAAGAAGATAAGTTTTCTGACTGAAAATTTGAAACTCATTCTGTTTCTTAGTCTTGCGGAGATCAAGCTGGAAAAGTAACAGGTAGTAAACATTGTAATTGAATAAATATTGTATTTACCACATCAAATGTAGAAAACGTAATAGAAAATGCTGGTATTTTCATTTTACATATTTTGCTCTTTTGGAAGGGTTTTATTACATATTATTGAGATTTTATGTACATATATATGTACATATTTTCATTGTTTTTAGTACATAATTATCCGGGCCCTAAATTAATAATAATAATAATAATAATAATAATAATAATAATAATAATAATAATAATAATAATAATAATAATAATAATAATAATAATAATAATAATAATAAACTGTTTTTTTCAGAACAAGAAAGATAGTCATTACACTGAAAACTAAAAATAAAAAGAAAGACGGAACTTGGAAATATTCACAAAGTAACGTATATTCGAGTGTAATTCAACACAGATAACGCCAACATGTCACTTTCACCCTGTTGTTATTTGATCCCCAAAATGTGATTTCCTCAAAATTCATGCACATGTCTGTAAAACGATTTCAACTGTTCAATTGAACATGAACAGTTGAACTAAGTATATGAGAGTTTTACATTTACAATACACCAGCTTCAGGAAAGAGTTTGGTGCTGGTATTTCCAAACAAATAATTGAGTAGCGTGCTTCACTTTCTCCTCCGATCCCCATTCAATTGCTGAAATATCTAGCCCAGACAAGTTTGCTCCTGATTATATACCTTCAAAACGTGTCGTCTCCTCGTACTTGCTCTGATAGGTAAAACTGAAGGTTGAGTGATTGCTGCGAAGAAGGTCTTCCGTATGTGAAATATCGAGGGAAAGCTAGTATGTCACAGTAGGATTTGTAATTTGTTGAACACAGTCACAACCTAACCTAACCTAACCTGTTACAATTAACTGTTTATCTCCCGAGTAATTTCTAAGTTTTCTTCTCTTTCTGGAACAGAGACAAGGTCGTGGCACTTACTGAATGTGAAAAGAGTATCACATTATTCATGTTTCCTCCTGTATTTAAACATTTTAACTGGTTAATGAAATGTGTCTTCTTTACGAAAGATTTAGAAAATCAGAAAAATACGCTTGAAACAGATACAAGATTAAACGATATAAGCCTACTTTATCATTTATAACTCTATATCTACCTAACCTACAGAGATGTATTATGAAAAGAAAGAATATTTTATTTACAAAATATTTTGTTGTAAGTTCCAAGACCGTAGAATTGAACCTGAAGTAAGAGCTCAAGGAAAAATTTATTCTTTTATAGACGGCGGCGGCCAAATTAGGCATGACAGCTACATCGGATGAAGCTTAAGGCAGACATCTGGGCACTTTTAGGATATGACTATGCTTGATGAAAAGAAGCTGTCTTGTAAATTTCATTAATTTTCTATATTTTTTTTTTTCGGGTTCAGACCCTAAATACTAGATAAATAAGTATGCATTTGATCAAAAATTAACATTTTTTTTTTAATGTCAGTGCTCGATGTCAAGCGTATATCCCACAAACGCCCAAGACCAGTTTTATTCGTAAAATCTTGTTCATCTCTCGTTCTTAGCTTAATCATAGCCCTAAATAAGGGACAAAAAAATAAAATCCGTGGTAACAGCATGTGGGATGACGGGAGGGCACCCTGTGCCACTGGTGACCCACTGGGCTTTTACGGATGAAATACGAAAACTATTATATTAGTTATACAATATAAACACACTATTCTGAAAGCAAATGTCGTTATTATAAGTATAGGGAAATAAATCATTTTCACTTTATTTTATTTTATTATTTATTATTTATGTATTTATTGGATTCAGTGTTATACATTTATTATTATTATTATTTATTCTTTTTGAACTTCGGATAAATACCCTATAAGCTTATTGTCATTTCCATTATTAGGAATCCTAAACAAAGCAGTATGTATCCTGTGTTCTATTCTAGCTCACTACCTCAAAAATTTAGTCCTGCATTCTGATGAATACAAAGAAATAACACCATCAGTACAATATAAAATCAACCATTGTGATAATTATAGAAGCAATTTCTTTCTTTTATGAGACACAAATGCTTACCACACTTTGAGCACTTCAAAAACGATTTATACTTGACTCAATGAGCACATCGTTGTCGTTCATCTATCCATAAGGGCCAGTGATCAATATGATCTTTCCTTACATCTGCAGAAGGCTTCCATGTGCGACTTTTTCTTTTCCTTGGTTGATCATTACGTGGAGATGAGTGGCTCCTCTTAGACATTGTCTTGCCACATTTCAGCAAACTGTGTGCAATACTTAACTGGAAATCTCGTATTTCATCCTCTTGTATTCCTTTTGGTTTCATTCTGAAACACGAATATAAAATTTTACCATATATCCGTCATCCATTACCTCATTATTATTATTATTATTATTATTATTATTATTATTATTATTATTATTATTATTATTATTATTATTATTATTTATGCATTATCACATTATTTTATGAAAACATTACCTACTAACATTCGTGTTTCATCTTTATGTAAACTCGATAAAACAAGAAGCCCATTTCAAACTAAACTGGTCAACTTTACAGCAGAAGCGCAGGCAGAAAATTCTAGAAGGATGGATCCGAATACTACTTCTACATACTCTTATGTTTTCTTGCATGCTCTAAAGTAATGCTCTTAATTTATAAAAATATCAATTTGAGGTATCCAGACCCGAACACCTCTTCTTTACGCCTCTGCATAATGCCAACAAATGAAATCACTATATGTTGCATTTGGATTCTTCTTTCTAAACGGAAAGCCCATTGGGACACCTGTGGAACATTGTGATTAGACACGTCATAAACTGAATCATTTAGTTATAATGAGCCAGTTTTCTTTTATATTTATATTAGAGAACTTACCTTTGAAGAAAACAAACTTTCCCGCAAATGCTAACCTGACAGACAGTTTTTCTTCTTTTATATTCACCACCGCACCCTCAAGGTCACAAAAATCTGCATGCACTAGCAACTGCCTGAACAATACCGTGTTACATCGAAAACCTGAGAAGAAAACTGAACGAAATTCTTAACACAAGACAACGGGTAGTGTGCCTGAAGTGGAACAACGGGGGTTTGGCTAAATGAATGATATAGCCCATGTAACGTAGTGAAACATAAATTGGGTCACTGGTGGCACAAGGAACGTTTGTGGGATATATACTCTCTATTCATATGCCGTGATCATACTTTTACAGATTCTTGGTGCTGTGCTATTTTTATTTTGCGATTTATGTACTCTCGTAGAATGTAACTTCATTTTATGTTTTCCGTAATGTTTTTTTTTTTTTGTAACTTTATGCAATATTTTTACATCTCGATTATCAAACATAATATCTAGTTATATACTATAATTGTGCTTATACTGTTTTAATATATACTTTTGATAAAGTGAATACTTTCAAATATTTAGGATCAATATTAACAGACGAAAATCATATTCACAAAGAAATTAATTGTCGACTAAAACCAGGGAATTCTTGTTACTAATCGGTTCAAAATCTCTTGTCGCGAATTCAGACGAGGAATTTGAAGCTTAAAATATATAAAACGATAATCATGCCTGTTGTTTTGTATGGCTGCGAAACATGATCGCTTACTCTGAGGGAAGAACATAGACTGAAAGTATTTGACAACCAGATCCTGAGACGAATATTCGGACCCAAGAGGAACGGGAATGGGGAATGGCGGAAACTTTATAACGAGGAACTACATAATTTATATGGTTTACCGAACATTGTTAGGGTCGTCAAGTCTAGGAGGCTTAGGTGGGCGGGTCATGTAGCTAGAATGGTAGAAAGTAGAAACGCTTTCAAAGTCTTGACAGGAAGACCAATCGGAAAACGACCATTAGGAAGACCTAGGCGCAGATGGGAGGACAATATTAAGATGGATCTCAGAGATTGGAATACAAAGTAGAAACTGAATGCAGTTGGCTAAGGATAGAAGTCAGTGGAGAGCTTTTGTGAACGCGGCATTGAACCTCCCGGTTCCAAAGGTCATAGAAAATGAAATGAAATTTTTGAGTTTTACGTTCCCCGGTTATGCCGGCAAAGGCAATAGAGTTAGTTAGTTAATATATATATATATATATATATAATAGAAACTACAATTTTTTGTGTCGTTCCTTTTCAGTAGGAAACCAACATAATTTCGCATTAGGTAAATCTTGAATTCAAGACTCGTCTACAACTTTCTCTTGAGTTAATCTGTAAATTCCATTGCCTGATATTATTAGGCAAATCTTGAATAGGCGGAAGTTGAAGTCACCGTTTCATTACTTATCCCATGTAGCTGTGGAACTCATTAGAGAACAATTGATAAAAATATGTTGATAATATTATATAGTTGTCCAAGGTGGATGGTACAGACCATAAACGAAACATACAAAACATATTCCACTACAGGGACAGTTGATATTAACAAGACTTCGTCATGAAACACATGCCTCACCCCAACTCGTCCCTTTGAAAATGAAATGAAATCTTTGAGTTTTACGTCCCACGGTTATGCCGGTTAGGCTAAAGGAGACGGTGATGATGAGTAATGAATGAAATGGCGGAATGAAGAAAGTGGGAGGAAACGGGAGAACCCCGAGAAAACCCACGCACACGGTGTTTGTCCACCACAAAGTTCACTTGGCGGAGGCTGGGATCGAACCCGGGACCCCAAGCACCACACGTCCCTGGCTTGCCGTATATAATATCTCTGCTGTGAAGATCAAATTATTTTAGACCATTAGTAACATTTATAGACAGACTTTTAATTGATGAAATTGAGTGTCTGTGTGAAAGAGACGTAAGTCCCAAAAACTCATGTTGAACAATTGAACATCTCCGTTTTCACTCATTCTTAACTGAAGGTGCTTTGTAATCTGACTTATGGGCGAAGTTAGGGATGGTTGGTTGACTTTGACAACAAACACGTGAGTTACAGTAAGAGCCTGAATTTCTTAGAAATGACGGTCGTTGCAAATACCTTGACCGATTTGAATAATTCTCTTTTCCTAAATTATTATCAGTTCGAGTAGGATTCGATTAGAGCTGTTACATTTAAATATTAACAAGTGAGATAAAAAAGTATCGTAAAAATGTGATTTTTTTTTCAAGTTCGCCAAACTTTAGAGGTATGCGCGACCAGAACATATAAACAGATTAAGTTTACTTTCTTCCCGTTTTTAGTGTCGTCAACTCTCAACTTTTTCGTTGTACTATGACTTCAAAAAAATGTATTTTTCGGCCCACCCTAATATACACATCGTATGACTTACATGTATGAATGTGTGTAGATGAGATTTGAAAGCATAACCTGTTATTACTTTCTAACATAATTGCTTTTTCATCGTATTTACGGAATAGACAATGAATTCTTGCTGTGTCACATTTCAAAGAATGTCTTGTGTTTATCATATCAATTTATTTATCTGTTCCTTTCCTTATTCATGTATCTCTCTCTCTCTCTCTCTCTCTCTCTGTGTGTGTGTGTGTGTGTATGTTTGTGTTTGTGTGTGTGTGTCTGTATGTAGTTTCTGTTCCATATCCGTCACTTCCGTTTTAGTGTGCGCTTCTCAAGCACATAGCCTTATGACATTCATTTGTTATGAAAACCAGGAGTTATGGGTAATTCGAACATAAAATTTTGCCCCTCAAGCAAACCGACAGACCACACAAAAATACTTTATGAAACTCGCGTTTCCACGAAAAGCGGGTTTAGACATCAGGTAATGTTTCTTTTTTTTTTCTGTAGCTTAACAGAAGTAAAACAAACTTTTGTTTATCGTTGGTTTTATGTCCGTCAAGATTTTTTTTTTTTTAACTGAAAACAATTTTCGTCAGTGAAGGAAGACGACCAGCAACAATCACCCCATATGGGAGTCCAGGGCTAGATCGTTAAATGAGACTTTTCAAAACAGAGATAGATGTTTCCACAGATGTCTAAACGGGCAACTTCAAAATAACTTTCTTTTAGACTCACAATGATGTACGGTAACTAAGGACTAAATTGATTTATGAATCAGATACGTTTTCTTCCTTTTATCCAATATTCACACACAGTTCCACAGCTACTTAGGCCACGTACGAAGGTATTTACAGCACTTATTGCAAAACACCTCACATTTAGTTTCTTTATGACAGGGGTCTCAAAAGTAGATGCCCCAGCACCACCAATCTGAGTGCTACAGTTCAATTTGATTAAATTGTAAAATATACTAAGTTAATTATACAAAATAATAATCAGAATTTCATACGAACAATTCAGGAACACAATAACTGACATACAAAATGACATTAAAAATTTTAACCATAGTTAAAGATATGATATCCCAATCCTAACTATCCTTCTATATATAAAACTGCATGAACTGATATAATTAAAGAGGTACTTTCGGTTGACGTGGAAAGTTGAAATTTGACATAATTGTAGTTTTCGGGGACTAACCGGACAGGGAAATTGGCGAAAGCGAATATTTTTAATTTGTAGGGTTCCTAAAGGAGGTATAAAGAAATCCCCCATGTTATATACATCGGTCATTTATTGGACCTATAATCTCATGTTTAGGCACTTAGAATAAAAACATGAAATTCGGTATGCTTGATACGTTTTTCACTAAAAATAAAAATAAATTACAACTTTAGAGTGAGTTTATGGGGAACTGAAAAATCTTCTCCATGTTATTTATATGGGACACCTTTTCCACATCAAAATATTTGGGCACTTCCAGTACGGCTACAATGATTAAATTTGACGTAATTGTAGCTTTTCAGGACTAATCCACAGGAAAGTTGCCAAAAGTGAGTATTTTTAAGTTCTGGTGGGTATACAGAGGCGATGAAGAAATTTCCCATGTTATTTAAATGGGCGTTGTCTTGGGATACTTTTAGATAGATGAAATACGAAAAGAAACTTGAAATTTGGTAGAATTGTGAGTTTAAGAGATGCGAGGCCATAGACCGAGTAAACGCAGAGGTCTGAGGGCGAAATCCCCAGCTGGGAAAATTCAGGAAATATAATTAAAGAGCAAATGTACGAAATTCACCCTTGATGTAAAGGCTGATACATAAGAGATATGAGGCCGTAATCCGAGCAAAAACAGGGGTCTGGGGACGCAACCCTAAGCTAGCCAAAGGCTAGTCTCGTATAAAACTATATGAACTGATATAAAATAAAGTGGTACTTCCGGTTTACATGTAAAGTTGAAATTTGGCATGATTGTAGCTTTTTGGGACTAACCGACAGGAAATTGCCAAAAGTGAAGATTTTTAATTTTTAGGTGGTCTAAACGAGGATGAAGATATGCCCCATTTTTTTTTGTATGGGCCTTGTTTTGGACCCATATATAATCTCATATTTTAGGAACTTGAAATTGGAGGAAAAGGTTAAAATTCGGTATGCTTGTACGTTCTTGAATGTTAAATTCTAGTTCATCCTACACTGAGAAAAAATGTAGGTGGCGTACTTAAAAAGGTAGGTTACATGCGTAATTCCTGTAGTTTTGGGACTTAACGTACAGCAGACGTATAACTGAAAACGCATGTTCTATAATACTTTCTGTATAAGTGTTCCATCTATACGTACTTTCCGTATGAAAATATAGGCGGTCAGGATCTCACATACAAATGGACGTATATAACATATAGCTGATTATTCTCACGTAAGTATATGCATGTGATATACGGAAAACTGTTAGATGTCAGACATCTTTGAACGACATGATGTAACACCTAAGGGCAGTGCCTATGTAGGATACGGAAAACGTATTCTCCGTACTGATTTATATAGTAAACAAGAGGATACCATATATTTGTTCAATATACCGCTGTCCGGAGGACGGATATTTTTCTGTGTACGAGAGCATCGACACCTTTATTTTTTCCTTACATGTTTTTGCCACCTTCAGTAATGATGCACTTTATGTTTCTTTTGTCTATTGAAGATTGTGTTTCTGAGCAGCATTTTCAACTCCTGTAAAGATAAAAAAGCGCTGCTCAGAAAAGGCGCTCTACCACTGAGCCACCACGTCCCAGTGGCAGTGAGAGCTTTAGAAACAATTATTTTAAAGACAACTCCAAGGAATTCGTGAAAGTGCACAATTTTCTATTACCAAATCTATTTTTTCTGATATTTCGTCACGAAAATGATTTATTATCTCGTCTTGTGAGCAGCCCTAGGAATGGCTAACGCACTTGTGTGTCCAGTTTACCAGCGTGGGTATTTGTCTCAGATACAAACTCAGTTAAGTGGTTCGAATCCCCTAAAAACAAGACTTGCTAATTTAACCTCAGTGGTAAAAAGGGCAATAAATTCCAATCTACCAGTAAACCACAAACTTACGTACATTCTGTGGGATCAAATAATGGATTTCTCTTTTCACGTAAACGCCTTAAATCTTCAATTAGCACATCTCATGCACAAAGTAAAAGTCATTTTATTTACAATGTAAAATTGGAACAAATCTCGTCGTCACATCTTCAGAAACAACCATCAGAGTTACCAAACAAAAACACCAAACATTCTCTCTCCCTTGTCGTGTGGGGTTGTTTCTGTCAAGTCGAGAGACAAGATCCAAAACAGGCCACACTAAATCAGCCGTCATTTTCTTACTGTTTAATTTTTGCCTGTTTAATTACGCACTTGCGACTGAAACTACACACAGAGCTACCCATTCATAGAGCGAGCAAGGAACGAGCTTCCCCTCTCACTTTGCTTGCTTTCGTAGTTGAAAACGACGGTAAAGGTAGATAGTAAAAATTTGTATATTGTATACTGCCACTAGGCCAGTGAATTCTGTAGTGAGAAAAACCACTAAAAACTTGGCTTTCGAGACATTGCACAGCTACCAGTGAATAAATCAAGCTTTTAGAAGTCGTAATGTTTAAATGTTGCAGCGAATTCCTTTTACTTTATGAATTTAGTCGTTGTAGAAGGTAAACAAACTACGTTCTGGGTAACCACAAAAACAAACAGAGCCAAACAGAAATACATTGTAAAGAGATAATAAAATGAAGTATACACGGCATTAGTTCGTTTCTAAATTCAAGCATAGTGATGGATTTTTTTTAAACTTCAATATACAATTGCATAAGATCCAGCTGAATAGCTTCCTAGCTTAAGGCATATGAATATTTCGTCCAGTAGAACATTGATTTATATCTTCTACTAAATTAGATCAGATTGAATTGTTGTTATTTGGTCCTCTAAGGACTCAACTTCATATCAGATTGAACTATATTACTGGTCAGCCGAAAGATTTCATTACCAGAAGCTTCTGTATTATATGTATACACTATTTTAGTATTTAAAGAAACGTTGTTTTGTTGTACAATAAATTTTCGCAATTTGTTTCTAATACTGCATGGTGCCTGAAGAGTACAGAACTATTTATTTTGTTACTAAAACACCACTAGCGAATTTCGTTTGCTACTAAATTACTCTGTCAGGAATTTTGATAACAGTACTTGTACCTCATTCTCCCGAGTACAACGCTATCACGTTATCTCTTTTATCAGTCTGCCATATGCAAATTTTTCACAAAAGAAACTTTTTCTCAATATGTTGTAATTATACACCAAATAATTTGAGCTCATTCGTGGCTAAGCGGTTACCGTATACGCCTTTCTCGTGGGAGACCTTGGTTCGATTCCAGAGCAGGAGCTCATATGCTTCAGATTAGAGTTTAATTGGTAGGTCCGTGTCTCATATAGCCTCGTTGCTAAAAGGAACGTTAAATTCAAAATCAACTCACCCCAAAAATATTTAAAAAAAACGTGCTTAAAAGTGAATGAGCAGATCATGTTAAGAAATAATATGGAGAGAGCAGAGCTATAACTCAGAACACTTGTTGAAGAGCACTTAATAGGTTTTCCACAAAGATCACACATTGGAACCCATAATAGCGTTTTCTTCTATTATTTTCGTAAAATAAAAGTCATTTAATATTAATGGAATATTATGCACACTTTTTTAACGCTTACCATTGTATCTTTTGCAGTTGTAGATAGCTCTGTAGTAACAGTTGTGTAATATTGATATGGGCTGAAATTGAATATGAACCACCTAAATCTTTGACTGTTATAGAACAGTCAACTGTTTACCTTTAAATAAGTATGTTACAATAGTGTACTAGCAACCAATACAGAAACACGAAGTAGCACTAGTTTCCACTACTACCGGTTTCAGAAAAACAATAACAGCGGAGAAGAATATTCTGTATTTCTGATCTTACTAATGATGTGCCCTCCAGTCTTGAAATATCCAATTCCGATTAATGCTTCTTTGAACCGAAGGACTACATGAAACTAACTCTATGGCCTATGGAACCTGGAGATTCAATGCCTCCTTCACAAAAGCTCTCTAGTGACTTCTATCCGTAGCCAACTGGATCAAGTTTTTACTTTGTATTCCTATCTCTGCGAGATTCATCTTAATATTGCCCTCCCATTTGCGTCAAGGTCTTCCCAATGGTCGGTTTCCGATTGGTCTTCCAGTTAAGACTTTGAAAGCGTTTCTACTTCCTTCCATCCTAGCTGCATGCCCTGCCCACCTCAGTCTCCTAGACTTGATGACCCTAACAACCTAACAATGTCTGGTAAACCGTATAAATTATGTTGTTTCTCTTTATAAAGTTTCCATGATTCCCCATTCCCGTTCCTCTCTCAAGATCTTGTTCTCAAATACTTTCAGTCTACGTTCTTCCCTCAGAGTAAACAACCATGTTTCGGAACCATACAGAACAACAGACATGATTATCCTTTTATAAATTCTAAGCAGAGTTGGCGTGGGTCAATGAAAACTTCATCCACGACCTACTGACCCACCACCCACCGTGACCCACGACCCACAGACCCACGACCCACAGACCCACCACCCACCATGACCCACCACCCACCCTGATCCACTGTGACCCACCATGACCCACAACCCACGGTGACCCACTCTGACCCACCACCCACAGTGACCCACCGTGACCCACCACCCACCATGAACCACTCTCATCCACTTTGACCTACTCTGACTCACCAAAAGCCATCGTCATCAACTCTGAACACGATCCACGGAATCTTCTGAACTGACTAAAGAGTTTACAATTGTAATAAAACAAGACTGTGAAATTGTCACTAATCGGAGTTTGACTTTCTAGTCAATCGCTCAAGCACCACTCTGTTACAATAACGGTGGATCTGACCTTTACGATATGAAATAGTAAAGTGTTTGTCAGTGAGGAAATTGAAACAGTTCGAGGTGGGGGAAATTAGTGTGTGCCTAAAATATACTTGTACTAAGAGGGTATTTCTGCAAGTGTTAATTTCTGAACGCACTCCACAAGAAACTTCTATTCGCAGGAAAATACCCCTGTACAATATGGAAAAGGTTATGGTTTCTCAGTTCACAGTAATTTCCTCACAAAAGACTTGAAAAATCAGTTGTTCATAGGGTGTAAAGGTGCTCGGGTACCCTATGAGAGAGCATTTCCATTAAGTATGCTCATAATTGTAATTTGTGTAATCACTAAACACCACGTTAAATTTAAGTTACAAATATGCATAATTGCAATTATTATGAATATTTATTCAAAGTAGTTTATCTAAAGCAAAGAAGAGACTTACTAAAAATTAGGTGCAAAGTTGAATAACACAAATAAGGCATTAGTAATACAAGTATACATTTTCCGCAAATCGTAATTTTTCACCTTAAATCGGAAATCGGATTTACTTCTTGTTGGTAAGTTAAGTTTTTGGCGGTAAATCATCCGCAGTGGAATGATGTCCATCCCTTAGCCAAGAAATAAGTAGCTCGTTTACTTTGATCATGTCTAGCGGTGGGCCATTAACATTGATGAACAACAAGTTAGACAATGTTTGAGCACTTAGTCTATTTCTAATATCAGTCATCTGTGAATTCATAAGGGAAAATCCCCGTTCGCACTCTGTCGTGGAAATTGATAATATTTCTACCCGATTTCTGCACCTTCTCATCGACAATATACTTGTTGGATTTAAGTCTGATAACGATTTTTCTTGGTCAGTTTTGAAATACTCAGCAAGAAGTATCATCTCTCTATCACCATACAACATCTTTCCCATATCGACCATGTCAGTTGGCAATGTCGACCCATGTAGAACAGAAACTTCATCTACCATGCCTTTGATAAGGAATCTTGTGAATAAATTATCAATTAAAGCCTGATAAACTGATGATTTCTTATTTGTTTATAAATTTAATTTTTGCAATTACACATGAAGGTTTGATACCATTACCAATTTCCTTCACCCGTCTAGAAAACGAAAGGGAACGTGACGTGGTTCCTGGAAAGTGTTCAGAGGTGAATGGGACTTTCCCTCCTTGTTCAACTTCAATTACCACACTGCTTTTTGCCATGTGCCAAATTACGATGAATTTCAATTAAATTATCATAGTATAATTATTTCCTTGTTGAATTATCAATACTTTTCAGTGGAAAAAAGGATGAAATTTCAAAGTTCTAAATCAAATTCAGCTCCGTAAGTTTAAATGCTTGCGAGATACTCTTTTTTTTTCGCAAAAATTCTGATCCTCACTACCTCCTTAGGATATTATACATTATAATAAAAGCAACATAACATCCCAATTTCGATTAAGGCCTAACTATATACCAAAAGTAATTTCATTTGACTTTGCAATTTCACCGTGATGATCAGGCACACACAGTTACATTCATTTTTTTATATAATAATTAATATATTACAGTGATTCAAAAATGTATTTTTCCCAGTAGTTAGCTCTAAAAACTCACAGGTCTCGAAAGCCAAGTAGTAGTGTAAGTCCTGTTGCTATTATTACTATTAAAAATATCAATATCCAAAAGTGCCTGAAGTTCCTTTTTCACTTGATTAGATATACTCACCTCAAGTAAGTAGACAGAAACAAGTGGAAAAGGAAGGGAAACGAAGGTCTTGAAAGTAAAACGGAGACAAATTTACCAGTCTTCAAAAGATACTGTCTACAATGCAGTGAGCAGAGAGGGTCGGTAGATCATACTGAGTCGGTGGGTAGCAGTGGGTCACGGTGGGTGATGGGTCACAGTGGGTCACGGTGGGTGATGGGTCACAGTGGGTCATGGTGGGTGGTGGGTCACATGCTGTTGACCCACGACCCACTGACTCACTCAGAAAACTTGACCCACTGACCCACTCCATCTCTGATTCTAAGCTTCAAATTCCTCGACAAAATTCGCGACAACAAGAGATTTTGATGCAAACAGTAACACGAATTCCCTGCTTTTAGTCGACATTTAATTTTTTGGTGAATATGATTTTCGTCTGTTAATATTGATCCTAGATATTTGAAAGTATCCACTTTATCAAAAGTATTATTCAATATTTCAACGCATCCATAATTTGCCGTGTTACGTTCCCGGCGAACTTTCATGTATTTAGTTTTCTCTGCATTTACTTCTAAGCCTATATCCCTGCAAGCGTTTAATAAGACTTCTGCTTTTCTTTATGTTGTTCTTCTATCATCCCTTATTAAATTTACATCATCAGCATACGCTACAGGAAATGATTGACAAAAGAGTTTACACTGCGAAACTGTATGGAATGGAAATTAACATTCAAAATAGAAAGTCATGAGAATATCTCTTACGAGTTAGAGTAGAACATAGATAACTTAAAGAGGTTGACATATTTTAAATATCTGGGAAGTATTTTGACGAGAGACGCTTATTGTATCAAAGAGATCAGGTCAAGAACTGCCAAAGAAGCATTCAACAAGAAAAGGTCACTCTTAACCAGAAGGATTACTATTGGACTAAGGAAGAAGTAAGTCAAATGTTGTATTCGGGCTATCGGACAAGAGATAGTCACCCTCCCTCATTTTGCCGTCATGAGGGCAGCCCTCACCCTCACCTCACCCTCATTTTAGTAGTTGAGGGTGAGGGCGTTGGAGGGTGAGGACGATAAAGTAATTGAGGGTGGGTGTGAGGGAGGGTGAGTGTGAGGGCGTCAATGGAGGGTGAGTGTGAGGGAGGGTGAGTGTGAGGGCGTCAGTGGAGGGTGAGTGTGAGGGAGGGTGAGTGTGAGGGCGTCAATGGAGGGTGAGTGTGAGGGAGGGTGAGTGGAGGGCGTCAATGGAGGGTGAGTGTGTGAGGGAGGATGAGGGGAGGGCGTCAATGGAGGGTGAGTGTGAGGGGAGGGCGTCAATGGAGGGTGAGTGTGATGGAGGGTGAGAGGAGGGCGTCAATGGAGGGTGAGTGTGAGAGAGGGTGAGGGCGTCAATTGAGGGTGAGGGAGGGTTAGGAAAAATGACCATCTCTGTATCGGACTGTATGGTTCAGAGACTTGGAGACTTGTAGTAAGCGAAGATATATTTAGAGAGCTTCTAAATGTGGTGTTGGAAGAAGATGGAGAAGATTAAATGAAGAGAGAGAGTAACAAGAAAAAATATTTTAAACGGATAGGAGAGAAGAGGACGCTTTTAGCCAGCATCCTTCGTAGGAAGGCGAATTGTATTGAACACATTTTGCGAAGAATTTGTCTTCTTCATACTACTATAGAAGGAAAGATGGAAGGAAAGGGAAAAATAGGGAGAGGAAGAACCCAAATAATCGATGGCTTGAAAAATAGAAAACAATATTGGGAGTAAAAGAGAAAGTTAAAGATCGAGAAAGGTGGAAGAAACATTTCCAAGCCCAAACCTAAAAATGAAATAAAATAGTAATTACTCCCAGGACCTGTCAACAGGTAGAATACTTATTTTCTTAATCAATATCAGGAAACCATTTATCTCTTCCTTATATTGTTTTTGCTCTGTGAGAACCAATATTGGAACAGGGGCTGATAGACATTATCAATTCTGGTTGCAATAGAGGAATGTTAAATTACCAAAAGGAACCTACCCATTTGGTACCGAATATATGCTAAAACATTGTTTATCACTATTAATTATATTTTTTCACTATGTTGATCAGTGTTGAAATCGGAAATCACAGATTCCGACGATTTGCGACGTGAAAGAAATATAAAGATCAAAATGAAACTTCTGCTTGGAACCGTGAATTGATCGAATTTTTATTAAGCCATTCTCTTACTTTCTCTTACCTCTTTTTCGGCTCACGCAAGTGAATGATGATAGAATAATTGGTAAAATGAGAAAGTGAGAGGAAACGGGAGTGCCCCGAGAAAACCCACGGACACGATGTTGTCCACCAAAAACTTACTTGTACCAGAATCGAACTAGGAAACCCACGTGCCAAAAGAACGAACTCTACCACTCAGCCGCTGTGTCCACGGTTTCAGCGGTAGCCCTAACAATACAATTGTATAACAGGTATATGTCTATCATGTTCCCTCAGGTACATGGCAATGTGTACAGTATGTGCCTTATGTACCTCCAAGAGAGAAATCACATGGATGGTAAATGATAGTCACAGTCTATGTCCGCCCCTAGGCACATGCCTAGCACATCTTGTGCTGTTAGGGAGAGGTTGGTTCAATCTCAGAAAAGTTGTTTTTATAGTGGACAACACGGTGTTAATATTTTTCTTCACTTCTATTGTTTCCTTTCACCGCCAACTCTTTCATAATCTCTCAGCCCCGCCAAGTGAACTTTGTAGTGGACAAACACCGTGTGTGTGGGTTTTATCGGGGTTCTCCCGTTTCCTCCATTCCTTCGTTCCACCATTTCATTCATTGCTCATCATCATCGTCTGCTTTAGCCTAACTGTCATAAGCGTGGGACGTAAAACTTAAAGATTTCATTTCGTTTTTTTCTTTCATAATCACTCACTTTCAATAATAATTTGTTTGGTTTAGCGTAATGGTATGTTAATTAAGGTTTTGTCATTAATTAAACAACAAAATAAATTATTTCCCCTCTTATCCACACAACTACCAACATATATAATATTCTAGGGAAAAACTCGATAAATCATTTTTATTTTTCGAAAATATTCAACTTTCCATTCCACATATTCTGAGATAAGTTATAAGACACTAACTCGTAAGACTAGATTAAAAAAAATAATTAATCAGTTAAGTCTGAAGATATCAGCTTGCTGGGGGGAAAATCAGTCCAATCCACTTCTTTTGCACAGTAAATGGCCGCTTTCAATGTAAAAAAAAAAAAAAAAAAAATCAGTTATGTTCCTTACCCAATTACTATGTAATGAAGATTATTTGTGTTCAAAGGCTTCTTTGCCTGCAAAATTTGGCAATATTTTAACAATGAAATTCCTTATAAGAATCAGGTTTCAATAATACAGTGTTGGCAACAACAATATACGCTGTAAAAAACATTTTAGGTAAATTTACAAGAAAATGGTGGCAATCTGTTTGCCAAGCCCCAATGTAAATCAATTTACAACTATGAAGTAAATTTACTAATATGAAATGCTGTAAAATTACATTTTTATCAATGAAAATATCATACTTTCTTATAAATTTACTGTAAATTTGTAAAAAAAAAAAAACAACCAGGAAATTTTGTAATTTAATCTAAGGAAATGTATATCAACTTACAAAATGAAGAGTAATTGATTTTACATTGATGTTTGGCAATTTAATTACAATTTTTTCAGTGTATTTCGTATTGTGGGAAAAGTACAGAAAAGTGTAAATTCTATAAGAGCAGTGTGCAATCAATAATATTGTTTAATTGTTTGTTACGTGATGAAGGAACAAGGTCTTCGCAAGCTCACATGAAGAATCTGAGACTGACCAAAACAATATGTAAGAAAGTTAACCCTAGTTCATCTGTTAGTACAGAGGAAGTAAAGCATTTTGAACTGATTCCTGTTGGAAATAAACCAGTGGAAATTTCTGGAGTGACTGTATTGGAGATTGATAATTGTTCAGTGCAGTACATTGAGTTGCAGCCTGTGAGACATCTTGCTGCACGGAAGTATATATATTTTCATAAGCATTTATTTCCGAGATCACTTTCTGAAGGGATTCTAAGATCTGATACATACAATTAACAAGGTTTAGTTAAAGCTTGGATACGTAGTTGCATCATTTTAACTTCCTACGGAGACTCATAGCATGATATTCTGCATACCGTAAATTAGCAACTCCAAAAAGTACGGGTCAGGTGCGTTCCACGAATAACACTAAGGCCCGTCTCCTGAAAAAAAGCAAGGCAGATAGAAACATGGCACATTCAACGGACATAAAAGTCAGCATTATGCTCGTAAGGAGAATCCCCCATGAGGGGGGCCCAAGGGGGTTATGGAGATAACTTTAAAATTTTAAATAGCAACCCTATCGTGTGGTATCTCGTTTGAAAGGTAATCACGTGTAGAAACTAGTTCTTGAAACTGCATGTCCCTAGTGTGTCCCTAGCCAACGTGGCGGCTATCCGTAAAGTACGGTTGAAGTTCATTCCACGCTTAACACTAATTTCCGTCCGCTGAAGAAACCAAGGCAGATAGAAACATGAAACCTTTGTAATCTTCAAGGGACATAAAAAACAACATTACGCTGATAAGGAGAATCCCCATGATGAGGACCCAAGGGAGTTACGGGGAATTACCTCAAATCGATATATATAACATTGAAAATTACTATGTTTGTGACTCTAAATCTCCTGAACTGCTCGACCAATCTCGATCAAATTTGTAACATGGATGAGGTTCGAAGCTGGGCTGGTTTTAGGCTATTCACTTTGATGGTAGAACTGAGGGAGGCGGAGAAGTGGGTATAAAATATAAATAAAACTTAACTCCTGAACCACTAAACCGATCTTGATCAAATTTTCAACATAGATGAGGTACGGAGCTGGAATCGTTATGATTTAAATTTGACGGGGCAACGTAGGGAAGGGCCTCAATCAAATTTTCAAGATACATGAGTTTAGGTTCATGGATTACTTTAGGCTATTCACTTTCACGATGCAACGTAAGGGAGGTGGAGGGGGAGAGACATGATCAAAAATTGCCGTTATTAGTGTCGAATCCATAGTTTTCGGGGTCGATGAGAGAAACAGTAACACTTCTGATGCTGTTTCAATCCAAGTTCAGCCCTGATAGTAGGGGAGGGTGAGGGTACAACGTACGGGATGGGTTAAACATTTAAAAATGATCGAAAATAACTAATATTAATTTCGAATCTATAGTTTTAGGATTAGCTGAGATTAACAGTGGCAATTTTGATGCCATGTGCCGCAGCATGGAGGAGGGGGAGGAGAGCTCATATATAATAATGATCGAAAATGACCAATATTAGTGTGTGATCCATAGTTTTCGGGATCATTCAGATGAACAGTGACATTTCCGATCCGGTTTAAATCCAAAATCAGTCCCGCCACATAGAGCAGGGGGAGAAAGAGATATATAAAAATAATCGAAAATGGCCAGTATCAGTGTCGAATTTATAGTTTCTGGTCGCTTGGATAAACAGTGATACTTCGATTCTGTTTAGTTCAAATTCAACCCCACAACTTGGGGGAGGGGGTGGAAGAGATATTTAAAAATGATCGAAAATGACCGATTTTACTGTTGAATCCACTATTTTTGGGGTCACTGAGATGAACGGTGATACTTCCGATGCCATGGACCGCAATATGAGAAGGGGTGTATATAGATAGATAGATAGATAGATAGATAGATAGGTAGATAGATAGATAGATAGATAGATAGATAGATAGATAGATAGATAGATAGATAGATAGATAGATAGATAGATAGATAGATATAATTATAGATAGATTTATATGGTCGAAAATGACCGATATTAGTGCTGAATCTATAGTTATTGAGGTCGCCGATATGAACAATGACATTTTTGATGCTGTTTAAATTCAAATTCAGCCCCGTATCTTGGGGAGAAGGAAAGGAGAATACATAAAACTGATCAAATATAACCCATACTATTGTCGAATCCATAGTTTCCGAGGTCGCTGAGATGACCGGTGACACTTCCGAATGCGTTTAAAACCAAATTCAGCCCCGCAACTTGGGAGAGGGGGATAATAAAATCATCGAAAATGACCAATATTAGTGTCGAACAGTGGCGTCTCCTGACGTGGATGTTAGGGCGTTGGCAAGAAAGGAATAATATATTAACCCTCCCTACCATAGGCGAAAGATGAGCCCACCCACATTTCTTTTACTGATCGAAAACGTGACGAATTTACCTCAATTTACGCATAATCCTGATATTCTGTAGTTGTAGGTATAGAAAACATTAGGCGTGAAATCGAGACGAGTAAAGTACAGTGACTAAGTGGTAGAGGGCTTATCTCTGGTGTGTGGGGTTCCTAGTTCGATCCCCGGTCAACTAATAAATCTAATATTTTAGTAGCATTTACATTCGACATACGATTATTTAATAGTGACTATACTTTGCCCACCCATCGATTTCTTGAATATAGTCTGTGCCTGAAAGTTCTCACAATTTTCGAAAGTAACTAACCATGACCGTCCCTCCATAATTTCCTACTTACACCAACATATAAATAGCAATTTTCTTCTAACAATTTAGTCTGCAAATTATAAAGATGAATGAAGGAGGATGTTATTACGTAAGGAATAATTTGATTATAATCATTATATAAGTAAATTTTGAAGTTTTTATTTCAATTTCAACTACCTAAAACATGAGATTATAATTCCCAAAAAGGGCTCATTTAAATAACATGGGGAATTTCTTCATTCTTCCTTTAGACCCCTAATAATTACAAATATTCAGTTTTGGCAATTTTCTTGTGAGTTAGTCCCAAAAACCTATAACCCTGCCGAATTTCAACTTTCCACGTCAACCAGAAGTACCCCTTTAATTTATGTCAGTTCATGTAGAGTTATATATAATTAAGATAGTCCATAACCCCAAAATATGAAACTAAAATTAAAAAACAAGCAATTTTTACTTACAATTAGTACTCGGATTCCAGCTCGGGTCGTCTTTCTTTGCTTAGAAACCTCTGGGTTATTGTTTTAGAAACAGTAATAGGGTGCCCGAAACCGTAAGTCTTGAGAATGACCCACTAATGACCAAGTTAATTAAAATTGGGGAAAGAAAAATGGAAAACCGTTTTGTAGCTTAATGTCCAGACTTTTTGTTTAATTTATACAACTGATCCTGCGAACGCAACTTTATTGGATCGAGAGAAAAATTATTATATTTCTTTTCACCGTATTCCTTACATGTATTTTAGCAAGAAGTCAATTGCACCTTTAATTCATGAATTGAACGATATGTTTAACAATAAAAAGAGTGCGTAGATCATACCCCCCCCCAAAAAAAAAGTCCGTATTGCTATAAAATATATGTACATCCACTGATAAATCTACAGACTTAGCAACGCTTGAGACAAGCAGAAAACTCAAGCCGTTGCAACCTAACCAATGCCTTGGATCAAAGAGTTTACAATTGTAATAAAACAAGACTGTGAAATTGTCACTAATCGGAGTTTGACTTTCTAGTCAATCGCTCAAGCACCACTCTGTTACAATAACGGTGGATCTGACCTTTACGATATGAAATAGTAAAGTGTTTGTCAGTGAGGAAATTGAAACAGTTCGAGGTGGGGGAAATTAGTGTGTGCCTAAAATATACTTGTACTAAGAGGGTATTTCTGCAAGTGTTAATTTCTGAACGCACTCCACAAGAAACTTCTATTCGCAGGAAAATACCCCTGTACAATATGGAAAAGGTTATGGTTTCTCAGTTCACAGTAATTTCCTCACAAAAGACTTGAAAAATCAGTTGTTCATAGGGTGTAAAGGTGCTCGGGTACCCTATGAGAGAGCATTTCCATTAAGTATGCTCATAATTGTAATTTGTGTAATCACTAAACACCACGTTAAATTTAAGTTACAAATATGCATAATTGCAATTATTATGAATATTTATTCAAAGTAGTTTATCTAAAGCAAAGAAGAGACTTACTAAAAATTAGGTGCAAAGTTGAATAACACAAATAAGGCATTAGTAATACAAGTATACATTTTCCGCAAATCGTAATTTTTCACCTTAAATCGGAAATCGGATTTACTTCTTGTTGGTAAGTTAAGTTTTTGGCGGTAAATCATCCGCAGTGGAATGATGTCCATCCCTTAGCCAAGAAATAAGTAGCTCGTTTACTTTGATCATGTCTAGCGGTGGGCCATTAACATTGATGAACAACAAGTTAGACAATGTTTGAGCACTTAGTCTATTTCTAATATCAGTCATCTGTGAATTCATAAGGGAAAATCCCCGTTCGCACTCTGTCGTGGAAATTGATAATATTTCTACCCGATTTCTGCACCTTCTCATCGACAATATACTTGTTGGATTTAAGTCTGATAACGATTTTTCTTGGTCAGTTTTGAAATACTCAGCAAGAAGTATCATCTCTCTATCACCATACAACATCTTTCCCATATCGACCATGTCAGTTGGCAATGTCGACCCATGTAGAACAGAAACTTCATCTACCATGCCTTTGATAAGGAATCTTGTGAATAAATTATCAATTAAAGCCTGATAAACTGATGATTTCTTATTTGTTTATAAATTTAATTTTTGCAATTACACATGAAGGTTTGATACCATTACCAATTTCCTTCACCCGTCTAGAAAACGAAAGGGAACGTGACGTGGTTCCTGGAAAGTGTTCAGAGGTGAATGGGACTTTCCCTCCTTGTTCAACTTCAATTACCACACTGCTTTTTGCCATGTGCCAAATTACGATGAATTTCAATTAAATTATCATAGTATAATTATTTCCTTGTTGAATTATCAATACTTTTCAGTGGAAAAAAGGATGAAATTTCAAAGTTCTAAATCAAATTCAGCTCCGTAAGTTTAAATGCTTGCGAGATACTCTTTTTTTTTCGCAAAAATTCTGATCCTCACTACCTCCTTAGGATATTATACATTATAATAAAAGCAACATAACATCCCAATTTCGATTAAGGCCTAACTATATACCAAAAGTAATTTCATTTGACTTTGCAATTTCACCGTGATGATCAGGCACACACAGTTACATTCATTTTTTTATATAATAATTAATATATTACAGTGATTCAAAAATGTATTTTTCCCAGTAGTTAGCTCTAAAAACTCACAGGTCTCGAAAGCCAAGTAGTAGTGTAAGTCCTGTTGCTATTATTACTATTAAAAATATCAATATCCAAAAGTGCCTGAAGTTCCTTTTTCACTTGATTAGATATACTCACCTCAAGTAAGTAGACAGAAACAAGTGGAAAAGGAAGGGAAACGAAGGTCTTGAAAGTAAAACGGAGACAAATTTACCAGTCTTCAAAAGATACTGTCTACAATGCAGTGAGCAGAGAGGGTCGGTAGATCATACTGAGTCGGTGGGTAGCAGTGGGTCACGGTGGGTGATGGGTCACAGTGGGTCACGGTGGGTGATGGGTCACAGTGGGTCATGGTGGGTGGTGGGTCACATGCTGTTGACCCACGACCCACTGACTCACTCAGAAAACTTGACCCACTGACCCACTCCATCTCTGATTCTAAGCTTCAAATTCCTCGACAAAATTCGCGACAACAAGAGATTTTGATGCAAACAGTAACACGAATTCCCTGCTTTTAGTCGACATTTAATTTTTTGGTGAATATGATTTTCGTCTGTTAATATTGATCCTAGATATTTGAAAGTATCCACTTTATCAAAAGTATTATTCAATATTTCAACGCATCCATAATTTGCCGTGTTACGTTCCCGGCGAACTTTCATGTATTTAGTTTTCTCTGCATTTACTTCTAAGCCTATATCCCTGCAAGCGTTTAATAAGACTTCTGCTTTTCTTTATGTTGTTCTTCTATCATCCCTTATTAAATTTACATCATCAGCATACGCTACAGGAAATGATTGACAAAAGAGTTTACACTGCGAAACTGTATGGAATGGAAATTAACATTCAAAATAGAAAGTCATGAGAATATCTCTTACGAGTTAGAGTAGAACATAGATAACTTAAAGAGGTTGACATATTTTAAATATCTGGGAAGTATTTTGACGAGAGACGCTTATTGTATCAAAGAGATCAGGTCAAGAACTGCCAAAGAAGCATTCAACAAGAAAAGGTCACTCTTAACCAGAAGGATTACTATTGGACTAAGGAAGAAGTAAGTCAAATGTTGTATTCGGGCTATCGGACAAGAGATAGTCACCCTCCCTCATTTTGCCGTCATGAGGGCAGCCCTCACCCTCACCTCACCCTCATTTTAGTAGTTGAGGGTGAGGGCGTTGGAGGGTGAGGACGATAAAGTAATTGAGGGTGGGTGTGAGGGAGGGTGAGTGTGAGGGCGTCAATGGAGGGTGAGTGTGAGGGAGGGTGAGTGTGAGGGCGTCAGTGGAGGGTGAGTGTGAGGGAGGGTGAGTGTGAGGGCGTCAATGGAGGGTGAGTGTGAGGGAGGGTGAGTGGAGGGCGTCAATGGAGGGTGAGTGTGTGAGGGAGGATGAGGGGAGGGCGTCAATGGAGGGTGAGTGTGAGGGGAGGGCGTCAATGGAGGGTGAGTGTGATGGAGGGTGAGAGGAGGGCGTCAATGGAGGGTGAGTGTGAGAGAGGGTGAGGGCGTCAATTGAGGGTGAGGGAGGGTTAGGAAAAATGACCATCTCTGTATCGGACTGTATGGTTCAGAGACTTGGAGACTTGTAGTAAGCGAAGATATATTTAGAGAGCTTCTAAATGTGGTGTTGGAAGAAGATGGAGAAGATTAAATGAAGAGAGAGAGTAACAAGAAAAAATATTTTAAACGGATAGGAGAGAAGAGGACGCTTTTAGCCAGCATCCTTCGTAGGAAGGCGAATTGTATTGAACACATTTTGCGAAGAATTTGTCTTCTTCATACTACTATAGAAGGAAAGATGGAAGGAAAGGGAAAAATAGGGAGAGGAAGAACCCAAATAATCGATGGCTTGAAAAATAGAAAACAATATTGGGAGTAAAAGAGAAAGTTAAAGATCGAGAAAGGTGGAAGAAACATTTCCAAGCCCAAACCTAAAAATGAAATAAAATAGTAATTACTCCCAGGACCTGTCAACAGGTAGAATACTTATTTTCTTAATCAATATCAGGAAACCATTTATCTCTTCCTTATATTGTTTTTGCTCTGTGAGAACCAATATTGGAACAGGGGCTGATAGACATTATCAATTCTGGTTGCAATAGAGGAATGTTAAATTACCAAAAGGAACCTACCCATTTGGTACCGAATATATGCTAAAACATTGTTTATCACTATTAATTATATTTTTTCACTATGTTGATCAGTGTTGAAATCGGAAATCACAGATTCCGACGATTTGCGACGTGAAAGAAATATAAAGATCAAAATGAAACTTCTGCTTGGAACCGTGAATTGATCGAATTTTTATTAAGCCATTCTCTTACTTTCTCTTACCTCTTTTTCGGCTCACGCAAGTGAATGATGATAGAATAATTGGTAAAATGAGAAAGTGAGAGGAAACGGGAGTGCCCCGAGAAAACCCACGGACACGATGTTGTCCACCAAAAACTTACTTGTACCAGAATCGAACTAGGAAACCCACGTGCCAAAAGAACGAACTCTACCACTCAGCCGCTGTGTCCACGGTTTCAGCGGTAGCCCTAACAATACAATTGTATAACAGGTATATGTCTATCATGTTCCCTCAGGTACATGGCAATGTGTACAGTATGTGCCTTATGTACCTCCAAGAGAGAAATCACATGGATGGTAAATGATAGTCACAGTCTATGTCCGCCCCTAGGCACATGCCTAGCACATCTTGTGCTGTTAGGGAGAGGTTGGTTCAATCTCAGAAAAGTTGTTTTTATAGTGGACAACACGGTGTTAATATTTTTCTTCACTTCTATTGTTTCCTTTCACCGCCAACTCTTTCATAATCTCTCAGCCCCGCCAAGTGAACTTTGTAGTGGACAAACACCGTGTGTGTGGGTTTTATCGGGGTTCTCCCGTTTCCTCCATTCCTTCGTTCCACCATTTCATTCATTGCTCATCATCATCGTCTGCTTTAGCCTAACTGTCATAAGCGTGGGACGTAAAACTTAAAGATTTCATTTCGTTTTTTTCTTTCATAATCACTCACTTTCAATAATAATTTGTTTGGTTTAGCGTAATGGTATGTTAATTAAGGTTTTGTCATTAATTAAACAACAAAATAAATTATTTCCCCTCTTATCCACACAACTACCAACATATATAATATTCTAGGGAAAAACTCGATAAATCATTTTTATTTTTCGAAAATATTCAACTTTCCATTCCACATATTCTGAGATAAGTTATAAGACACTAACTCGTAAGACTAGATTAAAAAAAATAATTAATCAGTTAAGTCTGAAGATATCAGCTTGCTGGGGGGAAAATCAGTCCAATCCACTTCTTTTGCACAGTAAATGGCCGCTTTCAATGTAAAAAAAAAAAAAAAAAAAATCAGTTATGTTCCTTACCCAATTACTATGTAATGAAGATTATTTGTGTTCAAAGGCTTCTTTGCCTGCAAAATTTGGCAATATTTTAACAATGAAATTCCTTATAAGAATCAGGTTTCAATAATACAGTGTTGGCAACAACAATATACGCTGTAAAAAACATTTTAGGTAAATTTACAAGAAAATGGTGGCAATCTGTTTGCCAAGCCCCAATGTAAATCAATTTACAACTATGAAGTAAATTTACTAATATGAAATGCTGTAAAATTACATTTTTATCAATGAAAATATCATACTTTCTTATAAATTTACTGTAAATTTGTAAAAAAAAAAAAACAACCAGGAAATTTTGTAATTTAATCTAAGGAAATGTATATCAACTTACAAAATGAAGAGTAATTGATTTTACATTGATGTTTGGCAATTTAATTACAATTTTTTCAGTGTATTTCGTATTGTGGGAAAAGTACAGAAAAGTGTAAATTCTATAAGAGCAGTGTGCAATCAATAATATTGTTTAATTGTTTGTTACGTGATGAAGGAACAAGGTCTTCGCAAGCTCACATGAAGAATCTGAGACTGACCAAAACAATATGTAAGAAAGTTAACCCTAGTTCATCTGTTAGTACAGAGGAAGTAAAGCATTTTGAACTGATTCCTGTTGGAAATAAACCAGTGGAAATTTCTGGAGTGACTGTATTGGAGATTGATAATTGTTCAGTGCAGTACATTGAGTTGCAGCCTGTGAGACATCTTGCTGCACGGAAGTATATATATTTTCATAAGCATTTATTTCCGAGATCACTTTCTGAAGGGATTCTAAGATCTGATACATACAATTAACAAGGTTTAGTTAAAGCTTGGATACGTAGTTGCATCATTTTAACTTCCTACGGAGACTCATAGCATGATATTCTGCATACCGTAAATTAGCAACTCCAAAAAGTACGGGTCAGGTGCGTTCCACGAATAACACTAAGGCCCGTCTCCTGAAAAAAAGCAAGGCAGATAGAAACATGGCACATTCAACGGACATAAAAGTCAGCATTATGCTCGTAAGGAGAATCCCCCATGAGGGGGGCCCAAGGGGGTTATGGAGATAACTTTAAAATTTTAAATAGCAACCCTATCGTGTGGTATCTCGTTTGAAAGGTAATCACGTGTAGAAACTAGTTCTTGAAACTGCATGTCCCTAGTGTGTCCCTAGCCAACGTGGCGGCTATCCGTAAAGTACGGTTGAAGTTCATTCCACGCTTAACACTAATTTCCGTCCGCTGAAGAAACCAAGGCAGATAGAAACATGAAACCTTTGTAATCTTCAAGGGACATAAAAAACAACATTACGCTGATAAGGAGAATCCCCATGATGAGGACCCAAGGGAGTTACGGGGAATTACCTCAAATCGATATATATAACATTGAAAATTACTATGTTTGTGACTCTAAATCTCCTGAACTGCTCGACCAATCTCGATCAAATTTGTAACATGGATGAGGTTCGAAGCTGGGCTGGTTTTAGGCTATTCACTTTGATGGTAGAACTGAGGGAGGCGGAGAAGTGGGTATAAAATATAAATAAAACTTAACTCCTGAACCACTAAACCGATCTTGATCAAATTTTCAACATAGATGAGGTACGGAGCTGGAATCGTTATGATTTAAATTTGACGGGGCAACGTAGGGAAGGGCCTCAATCAAATTTTCAAGATACATGAGTTTAGGTTCATGGATTACTTTAGGCTATTCACTTTCACGATGCAACGTAAGGGAGGTGGAGGGGGAGAGACATGATCAAAAATTGCCGTTATTAGTGTCGAATCCATAGTTTTCGGGGTCGATGAGAGAAACAGTAACACTTCTGATGCTGTTTCAATCCAAGTTCAGCCCTGATAGTAGGGGAGGGTGAGGGTACAACGTACGGGATGGGTTAAACATTTAAAAATGATCGAAAATAACTAATATTAATTTCGAATCTATAGTTTTAGGATTAGCTGAGATTAACAGTGGCAATTTTGATGCCATGTGCCGCAGCATGGAGGAGGGGGAGGAGAGCTCATATATAATAATGATCGAAAATGACCAATATTAGTGTGTGATCCATAGTTTTCGGGATCATTCAGATGAACAGTGACATTTCCGATCCGGTTTAAATCCAAAATCAGTCCCGCCACATAGAGCAGGGGGAGAAAGAGATATATAAAAATAATCGAAAATGGCCAGTATCAGTGTCGAATTTATAGTTTCTGGTCGCTTGGATAAACAGTGATACTTCGATTCTGTTTAGTTCAAATTCAACCCCACAACTTGGGGGAGGGGGTGGAAGAGATATTTAAAAATGATCGAAAATGACCGATTTTACTGTTGAATCC
Source organism: Thermobia domestica (assembly GCF_964235325.1). Taxonomy (NCBI): domain Eukaryota; kingdom Metazoa; phylum Arthropoda; class Insecta; order Zygentoma; family Lepismatidae; genus Thermobia; species Thermobia domestica. The sequence goes on from NC_137470.1 coordinate 184,966,856, forward strand.
ACTATTTTTGGGGTCACTGAGATGAACGGTGATACTTCCGATGCCATGGACCGCAATATGAGAAGGGGTGTATATAGATAGATAGATAGATAGATAGATAGATAGGTAGATAGATAGATAGATAGATAGATAGATAGATAGATAGATAGATAGATAGATAGATAAATAGATATAATTATAGATAGATTTATATGGTCGAAAATGACCGATATTAGTGCTGAATCTATAGTTATTGAGGTCGCCGATATGAACAATGACATTTTTGATGCTGTTTAAATTCAAATTCAGCCCCGTATCTTGGGGAGAAGGAAAGGAGAATACATAAAACTGATCAAATATAACCCATACTATTGTCGAATCCATAGTTTCCGAGGTCGCTGAGATGACCGGTGACACTTCCGAATGCGTTTAAAACCAAATTCAGCCCCGCAACTTGGGAGAGGGGGATAATAAAATCATCGAAAATGACCAATATTAGTGTCGAACAGTGGCGTCTCCTGACGTGGATGTTAGGGCGTTGGCAAGAAAGGAATAATATATTAACCCTCCCTACCATAGGCGAAAGATGAGCCCACCCACATTTCTTTTACTGATCGAAAACGTGACGAATTTACCTCAATTTACGCATAATCCTGATATTCTGTAGTTGTAGGTATAGAAAACATTAGGCGTGAAATCGAGACGAGTAAAGTACAGTGACTAAGTGGTAGAGGGCTTATCTCTGGTGTGTGGGGTTCCTAGTTCGATCCCCGGTCAACTAATAAATCTAATATTTTAGTAGCATTTACATTCGACATACGATTATTTAATAGTGACTATACTTTGCCCACCCATCGATTTCTTGAATATAGTCTGTGCCTGAAAGTTCTCACAATTTTCGAAAGTAACTAACCATGACCGTCCCTCCATAATTTCCTACTTACACCAACATATAAATAGCAATTTTCTTCTAACAATTTAGTCTGCAAATTATAAAGATGAATGAAGGAGGATGTTATTACGTAAGGAATAATTTGATTATAATCATTATATAAGTAAATTTTGAAGTTTTTATTTCAATTTCAACTACCTAAAACATGAGATTATAATTCCCAAAAAGGGCTCATTTAAATAACATGGGGAATTTCTTCATTCTTCCTTTAGACCCCTAATAATTACAAATATTCAGTTTTGGCAATTTTCTTGTGAGTTAGTCCCAAAAACCTATAACCCTGCCGAATTTCAACTTTCCACGTCAACCAGAAGTACCCCTTTAATTTATGTCAGTTCATGTAGAGTTATATATAATTAAGATAGTCCATAACCCCAAAATATGAAACTAAAATTAAAAAACAAGCAATTTTTACTTACAATTAGTACTCGGATTCCAGCTCGGGTCGTCTTTCTTTGCTTAGAAACCTCTGGGTTATTGTTTTAGAAACAGTAATAGGGTGCCCGAAACCGTAAGTCTTGAGAATGACCCACTAATGACCAAGTTAATTAAAATTGGGGAAAGAAAAATGGAAAACCGTTTTGTAGCTTAATGTCCAGACTTTTTGTTTAATTTATACAACTGATCCTGCGAACGCAACTTTATTGGATCGAGAGAAAAATTATTATATTTCTTTTCACCGTATTCCTTACATGTATTTTAGCAAGAAGTCAATTGCACCTTTAATTCATGAATTGAACGATATGTTTAACAATAAAAAGAGTGCGTAGATCATACCCCCCCCCAAAAAAAAAGTCCGTATTGCTATAAAATATATGTACATCCACTGATAAATCTACAGACTTAGCAACGCTTGAGACAAGCAGAAAACTCAAGCCGTTGCAACCTAACCAATGCCTTGGATCACAGAAGCACGAGCTGAGAAACACGAAGCGTATGCGCAGAATGACTCTTCTAAAGCAGTGAAAATTCAGCCAAAGCGCTGCCGACGACTTACTCGCAGAGGTGCCGGGATCCCCCTCAGATCATGACGGGGATCCCACACCACTTCTCGGTTCTTCTGCATTTCAACAGTTGATTCTGCGGCTGCCTCGTTAAAAATAAAATAAAAAATCCCTAGTCCTGAAGATCCGTTTAATTGAATTAAAATACTCTTTTCTTCATTTTTCGATGGGCGTTAACACACGACTTGCACACCCAGAGAAGACGCTACTGGTGTCGAATCCATTGTTTTCGAGGTCGCCGATATGATCAATGATATTTCCGATATCGTTAAAATCGATGCCATTAAAAACGCAAATAGCATATTTCACGGGCACTAAACACATGAAATACGGAGTTGTGCATTTATTATTTCATTTCAACCCAGCGAAGCGGGTAATATAAGGGCGGATCCAAGGGGGTATAGGGTTATAGCCACCCCTTGACGCTCAAATTTATACTGGATAAAATGGGCTTCAATCGTGTATACACTGGATAAAACGGCAAATTATGGTTTAGACCCTCCCTTGATCATATCCTGGATCCGAATGCTAGTATTTAAAAAACGACCTTCATCGTATGGTACCTCGTTTGAAAGATAATCACGTGTAGAGACCAGACCGTGTTCACAATGTTGGCAGGAAATGTCACAAAAGTTTGCACATACCGATGTGCCTAAGGTTAATGTAAAATAGTCGAAGGTTGTTAAGATAAACAAGATTAGCACGAAACAAGATGTAAGGAAGATATATGTCGTAAGGACAAAGAGTAAAAAAATTATATAAGTATATGATTTAGTTAGATTCAAAAGAGATTCATGTAAAAAGATTTAACAACAAGAATAGGATTAAAAGGTAGAATAAAGAGATCTGGTTATACATAGGAGGGAACACATTAGTTTGATTTATAGTACAATTCCAGATAGTTGAAGATAATTATTATTTTATGTACCAACACTAGCCAAATACCCTTTAAGAAAGTAGCATCATTCCATTTTACAAAGTTAACACACAACATCTAAAGTCTAACGTAGGTCTAGGAACAAAACATGTAAGAGTATTTAGTCCTGTAACAGTATTTAAAAAAATACAAAACATACAATTTGAATTCAAACAGATAAAAAAGAGACTATCATAATACACTCTGTTTCAAAAAGAATATACGTATTTCGAATGCATATAATTATTAAACTTTAAGACATACGATATGAAATTTAACACACACATTTTCGAACTTCTCAAGTTCAAATTACAGTTCAAAGTTGAAATTACAGATGTTCAATATGTCCTCCATCAGCGGCGCGAACAATATCACATCGATACTCAAATTCCACCCATACTCGGGCAAGCATGTCCTGCGTCGCTGATGTTATGGCATTACGGATTCGGTTCTTCAACTCTTCCAGGTTCTGGGGAGCGCGGTGGCTCAGTGGTAGAGCGTTCACCTCTGGTGCTTGGGGTCCCGGGTTCGATCCCAGCCCCCGCCAAGTGAACTTTGTGGTGGACAAACACCGTGCTCGTGGGTTTTCTCGAGGTTCTCCCGTTTCCTCCCACTTTCTTCATTCCACCATTTCACTCATCTCTCATCCTCACCGTCTCCTTTAGCCTAACCGGCATAACCGTGGGACGTAAAACTTAAAGATTTCATTTTTCTTCCAGGTTCTGTGGTAGTGGCGGTACATAAACGCTGTCTTTAACGAAACCTCACAGGAAAAAGTCACAGGGTTTCAAATTCGGTGACCGTGGAGGCGAGCTGAGACATGCTAAGTCGCCAGCTCCTTGACGACCAATACATCGGTTCGGTAGAGATTCATTCACATACTCACGCACTTGGCGACTCCAATGAGGGAGTGCCCCGTCTTGTTGAGAAATGAAGTTGTCTTCGTGCAGCCTCGGAAACAACCAGTTTTGTAACATAGCGAGATACTGCTGACTGTTAACCGTGTCTCCATTAAAGAAGAATAGGCCGTAATCAGATGATCGGGATATCACACAAAACACATTGACTTTGGGCGAATCTCGTACATGTTTCATGACTGTATGTGGTTCTGTATGCTCCAAATTCAAACATTTTGTTTGTTCACCTGACCACTAACACGGAAAGTCGCTTCATCAATGAACACCATGCGTTGTGCAAAAGTATTATAATTGTCAATAACATCCAGAATCTCGTTACAAAATGCCACACATTTGCTTTTGTCATCAGGTCGCAGAGTTTGTAACAGCTGTAACTTGTACGGCTTCATAACCAACCGACGTCTCAAAACACTCCAAATTGTTGTTGTCGGTACTTGTAACTCCTGACTGGCACGGCGCGTTGATTTTGAAGTACTACGTTGGAAAGCAGTTTGAATTCGTGCAACATTTTCTTCAGGAACACGAAGGCGGCCAGGACTCTTTTCTTTACATACACATCCTGTATCTACAAACTGGTGATACCATCTGCGAATGTTCCACCATTCGGAGGATCAATTTGGTACCTCAACCTGAAACGTCTTTGCACTGTAATCACGGAATAGTACTTCGCAAACTCGAGAACACAAAATGATTTCTGCTGCGGAGTAGCTTTCTAAACATATGATGGTTACCAAGCAAAACAGAAGACCACTGGCATCTAGCGGCTATTAATATAAACTAGACTATGTATTCGTTTCTCCAATAGCCAAGCCGAAGCGCAACTATGGATAATTTGGACAAAATAACTCTTCGTAATACGTATATTCTTTTTGAAACATGGTGTAATAACGAAAAAATAACCCTCCGGGGCTCGAACCCTGGACACATGTACAAAGCTCACCCGTTATCACTGTGCTACTATCAAACTACTACTCCTGCGGGCGAGGAGATGTAGGTCATGAGCAGAAGTTACCCATGATGGCCCTTTGGTGTTTGATGCACCTATTTGAGCAAAGTCACTCCGTTTACTCGTGCACCACTATCAATTGTCGTTTTCCGACCAACAGTGCGCTACATCACAACCTAGAGCAGTAGGTCTGAAGGCCGTGCACCTGTTTTTGTGCTGGTACATTTGGCCCTCCTCCATTGCAGATATAATGTAGTCTCTTGAACAGAGAATTGAAATTGTGTTACTCTTTGGTGCTACGAATCGTTCGTACAGTGCAACAGCACTTTTGTTCAATGAACAACCGTGTTAGTGTTTTTTTTTCTGTACACCATTTATTACTTAAATTCTTTACGGCTGGCAGTGTGACCAATGCCCAGAAGTCTCGAATCCTTAATGTTGCTACGGAGGAGACACAGATACATGTCTTGACGGAGCTGACTGTGCATCCACAAATTCCATAACAACTGTGGTTCAAAAGTGCGGTGTGTCACGCACGAAACACAGGATCAAAAAAAAAAAAAAAACATACCTTACATTCTTACAAACTACCTATGGTATAGAAGTTAAGTGAACATGATCTGTATATGCGTATCGAGTTTTGTGAGCAGATGTGTAAGGCATTGGCGCGTGGAACCATTATATTGACAAGCGTGTGCTTCAGGGTTGAAAGTACGTTTTACTTAAATGGTAAGGTAAACAGGCATAACTGCCGATACGCGTATGACACAAATCCTCATGTATTTCGCGAAGGTAACACACAACACCAATAGTCGCTGAATGTCTGGGCAGATAGGTATCTTCGGTAATCACATAATAGAGTCCCCTCTTCATCGGTGGAATATTAACAGGTGAGAAGTACCTGGGGATCCTGCAAGACTTGATTGTATCGTTGACTGTAGAGGCAGTGGAAGAGAATCCGCAAGAATTTGGAGAGACTACGCCTGTTTTCAGTGTTATGGCTGTCTTCCCTATTTTCACCGCCTTGTACGTGACTAGACCGTATGTTTCTGCGACTGTGGATTGATTGGTCGTAGCGGCACCATTGAATGGCCAGAATGTCATGTTCCACCCGTCTTTTTCTTCTGGTGCTATTTGAAGACTATGGTGTTCCGCACACAATTCAATAGCATCGCGCAGTTGCGCCAACGCATAGTTGATGCCTGTCATTCCATACAGGTAATGACTTCTACCTGTGTTCGAGAGTAATTCGTCCAACGCTTACATTACTGCCAGGAGGTAGGAGCTGCACACTTCGGAGCATCTCCTGCATTAATGTGGTATGTCCCAACCGGTACCATATTTCTCTCTTATTTTATATACAAATAAAAAGCATACCAGAGTTTGGAGCTCTTAGAAGTAGCTGTAAGTAGTAGTATTACACTTTCAAAGTCTTGACTGGTAGACCCATAGGAAAACGACCATTAGGAAGACCTAGGCGCAGATGGGAGGACAATATTAAGATGGATCTCGCAGAGATAGGAATACAAAGTAGAAACTGGATGCAATTAGCTAAGGATAGAAGTCAGTGGAGAGCTTTTGTGAACGCGGCACTGAACCTCCGGGTTCCATAGGCCATAGAGTTAGTTAGTTAGTTAGTTAGTTAGTAGTATTACAACCCACCGCCTCCCCTAGAGGTCCGTCCTAGATCAGCCCCTGGGTTACAGTTTTGCAACGTTTCTTCTACTGTACCTTACGGATGGCTGACATGTTGGTTAGGAACACGCAAGCGACATGCAGTTTCCAGAACTAGTTTCTACACGTGATTATCTTTCAAACGATGAAAATTGCTATTTATTTTTTTTAGTTACCAATCATAACCCCATTCGGCCTCCTCGTAGGGGAGTCTACTTACGAGCATAATGTTGTCTTTTATGTTCCTTGAATGTTTCATGTTTCAATCTGCCTTGGTTTCTTCATGAAACGGGCCTTAGTGTTATTCTTATAAAAGCAACGAAGCTTAGCATTGCTCAAGCAAAAGTTCGTTCCCTTGCTCCAAAAATTGACGAATTGCGAATCTTGGCAAACGAGGAAAAATACGATCTTATTGTCATAACTGAGTCATGGCTCATGAATCATGAACATAACGAGGAACTACATAGTTTATACGGTTTACCCAACATTGTTAGGGTCGTCAAGTCTAGGAGGCTTAGGTGGGCAGGTCATGTAGCTAGAATGGAAGAAAGTAGAAACGCTTTCAAAGTCTTGACTGGTAGACCCATAGGAAAACGACCATTAGGAAGACCTAGGCGCAGATGGGAGGATAATATTAAGATGGATCTCGCAGAGATAAGAATACAAAGTAGAAACTGGATGCAATTAGCTAAGGATAGAAGTCAGTGGAGAGCTTTTGTGAACGCGGCACTGAACCTCCGGGTTCCATACGCCATAGAGTTAGTTAGTTAGTTAGTTAGAATCATGGCTCGATAGTACCCTAAACTCATCAGCCGTTGAAATAAACAATTATCGTTTGTTGAGGAGTGATCGGACGGACAGGCGAGGAGGAGGAGTTGCTGTATATTTCCGTAGTAATTTAAAAGTGAAACTGCTTAATGCTGATGTCTCGCATAAAGACGAAATTGACTGTGTATGTCTCAAAGTTACCATAGATTCGGTTAGGTTAGGCATATGTGCCATATACAGACCACCCAGCGTTGCATACACTAAATTGGCGATGCTCGAAGAAGTAATCACGAATGTAGGCTCTATGACTGATCATCTGCTCATCATAGGAGATCTAAATTGTGATTTCCTTACGCCTTCGAAGCGTGACACAGCTCATTTATGTCCAATACTTGATAGCTTTCAGCTGTCGCAGATCTTAAACGAACCAACACCACTGAAACCACTGAAACACTTCTTGATGTATTTATTACTAGTAATATCAATATAATTCACTCCAGTGGAGTAAAACTACCAATCGGTACTTCAGATCACCCTTATCATATATATGTTTGCAATTAGAAAAACCAACAAAAGACAAGGGCAGAATAAAGACATATCGCAATTTTAAGTATTTTGATCAGTCCAAATTCACTAGTGATATAGAACGCATAGATTGGAAACCAATTGAAAACCTACCTGACGTAGATAAGAAAGTCGAATTCTTAGAAAACACCATAGTTAGCATTTTTGATAAACATGCCCCTCTATGTTCTCCGAGGATTACAAGAAACAACAGTCCGTTTTTAACTGACAACGTCCAGCTACTAATAAATCTTTTTTTTTTTAAATGTGCATATCTCAAATTCAAAAGGACAAGAACTGATGTTCTTTGAAATGAAGCTGTGACACGACAAGAGAAAAAATCATTTTTCACACAGTTTTTCAATAGTAATAATCTGAGCCTCAAGGATGTATGGAATAAATTAAGAACCCTTGGTATTAGTAGTCGAAAAAATTCTCAAGCATTACCAGATGATCTTACAGACTGCAATGAGATTAATGCGCACTTTGGTGAAATTTGTAATGATAGAAATATCGATGAAAATGCAGTTCAAAACCGCAGAACTCTATATAATAATACAAAATTCTGTTCAAAAATGAATTCATTCGAACTCCGTAATATAAGCAATTTTGATGTTCACAATGCTATTAAAAATTTAAATTCGAATGCAGCTGGGCACGAAGGCATTACAGGAAAGATGCTTAGACTTGTTTTACCACTCATTATATCACCATTAACACATATAATAAATTATTCCATAATCACATGCTCCTTTCCATTATCCTGGAAAGAAGCATTTGTAATGCCTATAGCAAAAAAGCAAAATGTATCATCTCTAAACAACCTTAGGCCTATTAGTCTATTACCAATATTGCCCAAAGTTATGGAGAAACTTGTGCATAACCAGCTCAATGATTACGTCATTAATAGTAATATCTTACCCTTATACCAATCAGGCTTTCGCAATTTACATAGCACTGCCACAGCTCTACCTCATATCACTGACGACATTTTTCGAGCATTAGATAACAACCAGGTATCATTCCTGGTATTATTAGATCTTACTAAAGCATTTGATTCAGTACATCACGACTTACTCCTAGTTAAAATGAAATACTATGATTTTTCCACCAACACGATCCAGTGGTTCAGACCATATCTTGCAGATAAGCAACAAAGAGTGGTATTAAGAGATCCTAAACTTGCGGCATCAAACAGAATCAGTCTTCAAAGAGGAGTAAAATGAAATGAAATCTTTGAGTTTTACGTCCCACGGTTATGCCGGTTAGGCTAAAGGAGACGGTGATAATGAGAGATGAGTGAAATGGTGGAATGAAGAAAGTGGGAGGAAACGGGAGTACCCCGAGAAAACCCACGAGCACGGTGTTTGTCCACCACAAAGTTCACTTGGCGGGGGCTGGGATCGAACCCGGGACCCCAAGCACCAGAGGTGAACGCTCTACCACTGAGCCACCGCGCCCCCCGCTTCAAAGAGGAGTGCCACAAGGATTAATACTAGGACCTCCGCCATTTTGTCACATATATATTTGAAGTGTAGATCGACTTAACGATAACTTTTACTTTTTACACAAAGTAGCTTTTCCACATCCTGGAAACAAGTTTCTATAGTCTTTCACCACTTGCAGAAAGAATTGATTCTGTTTCTCACTTTTAGTTAGAACAGCATTGTGATCCATTAACTTCACGTTCTTTCCGCAGCCTCATTTTTAACATGCAGCTTATCAACTACTTTTTTCCCCGAAAAAAAAATAATCATTTGTCGACCAGCAAAGCGGATCAAAGCTTAGAAACCATGTAGAAATCCGAAACCTTTCGAAGAACTTCTTCGTGTTTCCCGTCACAAAATCAGCAATTTCTTTCCCTTCAATATTATCTATTTCACCAGCGTGCAGTTCAAACCGCTTCATCGTTTCATATGCACTTTCACTATTTTTAATTTTTTCTGCTATCTTCTGTTTCTGTTCATCATTGACATTCTCGTCAAAAAATGACAGTGCCACACACTTCTCTGAGAGGTACCAAAGATGATAGGAAAACAAACTTCAATAAAGCCACTTGGAGACATCAGAGTTTATGAGTTTGTACGTCTGAAGGCTCATCAAAAATTGTAAATCTTGATCTGGTGAAGGAGATGCACTGGGATAAGTAAACCTAGCTTTTGCGCACAACATACATCAAGCTTTTTAGAACAAGAGAAGTGCATACTTGACGCAGTCGTTCTTCCTCTTCCCGCTCATTTAATTTAAACTGATTGCTACAGAGTAATATTTTTAAACAACATAAGGCTTTTCCCATCCACCTTGCCTGATGTACAGCTCCAGGGAAACGGAAAGAAATACCTCAGGAGGCTTATTTCCTAGAAAACAAATCTGTAAGCTCCAAACGTTCTCTGTAATCTTCTTTGCAATGCTCTATTTCCAAACAGCAAAAAGTAGCGTATCTTTTTTCGTTTTGCAAAGAATTGAATTAACCATTCGATCAGAAAATCCTGTAAGAAAATTGTTGTGTTGAAGTCTCGGCCAGTCTTTCTGGAAACGCTTAAAAATTGGCACCTCTGGACCGGAAGAAACTGAAACACATTCTTCAAATACATACTTTAATATCAATTCAAAAATGTGATGCCTACACGGCTGTTCAACAAGAATGCAAGCTCCATTGATACATCCAGTATTAAAAGAAGTTTTGTCCCAATACCTCTGCTGTTGCGATTAATATGTGTATGGAGCTGTATCAATCAATTTTTAGCGATAAAAAGCCGCAACGAGTTGTGGTGTAATGAAACGTACTTTCCCTCTTCTCGAAGATCCTGTCACTGCCTCATCAGAATCTACTCCTTCCACTGGAATTGCATTTTCTGTTTGTCATACGTCTTCATCTTCACCACTTGAATTGATAATCGACGATTCACCCGATTCGCTTACTTTACAAGACGTCCTTTTTGCCTTTGAGATATAAGGAATTCCTTGTCCTCCTGAATTTGTATTAAGTCTAGAGCATTTTCATGCGCTATATCAAATAAATCGTCCAACATATCTAAGAAATATGTCTTGTCTCCCCTTCCCTTCACTATATCCTATACTTAATTTTTGAAACCGATGCCACATTTCGTACAATCCAATGAGTTCGTCGATGCTGTGGTGAGTATCCTTGATCGGTATTCTTGTTTTAGACAAAAACATTTCTGCTTCACGAATAGCTAATCGAGCACTCTTAAAGTTAATTTCACATTCGTATGTTATAAAAGAATGCACCAAGTACTTGTCTGTTAGACAGTAACTAAAAACCCAATATAATATGTTCACTCATATTACCAACGAGGTACACATAATGATCACTTTGTTCATTTAGTCACACGTCATAATACAAGACCCACAATGAAACTTCAATCCCCTGAAAATAATAATCGTATTATCATATGAAAAAATTAGAAACACAAAATGCAACTTTTTTTTTTTTTTTTTTTTTGAGGAGGTTGATTTGAGTTTATACAAGGAATAGGTTTTCATATAGGATATACATTTTTGTTGAAGTATTTATTGATTTATGGGACATAATTCATTCTATTAGCATGACTCATCAAGTAGTTGCATACTGAACTGCCTCTAGAGGGTTACGCCCTCTCTCTCGGCAAGTGATATACTGAAAACAAGTGCAAACATAAACAACGTTAGTTGGACAATGTGATATAAAGAACATAACTAGTGCTAAATAGAACGAGTACATTCAATGGTGCTGAAATAGATCTATGTGCATGAACATAAATAATAAACATTGTATGATATTGAACTGTGGAAAAGATATACATATCATGAGGAAAATATTAACATTAAACAACCGGATAAAGGCGAAAGTACACCCTCCATTCCAAAAGAAACCGAACGTTTTAAAAAATAAAAAAGCAATGTACATTTTGGAACAAATCATTTTTATTAATCAATGTATTCCCCATCTGCATATTTGCACGCTCCAACAAGTCGTCAAACGACTTCTCCATGTCCTTTATTGGAATGGTCTTTAGGACGGCGGTCGTCGCCTTCTCAATGGCATCAATCGATGCATGCCACTTTCCTTTCATCGCCAAATGCAGTTTAGGGAACAGATAGAAATCGCACGGAGCGAGATCTGGTGAATAGGGCGGATGATGCAACCGAATAATGTGATTTTTAACCAAAAATTCAGTTACAAGTCGCGAACGATGTGATGGTGCATTATCGTCCAAAAGAGTCCAACTGCCGATTTCGCGATATCCGGGCCGAATACGACGACTTCTTGCCAGCAAACGCTTCATGACGCCCAAATAAAACTCTCTACTGACTGTCTGGCCGGGCTGAACAAATTCTTTGTGGATAATTCCTTTTGAATCGTAAAAACAAATCAGCATCACCTTAACTTTTGACTTCACCAAGCGACTTTTTTTGGGTGTTCCTTCATCCGGCGCTCTCCATTCAGCACTTTGCCGCTTTGTTTCGGGCTCATATTCAAAACACCACGTCTCGTCACCAGTTACAATCGATTTCAAGAAGTTTCGATCCTGCCGAGTACTTTTAACGATGTCTTTGCAATGCGCAATTCGATCAACTTTTTGGTCTTCGGTGAGTTTGTGTGGTAGAAACCGCGAATTAACCTTCTTAAGGCCCAAAACTTCGGTCAAAATTCGGTATGCGGTTGTTTGAGGAATGCCTAATTCCATTTCAATAACTTTCACCGACGATTTTTTGTTATGTTTGATGAATTCACGCACTTTTTCGATGTTTTCTTCCGATAATCCGGTTCTGGGACGACCTGATCTTTCGTCATCATCCAGCGTCTCTCTACCCGATTTGAATCGCCTGAACCACTCGTAAACTTGCGTACGGGATAGACACTCATCACCATATGCATTTTGTAGCATTTGGTGCGTTTCACTAAAAGTTTTACCCAGTTTAACACAAAACTCAATTGCAGCTCGTTGTTTGAAACTCATTTTCCGACCGATGTACACAACACACTGACAGTTGAAACGCAATAACTTTGTTGCCGTGCATCCAAATGTCATGACATTTTTACCAGTTGTCAATGAGGAACTACGCCATCTACCGGTAAAATATTACAACAGGTGGCACTAGTGGTACTATTTGTTTTCAAAATTTCGGTTTCTTTTGGAATGGAGGGTGTATATAGTGATAAAGGATATATAAGACTACAAGGTGAACATAATTGAAATTGTAATTACTTTATCATGATTGATGAGTTGAAAGTTCCTTATACGCCACAACACAGTGAAATGGTTAACAGTAACGAATGCATGCTATTCTTCTGTCTTGGGAGTCTCAATATTAATGTAGATATGAGGAGCCCAGATTATTGGTGAGGGAGAACAGTGCAGCTATGGAAAAAAGATGAGGGTTGGCTTGATGAATGATCTGACGTTGAAAGAATCTACGATGAAAGTGATCCATAGGAAGGTTATTTACGTGAAGTGTGATCAATATACTCAACGGTGTATGACAATATTTGAAAGAGGAATCCTGCTCAGAATCTATGAAGATTGTGTCCAGAAAAATATCTTTATGAGATTCTAGGCATTTGGCTATATATCGCTTACGTAAGAGTGAGATATGTTCTACAAGTGGTGGAAAGTCTATTTGATTGTATAGTTCTCGGTTGGGATATGGTAGTTTGATGGGGTATGCTAAGCGTACTGCATGGCGCTCCATAATTTCGAGCCTACTATAGAACTTAGATTGAGCTGGAGACCAAGCAATATGGCCAAATGTAAGAATGCTTCACATGAACGCTTTATATGTGTTGATAAGCAATTTTGAGTTTAGCTCCCAATGCTGTCCTACTAGCCTGCGAAGTAATTGCAACCGATTTTTTTGTTTTAAACACAAGTTTCTGGAAATGAGCGGTCCATTGCAATTTATTATCGTACGTTATTCCTAGATATGTAACTGATTTAGACGGTTCTAATCTGTGTGATCCGACAGTGATATCAAGACGATTGGGGTTACGGTGAACTTTACTGCGGCATTTAGGTGGTATGATGACTAGGGTCTGGGTTTTCTCTTCATTGACGGTGAGCTTCCATTTCGTACACCACACAAGAAAGTTATTAACTGTGAGTACAACATTTTTTTTAGGGGTAAGGGAATAGGGTTATAAGTGAACTGGATAATCCTTTATTCATCAATTATTAACTGATTTGGTCAAGGTGATAGATGCAAGGGCTCGGAAAAAACCCGGCTTTTTTGAAAAAAACTCGGTTTTTTCTGCTTTGCTTTTTTGCTTCGGAAATTTTGGGCTTTTTTCAAAATACTGCTTTAAATTGATAAAACAGACTTTGTATCGCTTCTCTATAACACAAAAAATCATTTCATTAGTGGTTGATGCTGATAATAATATAAAATATCGAAAATAAACTATGAATTTCGAAAAAAAATATTTCAAACAATTTTTCTTCAACATATTTACATTATGAATTCCACAGGATTAACCAATGTATATAATAAGATTTTTTTAACCTCCTATATACAAAAGTAAGCAGAGTTGGCAAGAACCGTGGTTGTTTTTGAATATGCCAAAAACCCGTTTTTGGGGGATGTTTAAACCAGGCTTTTTTGACTTAGATTTTTTGCTTTATGTATTTATATTACATATTCACAGAAATAGCCTAAGTTTGTTTCGTCTTGATGTTATTATGCAACAGCGGGGTTATGCCGGAAGAACTCCCATAAGCTTAAAGAAGTACGGTCAGTAAATTTCTTAAGTTGAGAATATCCCGCCCTAGCCATTGGGAAAATCCCGTCATTACTTGAAATGTAAGACAATAACGGGAAAATCCTGTTATTGCTTTGCATGTAAAATTTAAAGGTCAACGTACCATAATCAGTACGCTAAAACTGAGGTATTAAATTACAAATTTAGTACCGGTACGTAGATATCATTGAAAGTCCAATCCAAGCTAATGTTGGAAGCTACGTAGGCAATCGATAAATTTTGCCAATTTCTATCAATATATTTAAGCAATATTGGCTTCTTTATAAAACAACACGCATTTAGGCATGTAGAAATATACAATTTGGTTTGTTTCGTATATTTAGGCTTAACATCCTTACGAAATACCGAGGTTATCAAGGAGAAGACTTTCGCTTAAACTGACATCCGAACCGCTACTTGGGTTACGCATGAAAGAAGGATTGTGGTTCGACCGAGAATTGAACATGGTGTGCACGCCGATTTGATTGACTGAGTGAAATAATTAAATTATTTAGTCAATAAAATCGGGGAAACACAAACCCTGAACAATAAAACGAGTTTATTGTTGGTCTCGGTAGCAACAGCAGTTTTACGCACTCTTGAGAGAGATGGTTAACATAGAGACAAGGGCCGTGAAGCGGCAGCACAGACAAACAGCACACTGTATTAATAATCAAACAAGATGATTGTTTGGGTATGATAACACTTTATTTGAGCTAAGTTGATTTAACAAGACTTTAAGCTAAAAATCCGCCTATCAAGCTTTCGTCTACTGACTGACTAATTATTAATTAGGACGGATTGCAAAATGAAATGAGGGTGCTAAAAGATAATGAAAGAAGCTTTAAATAATTCTCAAGTTTCGTCCAAATGTCCCCAAAAAAGTTGTACTTAGCTTTCGAAGTAGCTTCACTTGCTAGAAGTCTCTTGGAAGTTCTGCGGCGAAAGTCCTCTTATGTGAAAACGGGATTGGCTCTTCCTTCACTTTTGGTCTGCTGGATCGTCCCTGGAAATTCCCACGCCGGTCACTGGGCTCCTTTATGATCTTGGAAAAGCTGCTTCCGTTACTAACAGTTCTACGTCGAACAAACCATCTTCCACGAATGAGACTGAGAAGCCCTTGTCTTTCCTTTTTCTCGCTGTTGGTCAACTCGCTTTCTAGCTGCGTCTTGCGGTAGGCTCACTGACCTCCAGCTAGCCATCCTCTTATTCACCCTGTGATTGAGATGGGCTTGTGACGTCATCCAAACTCCAGCTATCCTCTGGTTGCCTCTGGTCGCGACGTCGTCCAAATCCTTCTGTGAACTGGAACGTTCACAGATTGGTGCTCCGAGAGGACGAACTCATGATGAAGGATCGTGTGGAGAAACGAAATTTGACTATGGACTTGAAAATGCTGTGAATGAGGGTTTTCGATGTGGACAACGTTTTCTGGGTCAATTGAACGATTTTAAAAATTGATGAATATGAAAATTACATGATAATAGATTTGAATATAAAAAGAAACTAGTTACATAGGTCACCCTCTTACAAATTGAGTTTTGGTTGTTTGGGTACCACCTGTACAATGATGGCTCGGGAGCCCTTAAAAAACATTTTAATTTATATGATTTTTAATTTAATTGGTGTTGGTTGTGGACATCTGTCGGTGCTGGCTCGTGTCTTGTCTGGTGTGATGGATGATTTTGTTCTCTTGATGGAGTTGAAGCTGTGAATAAGATCAGAACGAAAACGAAGTTTTGAGTTCGCTGCACTGTACACTGATGGGGGGGGGGGGTAAAAACAAGTGACTATTTACACTTATACATATAGATTTACACATTTTACAATATATATATGTTGTATGTTGCAGCGCATTTTGGAGAATAAATTATGTGATTCCTCTCCAGTTACACATTATTTCATACACTCAAATATGTGGTTAATATAGTATGCAGTTTATGAACGGAATTCAATGAAATGATTATATAGTAATATACAAAAACTTGGAGATAGAAACAACACTAATTAGATCTACTCTTATAATTTTTGTTGTTAATGCACTTAGATGCAGGTTTGTCTTTCGCTTTTTATCGTTTTTTTTTTCTCTGACAGCTGGCACTGTTCGTGACGCACTAACATGATGCACTATTGGCAATGTTTGTGCTGTAGTTCCGTGACAAAATATGAGTTCGACAAAATTCGACGCACTTTGAACTGAACACACTTACGGTTGTTGCAGAGTAGCGTATGAAGCACTGTTCGGAGTGACATGACGATGCACTGAGGAGTTCTGATCACATTGGCAGTTTGTGCTGCATGACACTTTAGTTAAAGATGAAACTGACGTTTTGTTGAGCACAGTTCGAGGCACTGTATGACACTTTTGTTGGGTTGTTTGGACGTTATGCAAAGGACCAGTGGAGGAGAATGAGGGGTATTCGATTAAAAATTTATTAAATGTGAATGTTATACAAGGGACAGTGACAGAGGTGGAAAATTGAAGGAGGGGGGGTGAGTTTACTATCTAACCTCGCTCAAACAAAATGCGTGTCCTAATCGTCCCCGTCAGCCGCATTCGTCGGTCCCACGCCCTGCAACCATTTCTCTCTCATCTCCGCTGATGGCTTCCAAAGCTTCAGATTGTCAACAGAGTGAGTGCCATGCAAGGAACCATCTCTTAAGTCTAACAACTCGAAAGCCTTATTTCCCACGCGTTTGTAACAGAGGAGGGGCCCCAGATACACGTCGAAAAATTTGTAAATTTGTTTATTAATGGCGCTACTCGCCGGATGTGAGCGTAAGAAAACGAGATCACCTTCTTGAATTGTGGGCAGCTTTTCGCCTTTTTGCTGCAATTTGTCGTTGCGACGCTCGATCTTACGTCGTCTCTTGAGATCGACCATAAGTAAACGTTTACGCTAAAAGGAAGCGTCATCTTTGGAGTCTTTTTCTTTTAATGTGGTTTGCCATATTCGAGCGATGGCCATCCTAGGGTCGTCGTTAAAATGTATCTCCACTGCTGACATTCCAGTGGACGAGGAAATGGAGTAATTCAGCAGTATAATTATTTGAGATACAAAAAGTGTCCAGTCTTGATGTTTCTGTGAACAAAATAGGCGAAACAGGCGTGACATGTCTTGATGAATGCGTTCTACCGGTGACGAAGCCGGATGGTAAGGAGTTGTCCGCAGATGTCTAATGTTATATCGAGATAAAAAGCTCTTAAAATGATTAGAGACAAACTGTGGACCATTATCCGTTAACACCTTTAATGGTACTCCTAGGTGTTGAAAATATCTGCTCTCTAAACACTTTACTATGCTCTGAGTGGTTGCACTCCTCAGACAATATGCCTGGACTAATCGTGAATAGCAATCCATGACAGTGAGCAGAAATGTTTCGCCTTGCCTGCCACGTGGGAGGGGACCATATAAGTCTATAGAAATTAATTCGCCCTTAGAGCTAGGAATAATGGATCCCATGGTAGGTGCGGTGGGGATCTTTTGGTGTTTCGTGCGCATGCATGTGACACAATCATGAATGTATCTTGCAACATCCTTGCGCATTTGTGGCCAGTGAAACAATCGCGAAATGCTGGAAAGAACTTTGTCTCTGCCGAAGTGACCCATGTTGTGGTACGACTCTATGACTTTGGATCGTAACTGGCGTGGGAGACAGATGCGAAAACGATCTGGGAAGTGTGACGCTGAGTTCAAAAAATATGGTTACATTGCTCTTTATTGAAGGAATTGAGAAGGCTATTTTGGATTAATATGCATTATAAATGACATTTTTTCTCTCTTGACTTGCTACAACCTAGCAACAGAAACAGGAAATACATAAAACTTTCTGAAAGTGACTAATGTTGCTTTTGCTGCGCAATTTTGTAGGAAGTTTACATGTCGAAGGTTACTCATAGTCATCCTACAGGATACATAATCATGATTTTGGCAACGTGACACCGCATTAATATGTTGAAATTGGTTATATAGATATGAATCTGTAGATAAGTCTAGAGATCACGCTATTGAATTCTTCCGGCTGTGACAGTACACGTATGTACATGTGTGTCACGCCACGTTTTTTTGGGTGCGGCAGTCTCTAAGAGCCAATCAAAATGCAAAAGAGCAATAAGTTTCCATATTTGTGGAGATGATAAAACGGATGTACTGACGGATGTGAGGCTTGGGTGTGACCCTCGAGAATAATATAAAAGAACCTCAAGGTCTCAAACGGTTGATCACTTGTTCCGGTGCAAGGGTGTAGAGGTTCGAGACGTCGGTTGTGGCCAGACAGAATCATCGTCAAAGTTTCTAAGAGTTACAAGAATACTACCATAAGGTATGTATAATCTCTTGTTGCATCATAAAATTCAAGTTTAGAGATGTCATGCGGTACTTCAAAATGAATTGTGTACCTACCATAAAACTTTCAAGATTAAGAACTGTTGTCACATACTTGTATTTCATCTTCCGTATCTTCTAACTTAAATATTTCAATCTTTAGCCTGTCAATCAATATATATAGGTTAGGTATCAATCTATCAAATGAACTATCAGATATTCCATTACTTTTGTTGAATCACTAAATCAAATGTTATTATATATTACCATTTTAGTTATGTAATAAACTTACTTTTTATAAATAATGTTGTCATTCCCCTAGATTAAACCACTTTTCCCATGAAAATCATGGTGTAATTCAAGTATATTTCTTTGTGACATCCGCTACAGAATTAGCGTGAGCAGATCTCTACATTATGGTGGAATAAAACGAGCTAAATAATTAAAAAGAGTCTGCACATCGTCACAAAATGGGGGCTCGTCCAAAGCTTTTCTTCTTTCCTTTTCATTTTTCGGGACGAAAAATTTTGTGGTGCTGCTATGACATCTTCCCTTTTCTATTCTATGTCTTATGTTTTAGTATTTTGTTCATAGTGCATGATAATTTAAGTGAATTATCTAAGTTGTCGCATTACTGCAATTGTTTTATTGTGGATTATAATGTCAATTGGTGATCTGATTATATTGCTCATAGTGAAATACCCCCCCCCCTAAATGTTTCTGATTAGAGAAAAATATATATATATATATAGTGAAAACAGTGATTCAAAATGTCCTTCCATTGGTTCCCCTTTTTCAAACCTAAGAAATCCCCACCAAAATTTCATGCTTGGTATATTGCAAAAACGGGGGAAGCAAGTTGCAAATATTGCAGAAAAATTCTTGCTGAGAAAGCCGCACTTACGCAGGCTTTGCGCTCCGAAGTATGTCTCTTGGCAAAAGAAGCAACAGATCTGCCCGTGCAGCAAGCCAGTTTCCCAGTAGCCAGTTCGCCTACTTTACTTGAACCGCGGATAAACCATCCACAGCAGTATAGTTTACCGGATCCTGTGGATAGGCAACTGATAACACAAACGCAGCGTTATAAAGAAAATTTAGCTAAGTTTGAAGAAACTTGTAATAAAATGCCATCCTTGACTCCTTTGGACAGTACACAGTATAAACCAGTGGTCGCGAAACGCACAATTTTCCTGAAGCCAGAACAACTTACTAACCCTTCTAATGAAGGTGCAGATAGTTCATCCGAAGAGTCTCCTGGCATTATGACGAGTGATTTTGAGTTTGACTCTAAATTAGCGCCAACACCTTTAAAGAAAGAAGAACAGCAGCAAATAGTTGAGGATGAAGTTTATTTCGCATTTGATATACCACCTCACGTGAAAAAAAAACCCTGGAAGGTAAACTCCCAAAAAAATTCACCACCTGAATCAAGTAAATGTGATTCAGAAGACGAAATTAAACAATTGGCAAAGAAGGAGCTCTATCAGGAGAAGACTGCACGTGACGTACTAACACCGAGTCCTTTCTCATATGACTCAGGTGAAGAACTCAAAGATTTTATAAATGAAGAACCGTGTATTGCAAATCTAAGTTTTCTTAAATATCCGCAAATTGCTTCTCACCCTCCTCAAGTGAAATATTCCCCCACTGCCGATAACGCACTTGCACTTTTGTTATGTAATAATATTAGGCAAGAAATTTTAGATAATCACGAAGTAAAGACTCCCTCAGAGGATTCATTACCCTTGGACGAGAATGTTAATTTATTCCCTCCGAAAGGACCCCAAATAGAAAATAGACAAGATCCTGATGAATCAAGTGCACGGGAAGAAACAGAAGATCGAGTAGCCAGTGTCCCGGTATTGAAATTGCCGAAATTTAAAGGAAGTCCTAAAGAATCTATTACTAGATTCCTTGATGAATATCAGACCATAGTCGAGAAATATGATCATAATTTGGCAAACTAATTGAAGAAATATGTGTCTACTTCTCCAGAAGGTTGGCCTCTATTTGTTAGAACTGCTTGTTACGCTTATAATACTGCGAGACACGAACACCATCCTTATTCTCCTTTTGAATTGGTGTTTGGTAGAAAGGCTGTATTAGGTATCGAAGTCGAGACACCATGTCGAACCCTGTATGGGAAACTCGTGAAAAAGAATCTTAGTCGTATAAGAAAACTAGCTCAAAAGACCTTAATTAGTCAGCAGTAAAAACAAAAGCAAAAAAAAATTGACAAGTGTAGGAAAGCCCATACGTAAAAGGAAAATGATTTAGTCTTCATTAGAAATTTGGCAACTAAGCCGCGGTTATTTCTTAAATGTAAACGAGGAAGATAGTTAATGTTGAAAGAATGAAGTTATATTATCCAAGTTCTCTAGTTCCAAACCTGATCGATTTTGTTCGATCATCTTACACGCAAGGTTTAATTAAAATATGTTAAATTACTAAGTTATCGTGAAAGGCGTGAAATTCAACTTCTAACGTGAAAGTCAATGATGATGCAGGCTTTCTGAAAGAA
Organism: Thermobia domestica; assembly: GCF_964235325.1. NCBI lineage: Eukaryota > Metazoa > Arthropoda > Insecta > Zygentoma > Lepismatidae > Thermobia > Thermobia domestica. Next base: position 184,988,161 of record NC_137470.1, read on the forward strand.
ATGTTATATTAATACATAACTAAATAATTAAGCAAGTAAATATAGCAAGTAACTAACCAATTAAGTAAATATATCTATATGTATAGAATGAATAAATAGAGGAAAAAGAGTAGTATAGAGAAGTACAAGATAGTTTTAAATCCATATATGGTCGGAAACCCTGCTACAAAGAATAAAAAAAGAGAGAGAAAGAGAAAAGAAAATAATAAGAAAAATATATATATACAACTAAGGAACCAACTTGATTCCTTGCGTAGGTATTATATTCCTGGTGTTGACAGACAGACCGATGGCCAGACAGACAGACAGACAAACAAAACACCAAGAGAAAGAACAAAAAGAGAAGTGGTTAGAAAAACAAAAGTTATTTTTATTTGCTAAAGGTAAAACTTCCGTTAGAAGGATTGAAAATCGCATTGATGAGAATATAATTAAAAAAGATATTTTAATACAAGGAGAGAATAATAATTAAAAACAGGATACGCCTTTGTACTTTGTAGGTCCAGATAGGCTTTTGCCCATGCAACCTCATCTGAGCTTAGTGAACCATTGCCTTATTGGCAAGACGGAATAAAATACCCTATGAACGTTTTCGAATTAAGTATGCAGTTCTAAGAGCATGTAACAAACTAGAGTTAATTATGAGTACATATTACATATTAAAAATGGTTTGAACCCCGTGTATTGGAAGTTATTTTTACTCGTGAGCCAGGTCGTGTGTAAATGAAGTTGAGAGGCTACTTAATTGTATGAATTGCTAAGGTTCAAGCAGGTTTATCTGCCCTCTCTGATGCTCCCTTGGAGCTCCATAATGTGAAATGTAGTCAACCAAAGTTAAAATCAATCGACAGAGTGTATTGATAAATCGTGAAGAACAATGATACTATAATAATAAGGGTCGTGGTAAAAGAGGTTATTATAATAATAGAGGTCAGCCGCATAATAGAGGGACGACATTCTAGAAGACGCCTTAATAGGGAGAGACAGAACAATAATGTAGGTAGAACTTAAAATGTAGAAATTCCTAATAATGCCCAAATCTCAAGTGCGTATTGGTACCCCCTCCCCTCGCTTTCAAGAATTCGACAAATTTGAATTTTGTAAATAAAATTCACGCAGGACATATCTTTAGAAGGAATTCGATCCACCAGATAACCTCCATAATCTGAAAAACAATGCACACGAAAACAAAACAACACAAAACATATATTATATTCATTTAGAATATATGAAGAAGCATGAATAAGTTCATAAGTTAGGTTAAGTTGCCTTCGATTACGGGATATTACTCCCCGCCACCAATCTATAACAGAATCTGGAATGTACGATTCGAGAGTACTATTCAAAAGACATCCGTGCACAAAAGCTAGTGCAATGCGAATGTTTAATTCAATTATGATTAATTCAAGTGGCAACAGTATAGTCTTCACTATGTATATAGTAGGCTTGCTGTAAATAAATGTATGTATATGTCAATATACATTTACTATACGTAAATCATTGTAATCATTTAGCCTGTGCACCTACTGTGCAGACTCAACTCGACAATGTGTTATTTAGAGACACCCGTTGTTAGAGTATAGAACTATATATTGGAATTAATATATTAATGTTATCTGTTACAACGGTAAATATTAATTGCTTGTAAATTAGAAACGCACTTCCTTATTATACCATATGTCTCTATCTCAACTATGCGAGATTAGCTAAGTTGTTCTCTCTCTTTTCTATTTTATGCGACAGGAAATAAGATTTTTTTGCGTACTTATTCGCTTTAAGTGTTCTTATGTTCTTCAAAAGTAAATGAAGTCAGTATAAATTCAATAAAGGAATAGAATATTATGTATATAATATTATTGCATGGCATTGTATGTACCCTTATTAGTTTTCGTTAGCTTAGTATAAGTTGTTCCTTAGTTATATTAGGAACTCTCATTTTTATGATATGTGCAAATATAGGTTATAAATTTCATATACATTGACTACCTATCTTATTCAAGTAGTAGCCTACTACCTTTATAAGCAGATGCAATTCATTATTAGTATTCTATTAGTAATCAATTCCATAATTCTATTAGTATTATTTTACTCTAGAACATTATATAATGAAGCAGTGAGAACGTAGTTGTCATTTGAAAACAAAAACAAAGACAAGAAAAGAACACGAGCGACAACAATCTTAATTTTGTATAATCATGTTTTGCTTCCTTTTACAGATAAAGTCTCTATTAATTGCCATTGGTCGTAAGTAATTACGTCTTGTTTTGTTTGTAATGCAATGCAGCATTATAGTATATTCTATATAAAGTATTATAATTACATACATTATTGTATTACAAATATTGCAAATGGATGACAATTCACAATTCACCATTTGCGTGAGCACTATAGGTAGCCCCAAAATACCTGTGTACCCCCTCTTTATTTTTTTTTCATTGGCATGAATGTAGGTATAGTACTCTGTTACGAAGCTAGGACGACTTCTTTCCCCTTTACTTTTTTTCCGGTCTATTTCCGGCCTGATCCTGCAACGTTCTGTACCCTTTTTAAAGGTCTCTCTCTCCAATCAAGTATATGTTTTGTTATGTATTTCATATTTATTAAATAAAATGTTGTTATATACTTCATATTTGTTAAATCAAATATTGTTTCTTTTCTCAACGATCTTACTTCATAACAGTATTATCTGCTATTAGGTAATAATGTTCTTTTGCATAGTTTCTGCATTCCGGAAGTAAGTTATCTACTTCCTTACTCAACTGTTATCAGCACACACTCTTAGTTCTACTATTGGAATTAGGTCAAGTTGAATAGCAGTAACCTTACCCAGAAGTTTTCATGCAATACTAATAATGCTAATACTAATAATAATAAAAATAACAGTGATAAAATACATGTGATTTGTACTGTCATCTAAGTTAAATAGTAATACTAATGAGTATATATAAGCTATTCACTTTTCGATTCCCCGTCTAAATTACCATCGATCCCCACTTACTTAAATTCGTTACGTTCAATTGAAGAATGTACGTGTTACATAACAATTGCCCTCATTACTCTTCCTATAACAATTATTGTATAAAACAAGTATTACTTCCTATAACAAATATTATTTGAATACCTTCTTCTAATACCACTACTTCCATTGTGACTACTTGCATAGCTTCCTGTGCGTATTTCTTGTGCGCCCAATATTGGATACGCTCCCTCCTTATATTAGCGAGACTTTCTAATCATTGTAACTACCATTTACTATTGCAAAGAATTTTATTTTTCTTTGCTCCAAATACTTTTTTCTTTTATTTTTTTTCCTTACTATAAGTTCATTTTTTTACTACTTAATATATCTATATAAATTTTTATCAACATTGCGTTAGGAAATTCTACTTATACTATGGTGTATCATATCAGTCTTTTAGTTAAATGGAGAATTTACCTTATTATTTATTTATTAGTTATTTAAATCTTTTAATTGAAAATGGTAATTTATAAACTAATCGTGTTTTATTCTATTTTCATGGATCTAATTGACTTCTGAGTGCGAGTTCTGTTCCTTGAAAAATGGAAGAATGCCTAAGAAGAGTAAATTTTGTAATTTGTAAAATTGGAAATAATTTGGAAACCCTTACTGTACTTCGGACATCAGACTACAACTTCAGGAAGTAATTGTCTTTAATGGTGTATAGTGGTGTATTTAATTCAAAACGTGGCATTACATTCAAGTGTTAGAGTATTATACTATGTCAGAATATAGTTTCTAAGTTTCTACTTACCACTGGACACTTTTCCCATGGTAATCCACAGGTAGGATGCTGAAGTAAATCACGCCGACGCGATTATAATATTTCCAAAATGATTTAAATCCCTAACTACCCGTAGTATTAAACGCACTTTTATATTTTAGTAAGAATTGTTGTACTTGCATTCAATATGCATTTCTTACTTAAACAACACTCACAAAAACATCTACATTACAATCACTTCGCGACTCTCAAGAATAAGAGTAACTACGATGTGCATGTCAATCCGCGAATTACCAACGTTTGACTACGTGGTCACAAGCTTTGAATAATACAAAATATCCGGCATCCACCCATCCGCTATTGGAAATAATTAATAGACCAAAAAGAATTGAGACACCTATTACTTTCCTTATATGATGTATGGTGTCATCCTTAGAACATTAACTCGAATAAGGAGTATCCAACCCGACACTTTAATTGTGAATTATGAACACTCAATAACACTCACAATTAAGCCCCTGATTCTTGTGGGTTCCAGCAGTAAAAACAAAAAGGAATATAGCATTACTTCTTATTCAGTTGGAAATTTTGTAAACGTTTTCCTAGCTGAATTGGCACACGCTTCCTGTCTATGCAAATTGTAGACAGTAAACAGGAAATGCCTGCGGTTTTACCTAATCTAAGATTGCGAATAATCGCCTGTGGCAATGTACTTTAATGCCAACGAGAAGTTAATAAAATGTGAATGATTAAAATTCTCTAATTGGCTCAATTCGGTATACCTAATAAAACTCGCCCATGACCAGGCGGAAGTAAAAACCACTAAGTGTGAAGGTCCCAAATCTAAGTATTGGTTCGATTCTCCGAAGTTCCCAAAAAAAAACAACAAAGGATCCTTTTCCTTCCTCGCTCCTTTGAATACACCTGTAAACTTAAAACGCACGAAAAAAAAAGGAGAAAGGAAAGAGATGATTACTCATTATTTTGGAGGATTACTTAAAACGAAACAGGGTTCCAATAAATTTTAAATTCATGACATGTAGACTCAAGGCAATTTCTACGAGTAAACTCAATATTGAACTATTATTCGTTGTTTGTCACGCTTAAAATAATATAACCTATAGTAAATTAAAATTCAAGATCACAATATCAACAGTTTGACGGTAGTTCCCCTTGAATCTACATGAACTTAAATATTGGAAATTCATTATAATAAATTAACAAATCAATGGTAGTCAATAATAGTAATTCAACCCTTGTTGATATCTCGAATCCTTATGTAACCAAATCTCTACGAGCTATGTAACTGTAGAGATCTCTATTTAAACCCCATTAATAGTTGACGTTACTAATTACTCATTACCAATTACTTGGGGTGACTAAATTGTAATCATTCATTTATCTTTGTAAACAACGAAACAAGGCTGTCTTGCTATGTAATTACCCCAAATTATGTATTGGCATATCTTCTTTTCCATTCATCTTAGGTGCCAATCTCTTAATCAATGGTTTATGTTCTCTCATTTCATTCAATCACTTCATAAGCACAATAAATTAAAATATGTGTATAATGTAATGAAATAATGCAAACTATTGTGCTCCTGAGTATATTACATTGTTACTAATTATAACAATACTATTTCTTACTTACTTGTGTAGTGTTAAGTTTTTTAATGGGACCCTATTTCGTTGAATATGAGATGGTACACATCTCACTAGATTGTAGTATTTAACGTACGTAACCGTATATTAACACTTACTTTCATTAAAGTTCAGAATTTGCCATTAGTAAATCTACTGTACTAAAGAAACTGAATTGAATTTAAGATAGTGTGCTGAACATTACAAAATCACCGTTAGAATGATAAACCGAACGGTTCTCTGTTATTGTCCAGTAGTCTAATTCACTCTCTGTCGTTACTTTATTCTCTGTCCTTTTTGCATATATTACAATTCCGATAAATTGTGGATACTTGTCGTTAAGGTTTTTATGCAAGATTTTTTAAAATAATGAATCTTTAGAACTGAGAACTCTTAGTTGTTAATGAACATATGTAGGTTGTTCTCCTGTTGCATTCTTGCAATCGTAGCATTTGTGACAATTGAGAACATTGACTTTTTCTCTTAATGTAGCATGTTCAACAAGTCATTGACTTTTCAACTTTAGTGTAATATTTCATTCAAGTGACTTCTTGCAAATTTTAGCACATTGAAATGTTGTTCATCTTTAACTTTGATATAGTACATCGGTAATGTTATATGATGTCAAACTAAAATATTTTTGTTAGTTGATGTTACTCATTCATAATCACCTGTATTTCCATTTTCGTTGTGTTATGTGAAGGAACAGAGACACCATTTTGTTATAAACGTTTTCTGTATTATTGTTAAGAAAAGATGAAATGCGACTATGCTGACAACAGACTCATAAGTATACGTAACCTATGCTTTCTTCACTTCGCGAAAACTTTTTTTTCAATATATATATTTTTTTACGAGGGTCTCTCGAAAAGAAAGGATATCTGTATTCCAGCTTCACCGCTCGCTTCTTGATGATTTTCGAGGTCGAAAATTATGAAGCAGTGGGAATGTGACGCTGAGTTCAAAAAATATGGTTACATTGCTCTTTATTGAAGGAATTGAGAAGGCTATTTTGGATTAATATGCATTATAATTGACATTTTTTCTCTCTTGACTTGCTACAACCTAGCAACAGAAACAGGAAATACATAAAACTTTCTGAAAGTGACTAATGTTGCTTTTGCTGCGCAATTTTGTAGGAAGTTTACATGTCGAAGGTTACTCATAGTCATCCTACAGGATACATAATCATGATTTTGGCAACGTGACACCGCATTAATATGTTGAAATTGGTTATATAGATATGAATCTGTAGATAAGTCTAGAGATCACGCTATTGAATTCTTCCGGCTGTGACAGTACACGTATGTACATGTGTGTCACGCCACGTTTTTTTGGGTGCGGCAGTCTCTAAGAGCCAATCAAAATGCAAAAGAGCAATAAGTTTCCATATTTGTGGAGATGATAAAACGGATGTACTGACGGATGTGAGGCTTGGGTGTGACCCTCGAGAATAATATAAAAGAACCTCAAGGTCTCAAACGGTTGATCACTTGTTCCGGTGCAAGGGTGTAGAGGTTCGAGACGTCGGTTGTGGCCAGACAGAATCATCGTCAAAGTTTCTAAGAGTTACAAGAATACTACCATAAGGTATGTATAATCTCTTGTTGCATCATAAAATTCAAGTTTAGAGATGTCATGCGGTACTTCAAAATGAATTGTGTGCCTACCATAAAACTTTCAAGATTAAGAACTGTTGTCACATACTTGTATTTCATCTTCCGTATCTTCTAACTTAAATATTTCAATCTTTAGCCTGTCAATCAATATATATAGGTTAGGTATCAATCTATCAAATGAACTATCAGATATTCCATTACTTTTGTTGAATCACTAAATCAAATGTTGTTATATATTACCATTTTAGTTATGTAATAAACTTACTTTTTATAAATAATGTTGTCATTCCCCTTGATTAAAACCACCTTTTCCCATGAAAATAATGGTGTAATTTAAGTATATTTCTTTGTGACATCCGCTACAGAATTAGCGTGAGCAGATCTCTACATTATGGTGGAATAAAACGAGCTAAATAATTAAAGAGTCTGCACATCGTCACAGAAGCGAAAGTCTTTTATTGTGAGAATGCCATCTTGCAGTTTATATAGGGTGTCCCAAGATCTTTTACCACGGGGGGTCGCTGCGTTCTGTTGGGTGTCGCTTGACGCAGAAGGCATTTCAGGTGACGCTGTTTGAGACGCAGACTTTGCTTCAATATACTGAATGATGGGATGGTAATCAGATTCACTGCGTTGCATGTCAATAAGTTCCTGTCTGGTGACACGTGTGACGTCATCGTTCAGCACATTGAGAGCGTGAGTTCTCACAATTTTGTGTTCCAATGAAGGAAGCAAGCGTGTGAATGCATCAATACATTCGTTCTGTCTTCCCGGGACGTATTCTATTGAAAAATCAAAACGTTGAAGTTGGATGAACCAACGTGATAACCTAGGGTTCCATGAACAAACATTGTTCAGCGACGTGAGGGCCTTGTGGTCTGAAAGGACCGTGAAATGCGTGCCAAGTAGATATGCTTCCCACTTCTTTACAGCGCACACTATTGCGTAAGCCTCAATTTCCGTTATGGTATATTTGGACTGAGCGGGGGATAACATTTTCGAGAAATATTCTATGACACGCTTTTTGCCGTTCTCATCAAATTGAAATAAGGCTGCAGCGACGGCTTGTAGATTGCCGTCCGTTTGGATGAAGAACTGTCTGTTATGGTCTGGAAAGGACAGCATAACGTCTTCAATGACGAGATTGACAAGCTTATTCAAAGCGATTTCACAGGCTTCAGTCCACTGCCAACGTGAGTCCTTTTTCAATAAATTAAACAGAGGTGCTGCTAAGACTGAAAAACTGGGAATGTAACGGCGGTGCCAACCAATAATGCCTAACCATCTCCTAAGAGATTTCACATTGTGAGGCTTGGGGAGGCGCTTAATGGCGTCTGCAGCCTGGGGATTCTTCTTGTATCCTTGGGAGGTGATATTAAAGCTTAAAACTGTGTTTCATTTTTAAAGAAATCACACTTCGCTAAGTTCAGTGTCATCCCTGAACATTTTATTTTTTCTAACACTTTATCCAACAAAGAAAGATGCTCAGTGGGACTAGAATTTGCTAAACACACATCGTCGATGTATCTTATGGTTTGACGTGATAACTCATCACCTAGCACATGGTTCAAACACATGTTCAGGGCAGTGGAGCCGTTCTTCTGACCGTTAGGTACTACAGTGTACTGGTACTGCGTTCCGGCATATAAAAATGCAGTATACGGTCGGGACTGGGGAGAAATTTCGCATTGTAGATAGGACTGAGAGAAATCTAAAGTACTAAAGAGATTTTTGCCACTGAACTTAGCGAGAAGCTCGTCTATTTTCTCTGGCCTTTGGTGATGTAATGGTGTAACGGCGTTAGCACCTCTTAAATCCGTTACTAAACGGATGGATGGCAGTCCATCTTCTTCCGCTGATTTCTTCGGCACCACGTGAAGCGGATTTAAATGTGGGGAAGAGGCCTTTTCGATCACCCCAAGGAAAAGCAATTTATCTATCTCACAGTTAACAGCTTCCCTATATTTGTAAGCAATGGGATAAGGTTTTCGTACTATCGGTTCAGTATGTGTGATACCAAAGTCATATTGGAAGTCTCGACACAAACCGGGAAACTTGGCGAAAACGTGACGATGTTTCAATAGTATATCGGTGAGATCCTGTTTGTATTCGGGTGGGACATGGGAAGATTCAACAGCTTGAAATATTTCAGCTTCAGTAGCAAATAATTCTGGATGCTGCTCTGGAGATATACCCCGTCCATTAAAAATGTTACTACTTTCTTGTACGCCAGTACGACCTAATGCTACTAACTTCTGGGAATTTACATTCAAAACAGTTTCGTCACCCTCAAGAGTGACATCGTCAGGATCGTAATGCAACTCGTAGCTTTCGTCAAAACGATGTTCGTGGTTAGAATTTGACTGAGAGTCAACAGACGTACTGACACATATGTTGTTACTATAAAACTGAGCATTATCACTACTTTTGTGTTGTTCTTTCGCACTGGCCACCGGCAAAATATTTAAAATAGCGCAAAAGTCGGAATGATGAAAAGTAGCTGTGCAATTACCATAATCAAGTATAGTACGCAGCTGTGAAAGTGCATCTAGTCCGAGAATAATTTGCTCGTTAATATTAGGCACTACAAGAAATGGTATGATAATTTCTAGTTGACCAAGCTTCACGGGAATAGAAATTCTACCCTTTACATGTGCGCGTTTGCCTCCGTGGAATCCGACGAGTGATACGTGAGGAACTGGTTCGAGTCGCGGTGACGAGACAATTGTGCTTATTTTAGACCACGTGTCTTTGCTTATGAGGGAACATTCACTTCCTCCGTCCAACAAGCACGTATGTTCTTTACCTAGAATATTTACTACGACTTTCGAACTGCACGTGCATTCGAGAAAGTCTAACTGCTTATTCGAAAGGGCCTGTATTTCATCCTCGCTTTCGTAGTCATCGTCACCAAGGTTAACAAACTGAGAAGTATCACTTCGTGGGTCTACACATAGCAATGACTGCCTGACGTAAAAGGTCTTACATTCAGTTTCACACTGGAAACTAGTTTCTTCACTGGAGGATTCTCTACCAACGTTCACGGTGTCTAAGCTATTCTTGACCTCCGTACCAAGAAAGCTGCGGGTCAGTTTAAATGCTGCTCTTGTTGGTAATACATTTCATCGTCACTTATAGGGCGTCGAGGGGATGGCCTGCGATTCTCGTACTGGGAATCGATTTCCGGTTCCGATGTGGGAGACTGAAATCGAACCTGCGATTGTCGGGAACGGGAAGATTCCTATGAATCACGTGGTTGTAAGCTATGGTTACGGTTTCGGCGTCTGTTACGTGAAGCTCGTGCTGGATGTCTGAGGGAAGTACGAGAAGGCTGTGATTCAATTAAGTGATCACGGTTCCTGCGAGAGGTTTCGTCATTCTCAAGCGCAACGTGATTAACTTGCCTCTGGAACGTGCGAGAAGGAACGTGACTATATGATGCTGGAAAATTCTGCATGTTATTATTACGGGGAAATTGAGCCGAATATGCAGGACGAGGGTTGTTGCTGAGGCGAAGCGCTGAATATCTACTGGAACCGGGCACAGCGGAACGGGTGTCTGTCACTGATCCCTGTAACGCTTCAAGCCTCTGAACGCACGAAACAAAGTCATGAAACCTCTCGTGTTGTGTTGCCACCAGGTAGGTCTGAAATCGCGTAGGCAACAAAGGAATCAGAGTGGAAATGATTTCCGTGTCAGAAATAGAAGGATACAAAGCTCTAATGTCTTGAAAACGACTCACTACGAACGATTCGACAGAGGTGTGACGCGCTGGCGAAAAATGTTGCGTTCGCAATGAAGTCAGTTTATTGGCGACTATGAAGCTATTCTGATAGTGTGCTCTTAACTCAGTTCGGAATTCCTGGTAGTTTCGAATGTTCGTTCTGTTTAACTGAAACCATGAAAGGGCGTCACCTTCGAGACAGAACTGCAACAATTCTAGATACTGTGAACGAGGAACTCGAAGAAATGACATCTCGCTCTCAAATTTAGCCAAAAACGTGTCAGGTAATAGAGAAGCACCGGTTCCCGAAAACTTCGTGAGGTGGGCCAAATCAGAAAAACGGACATTCACGCGAGGTGTATGGTGACGGTAACTTTCACTTTCTGACCCTGAGGATTCACTTTCATAGGCCTCATCTTGAAATTTTGGGCTAAGGTCACCTTCGCATGCGGATGTCGCCTGTGAAAACTGGGCGGATCGAGAGGGTGTGCGACGTTGCCTGGCACCGAACAAGGGCACAGTGGCGGGTTCCCTTACATTCAGAAAATGCTGGTTTTGGGAAAAGTTGTCCCATTGACCCTGCATTTGAACGTGTTCCGAAGAACGATAGTGCCGTTCTTGTCTATTTTCTACAGCTAGTAAACGCTGGTGCAGCTCGAATTGACCGGTAAAAGTTTCCTGGCGTAGTGCCTGGACTTGTGCTAGCACAGATTGAGATTGGCGGGTGGTAGCATCACGGTTTCTCTCCATCTCGCTTGTAAGATTCGATATGCAGTCGTTAAAGTTCTGAGCGAAATTTGTAAGGGAATGGTCAACTTCAATAACTCTGGAAGAGATATGACTGTAGGCGTTCGCGCAGTCAGATTGTACTGATTGTGTGGCTTTAAAAATGACACCCGTTTTGTGCTCCAAATTAAGAATAGCACTTTTATTGTTAGCAACTACAGTTTCTAGGCTAGAACACCGGTTATCAAGGGATTGGATACTCTTCCGCGTTTCTTCCAGAGCTTGCTCAGTGTGTTGCATTATTGAAATGACGACGTCGCACATCGTCGATAGTTCGCTTTTAATTTCCTCGTTCGCGTCACTAAATTCTGAGCTCATATGGTTCTCAATAGTTGTCATTGTTCCGGAAAGTTTTCGTTCTGTGGCTTGTAGCTGTTCATTGAATTCTTCCGTGAGCTCTTTCTTGTTTTCGTTGAGGTGGTCAACGAGCTCTTCCTTGTTTTTATTGAGCTGGTCTGTGAGCTCTTCTTTATTGGATTGCAATTTTTCCGTCAATTCTTTTGACTGATCATCCATAAGGGACTTCATTGCTTCTTTAAAAGTGTCGATGTTCATCGCCATTTTCCCACAACGTAATATCATACACTAATGAATGAGAATACGATCTTTCTTTATTTGGGGAGGGCTACTCGAAGAATCATGAATTGACCTAGTAATACCACGAAAATAACACTGTTTGAGAAAAATGAATTAGGAATGAAATGAACTTATGAACGTGATGCTTGTGGAAACAAACAAGGCGATGATGCTAGCCACGTGGTCGAAAACTTTCCTTAACAAAGACTTTCTCTCTGTGCCTAAATCAGCGGACATAGAATGCATTTCACTCACGACTCTAACATATTCCATACGCATACATACATTTAACTTCTGAATAAAACACCATAACATGAAAATAATGCTCTACAACTACTAAAATGGATGGAAAAATGGACGAATTTGAATGAATTACCTGAAATACGGAAACAAAATGCAGAAAATATTATAGAAATTTTGAGATGTTCGCAGTAAATATAGAAGGTGAATCAAAAGACGTTAAAACTATACTGTATCGGTTCCCTCTCTCTATAACAAAGCGTGAAATGGTTGTTCTCTTTATCTGATGGGTATCTGCAAAATCCCACACTGTGTGCCAAATTCAAGCTTTTTTTTTATCGAGCACGGTCCTAAACCTGCCTCCTTATAGTAAAACTGCACTTGAGTCTCATAATCTTCTAATTTGTGCACGCCGATTTGATTGACTGAGTGAAATAATTAAATTATTTAGTCAATAAAATCGGGGAAACACAAACCCTGAACAATAAAACGAGTTTATTGTTGGTCTCGGTAGCAACAGCAGTTTTACGCACTCTTGAGAGAGATGGTTAACATAGAGACAAGGGCCGTGAAGCGGCAGCACAGACAAACAGCACACTGTATTAATAATCAAACAAGATGATTGTTTGGGTATGATAACACTTTATTTGAGCTAAGTTGATTTAACAAGACTTTAAGCTAAAAATCCGCCTATCAAGCTTACGTCTACTGACTGACTAATTATTAATTAGGACGGATTGCAAAATGAAATGAGGGTGCTAAAAGATAATGAAAGAAGCTTTAAATAATTCTCAAGTTTCGTCCAAATGTCCCCAAAAAAGTTGTACTTAGCTTTCGAAGTAGCTTCACTTGCTAGAAGTCTCTTGGAAGTTCTGCGGCGAAAGTCCTCTTATGTGAAAACGGGATTGGCTCTTCCTTCACTTTTGGTCTGCTGGATCGTCCCTGGAAATTCCCACGCCGGTCACTGGGCTCCTTTATGATCTTGGAAAAGCTGCTTCCGTTACTAACAGTTCTACGTCGAACAAACCATCTTCCACGAATGAGACTGAGAAGCCCTTGTCTTTCCTTTTTCTCGCTGTTGGTCAACTCGCTTTCTAGCTGCGTCTTGCGGTAGGCTCACTGACCTCCAGCTAGCCATCCTCTTATTCACCCTGTGATTGAGATGGGCTTGTGACGTCATCCAAACTCCAGCTATCCTCTGGTTGCCTCTGGTCGCGACGTCGTCCAAATCCTTCTGTGAACTGGAACGTTCACAATGGGACACCTTGATTAAAAGGTGAAAGGGAAATAAAACTATTGCAGGTGGTTTGATATCTGGAAACGTTACCATGAAGTTCACACGATTCGCATTTTTCATTCTTTTTTATTTTTGTGGTTTAAACCAGTTATTAAAAAAAAAGGTTGGTATAAATCAGTCAACCCTAAAAGTAAACACTTCTTTTTAAAGAATACACAAATAACTAGCAAAATAGTATGTAGTATTTTTACTTCAAAATATTCCATACCCTCTTTTTGAAACAAAATAGAATTAAAATAAAACATAAGAGAAATACTTAGATTTATATGATACACTTAAAGGCTACACATCTAGAGCTTTTGGTTCTGTATATTCTTGAAATTCTACAGTTAAGTTTTATAGAACCACCATCACAGTTTACCCAATCCTCAAGTTTTCTGAATTTTTAACAAGAGGGATTCAACATATCATTACGGAACTCCCCCCCCAAAAAAAAAGACTACGGAATATATTTAAGTTAAGCTAAATACAACTGCACAACAAACATGACTGAGTGATTAGCTTTTGCGCTTCTATCGGGAAGTCCGGGATTCAACCAGCATTCGACCATTTTGACAAAGCTTTTCTTCATTCCATCTGTGAATGTAGAAATAGTGCGTGTACTGTGAGTTGGGCGACTTCCTTTTTTATTGTTTTTAAATCGTTATTATTACTAATTACCAGCAGTGACGGTTTTGCGAAGGTTAGGGGGGCGGTCTTTCGGACTGAAGCCCGTTCCCCAAAGTTACGGAATGTCTGCAACAAACGAAATATCTATTATTTATGCCTTTACTCATAAACTTTAAGCTCCCGTCAAGTAAAAATTACGAATGTTTAAAAAAACTAAACATTAGTAAGAAACCCTTCCCAAAATACTTTTCTAAATCCGCCACTGATTCTCAGTATAAAATGATTTTTAAAGTTTATCCGAAAGATTATTGATAAACATATAAACGAAACGAAATATTAGTTATGCCTGTACTCATAAACTTCAAGCACTTCCCAAATAAAATTAGGACTTTTTAGGAAACGAAACAATCAGAAAAAAACCCTCCTAAAGTACTTTTCTAAATCCGCTACTGATTATTTGTATAAATTGGTATTCAAGGTTGTGTCCGGAAAATTTTTGCTAAATCACTTCACAGCTACAGTATAACAGAAATGTGAAAGTACGGTTTGACGGATATATTGAAAAACGTACGCTTTGACGGATAAATAGAAAAAAGGGCAAGTTTAACTTTTGCGCTAGAAGCTAGAGTACTAAAAGCTCTTAGAAATAAAACACGGATGACAAACTAGAGAAGAAAAAAGATGTCGATAACTCAAAAGTTAAAATAAAGTTAAATATCCTCTAAAATTACCCTCAAATACTACATTCTTCATGTTAGCTTTAATTCGTAAAACATGTTCTCCATCCATATTGATGGTGAATTTCAGAGCGAAATATCACATTCAGGTCATGGAATTCTTATCTAACTATAGAATATACTATAAGAAAGCTATTTAGATAGAAAAATCATGAAGTTGAAAAAAGCCAAAATTTCCAAAATTCTCGTTTTTTTTTTCAAAAAAGCCGGCTTTTTTGCATCTCTACTCCTACTCCCAGCCATTAGAGGGTTACGCCCTCTCTTTGGCATAGATGCCTTAGATTTATATTGATTGTTAACACCGTGAGATGGTCAAAGTTCAGTTATATAAACATGAGGAAAAGTGAACATACTAAACTAGGTGTTGCTGATAAATGATAATAATAAATCAAAAGTAGAACACATATGTATAAATATATATATGCGAGGTGCTAAAGTATAAATATGATAGAAAAACAAAATGTATCACAAATGTAATAGAACTTACAGCAATGATGATGAGGTATGAGATGAAGTGCAAACACGACACAGACATAGTTAAATTAGCAAGACAGATGCAGTGTTAAATTTTCTGTCCCTGGGCGACTCGGGACTGATGAGGACAGGGGGAAGCCCTTGTTAATAGTGAGAATTTCAGTGCTAATATGGAAAAATATGAGGAAGATGATCATTAATGAAGTAAATGTCATATATTTCCCGTTCGTCAGCAGTCAGATGTGTATTTTGGACAAACAGAGATACTAAGATGTTTAACGGTGAATGTTTGTGCCGAAATGTAGCGTCAGTAAGAGCATCAGTCTGCAGGGTGTCTAAGAATAGCGGATGACCTATTTGTATACGAGAAGTGATATACTTTAGTCGTAGTTCTGCGAGGTGTTTCGTGATTTTTGAAAAATCGATATACTCATATGTCAGAAATGTAGGGTAAGGAAGTTTAATACGATAAGCCAGACGAATAGCATGTCGCTTCAAGATGCAGAGTTTTTCGTAATATGACGCAGAAGCATTGCTCCAGGCGGGAGTACAGCAATTTAAATACATATTATAAATAGTCTAAAGTTCTTGTACTTACTATAACCGTTGTAATTAAAAATAAGGGAGAGAATGATTTAATTGTAAATGGTTATTTAAAAAAAATAATTGTTTGACATTTATTTATTATTTCCAATTTAATTTTGTTCATAAATCTGCTCTAAATTACACATAAAATGTTACTAAATCGAACAATTTAAACCTGTGAATGCATTGCCATCTATTGAGCAATATAGGAAACTACTGTTTTCTAAATCCTATTAGTATAAAGATTAAAATGTGTTTGCGGCACTATTTATCGGCGTCATAAAGAAATATAATATACACTTTTCTCAATAAAAGAAAAAAATAAGGGGTGTGGTCTCAGATATACACAACTCGAGATATAAGGACCACCCCAATGCAGGGATGTATACCTACTTTTGGACCATCCTGTATATACTAGGGATAAGGGTTCTTACGAACACCACCAGATGTCACTGAATTGATGCATCACCAAGACAAAGGGTGATGTTTGTTATCTGTTTGTTATTAATCTGTTCACTGCAACGCAGTTTTCCCCAACAAATGTATCTCAGTGTAAGAAAGATAATGATATTTCCTTTATTATTATTCTTACATGAACAGCATTATTTGAAAAAAAACAAGACCAATATTCACGGTTTTGTAGATACAATGGATTCTATTTGAAAATTTCTGAAAAAATCAGTAGTGCGCTCATACTTTTGATAATATCGGTATGAACCACAGCAAGATGCAGCCGATAAAATGATTGGTACCCATACATCGCACTGCACCTAATTGCACTTCTACATTTAGACTAGCTTTTAACAAGCTGACCTCCAGACCCCCGCGTTTTCTCGGCCTATGTCCTCGCATCTCATATGCATTAGTCTCTGCTTCTTAATAGTCTGATTAAATACTCGCAATTTATTTTCATAGTGGACTTTGTTTTGTTATTCAAATGTATCAACTTACTGTATGCTTATGATTGATTCACATTTTTATTATTTGTAGTCTTCAGAAAATAAATCCTGGATTTTTGTTTGATCAGACGTCTTCCACACCGCAAAGACAAATTTTAAATCTTTTTTCCTTATAACTGTAGTATTTTCCCACCACCCGTACGGTATCATGTTATTGGTATAATCCTCTGTTAATATTTGCTTTTAGTTGATCATATTTTTTGTATATCTAGGGGATTTTTTCAATTGCCAATAAAACGTCACTGAAGTTGGAATTTTGTTTATTTTTATTTTTATTTATTTATTTATTTATTCATTTTTGTGATTTACTTATGTAACATTATCGAAAACGTACAAGCATACAAAATTTCAAGATTTTATTCCAATTCCAAGTGCATAAAATGGGAGATTATAGGTATAAAAAAGAACCATTTAAATATAAAGATAACCAAGAAAGTTCTGTAGATTTTTGTAGAGGTATGTGTTCCATTGGCTCTCACACTGTGACTTGAATACGAATAGAAATAAGGTGAAGATCAGTTGTTGGTGTGTATATACCCAACATACTACCTAGTTAATTTACGCCGTGAACTTGCGTAAGGACAGAGTGAACATGGAAGTGATGGAACCTCCACAGAGCGTCATAAGGGTGTGTACGCTGTACGAGTTCAAACTTGGGTTAAACACCGTTGCAGCGGGGCGCAAGATATGCCAGGCCTTTGATGAGAGTGTCGTGACTACGCGGACAATGCAGCGATACTACAACAAGTTTAAGGACCGTGACGAAACACTAGAAGACGCACCACGTGGCGAAAGACCAACACATGCAGAAAATGAAGATCTTCAGGTAGCAATTGAGGCGAAGAGTGGCCAGAAATGTAACGAACTGGGATTACAATTTAGTGTGAGTGGAGAAACCATTCCGCAGCACCTTCATAAACTTGGTAACCACTACAAGTTGGGTCGATGGGTCCCGCATGATTTGACTCCGGGTCAGAAGGCAACGCGAGCAGACGCCTGTGTTTCATTACTGTCTCGTCTGAAGAAGGAGACATTTCTGGACAGGGTATTGGCATGTGATGAGAAGTGGGTCCTATACAAAGCTCCACGGCGCCGTCATCATTGGTTAGCATCCCATGAACAGGTTCTAAAACAGCCGAAACCAGCACTGCACTAGAAAAAGGTCCTCTTGTGTGCTTAATGAACTACTCGCGGCATCATCCACCGGAACTGCTAGCAACGCAACCATGTGCTGTCAGCACTTGAGCCGTGTTCAAGAAAGACTCAAAACTCTGGAGCCAGCACTCGTGAATCGCAAAGCGGTCTTCCTGTTGTAGGACAATGCTAAACCTCACGTGGCTAGGACCACCCATTCTACGCCTTGGATGGGGAACACGATTTCATCCGCCATACTTCTCGAACATTGCACCGTCCGATTATCAGCTGTTCCATTCATTTGACAATCACCCTAGAGTACGCCAGTTCAAATCCCTATGTAGATGCTAAACACACTTGATACCTTCTTCTTCGCTTCACAGCCCACCAAGTTCTACCGCAATAGAATCAATCGCGTTCCAGAACGTTAGTGAAAGGCCGTCGATATTGATGGGGCTATTTTCGATCCTGCAGGTACGTTTTAAGAGATATACATATTCACGTTCTGTGTTTATCAATTTAAATAAAAAGGTACAAACCACCGCTCTATACTTTCTCGCTCCTGAGCCTTAAACTAAATCATATTCTTCTGCAGTTATTAATGAAACGTTTTCTTGTCAAATACGAACAAAATTATAAAGAATTTTCGGAAAATTTACCGGAAAAAATTATCCTTTGAAGAATTTTCCATAATAAATAACCTATTATGGAAATAATTTTCCATAAGAAATATGTGTTTCTAAAATAATAATAAAATCTTATGAGTTTCATTTTACAAAACTGTGAAAAAAATCCTAAGAGTCAACTATTCCTTCTGATTTTTTTTTTTTTTTTACGTAAGAAGTAATTTACTCAATATTATAGACTTATTAAAGAAATAATCGTCTCAGTTGGTTATGAGAAAATTACCCGAAAGAAAACTCACCCCAAGAATAAATACCACTTTGCATTTTTTTTTTTCAGAAAAGTGACACACCGCATGATGGGTTTGGTTTTGGAAAGTTAATCTATGAAACATAAACAAAATCCTTGGAGCCGTTTCTGAGAAAATCAAAGATTTTGATTTCCACCCTCCAGCAAGCTACCATTATTTTTAAGGGTAGAAATAAAATTTAAAAGAAAACTTGGAGAGCCACATAAACACATTAAGTTTACAATTTCGCCTTGACATTTTGAACAGCAGAAGGGGGGGGAGCACGGTGACTCAGCGGTAGAACGTTTACTTGTGGTATGTGAGATCTGTGATTCGATCCATAGCCAAGTGGTGGAAAACATTGTGTCAGTGGATGTTCCCGGGGTAATTCCGTTTCCTCCCACTGTGTCATTCCACCAATTCTCCCAGCATCATGCACTTGTTTTAATCGTCGTCTCCCTTAGTCTAAAGAGCATGATCATGGGGCGTTAAACTGATAGATTTCAAAGATTTCGTTGAACAGCATGGACATTATGTAAGCGTACATCAGGACGAACAGATATCGAAAAATCACTTTTCCGATATCTGTGGGCCATGAAACGCCTCTTGAAATCTCGAGTTCGATTTTTTCACAATCACCATAATCTTTTTCCTCTTGTTTTGTCGCTCAAAAGTATTTTTTTTAAGTATATATATTAATAACAGGGGTGCAGCCGCGGGGCTCTACGCGTTCTAGACCCCCCAAAATCATAATTCAACGTACATCTGTACACTTTCTCAATAAAACTATATTTGTTAAACAGGGAAATGATTGATGTAGCATGAAAATTTGATCTTATACTTCATCTTAGTCTTTTTCTTATAAAAACAACCTAGTTCTATCATTTGTTTTCTGAAAATATAGGTGGAAATATCTTTTTTTACAATTACTTACAGTATTTTCGGATTCAGAATAATATTCGTTCAATACTACATACACGTAGTGGCTTGTAGTGTTGGACTTCTTCCCCCCCACACACACACAAATTGATGGGCGCGGGCGTGATTAACAACATACCTTATTACATTCGTGTGAAGTTTCTTGCTAATCCGAAATATCGGAACCACGACTGCTGAGTGGTAGAGCGTTCACCTCTGGTGCATTGAGTCCTTTGTTCGATCCCAGTTCCAGCCAAGTGAGCTTTGTGGTGTTCAATCACGATGTGTGTGTGCTTTCTCTGCATTGCGTGTGCGTGGGTTTTCTCGGGGTTCTCCCGTTTCCTCCCACTTTCTTCATTCCACCATTCATCCAATACTCATCATCACCCTCTCCTTTAGCCTCGCTAGCATAAAGGTGGGACGTAAAACATAAAGATTTCTGATAGAAATATGATGAACAATTATTACGGTGGGAACGAGGCACTAGTTTAAACAATTCAATACGTAGAATGTTTTTATTCACTATCAAACTCGGTGGAGGGTATATTGAATATTCGTTTGTTCTTGAGCTGTAACAGCAAGTTCAGTCTCGAAAGGAGGAAGATGTTTAAAAATTGCTCACCAGAGGTCAGATTAATCTACGCTTCTGGAAAAGGTCCGGCAAAGAATTCACTACTTTACTACATCTTGCGGCCACAACATGAATTAGAACGTTTGTAGTGAAGTAATCTATTTATGTTGATTAGAAATAACAAATAACTCAAACTGGGAGCTAAATCCAGTGAGAAAAAGAAATAAAATGGTAAACCACATTATTTTTTCTAGGATTCTCCTTAGTTAATAGATGCAGACTGCCGAAGCAGTTCGAAAATTACACTGAGAGAAACCCCTTATCCGGACAGCGGTATATTTCTACAAATATAGTAGAAATATACGGAATCCTTACGTTTACTACGCAAATTTGTAAGGAGATGCATTATCCATATGTTACATGCGTACTATCTCTTTCCCGCTTAGATGTTACACTTGTAAAATCATTACATTTATTTTATCATTTGTAAAAATAAATATATAAACAATTAGCAATAAATTAGTATTTTTCTAACCATTGATATATATATTTCATACGAGAACCTGTTTGGTTGAATAATTTAAAACATTATTAATTTTCCTTATTAACACCGTTAAAGCTCACTTTTTGAGATGTAATATGCTTTTAAGAAAACAAGTAAAAATATAACCTTCAGCTTTAGTATCCATGCTAATGGGTACAAGCCAAAACGTTACATTGTAAATTTAAATAAATATTTCATCAATTCAAGCACCACAAAAAAATGGAGAAAATAATAAATCAAGTGCTCATTTCCTATACTAATAGTAAATACTTCTTTCTCTACCTCTTTTACATTCTTCAATCTAGTTGCTATTTTATTATTTAAAGTTATTAAGTTCTATTTATTCATTAAAGCATAACTTTTAACAATATTAGCTACGTCTAAATTGTTAATTTTTATTCAAATTTGCATTCCTTTGTTTAAGTAATTTATCATAATTCATAAATAAACCAGTTGAGAATGCTTCAAGAGCATTGCCACAACGAAATTAAAACGAATGGAGTTTTGGAGAGGGAAGGATAGCATGTAAATCTATTTATACGCACCTTCTGTTTCTCTCCCAAAAGAAAAAAAAACGCTAAATATCGTCTCTTTGTGACTTACGGTTCCCGAGATATAGCTCCTTAAATCCCCCGAAATCGGAACTTTCTTGGACAATATCTCGGGAAGGGCAACAGTGATACTAAAAATTCCAGCACTTTTTAAGATAGTTTATGCTGCTCTATCGAGTCAGATGAGGGCTTAAAATTGAAAAATTCGACAATAACAGACACACAGACATAGAGAATTCAGTAATGAACTTTTTATGTTCGTTGGTTGTAAGGAAACCAACATTTTATACTTTCACATGACAAAAAATTGTCTGGATTTCAATCTCTGTAGTTTCCTTTTTTAAATTCTAAGAAAATTAATCTTCATTTACAAAATATCAATGAAATAGCTTGTTTTTTTCTCTCATTCTTTTACCTTTTCCAAATCACCTAAATTAAATACCGCAGGGTATTAATGTTCTCATATTTCTGTTTGTGAAAATCGTTTCAACCTGATTTCGAGAAACTTTATGTTCACTATTCATTACGAGTAATTGGCTAAGGATAGAAGTCAGTGGAGAGCTTTTGTAAACGCGGCATTGAACCTTCGGGTTACATACGCCACAGAGTTAGTTACTTTTAATTCATTACGAGTAAGTTACCTTTATTTTGCAGATTTACACTGAGAAAAAAATTATGTGACGTACGTAAAATCGTATGTCACATTTCAAGTCCCGTAGTTTTTGGACTTTAACGTACAGCAGACGTGTAATTGAAAACGCATGTTTTAAAATACTTTCTGTATAAGTGTTCCATCTATACGTACTTTCCGTATGAAACAATGTAGGCGGTCAGGATCTCACATGCAAATGGACGTATATAACATATAGCTGACGAATGTAATAAGTATATGCACGTGATATACGGAAAACTGTTAGATGTCAGACATCCTGCAACGGCATGATGTAACATCTAAGGGCAATGCCTATGTAGCACACGGATAACGAATGTTCCGTATTGATAAGCAAGAGGATTCCCTATATTTGTACAATATACAGCTGTCCGCAGAAAGAATTTTTCTCAGTGTAGAAAAAATAAACTCAAAAGAACTCTTCCTGAGAATCTTAAACAAAGAATGAAAGCTTATATTTCAAACGTAGTTCTAATACGTTGAACGGTGTGGCCTCTAGGCCAGTGGTTTTCAAACTGGAGGTTAACACGCGACAGGGGAAATTCTCGTTTCCAAATTCGTACCTGGAAGAAGAAATAAGAGATTGGGGAGTGTATGCTGTTTAAGAGTATACTGTATACTATTTTATATTTCATGAGCTATTACACTTTCCTTTCTTATTATTAGACGAAAGCCATTATGCATTTCACAAATTACCAAAAGTGTAGACTTGTTTACACAATAGTAATAATAATAATAATAATAATAATAATAATAATAATAATAATAATAATAATAATAATAATAATAATAAAGAGTTGATTATAATAACCTTCTAACAAATTTTCTATTTCTACATTAATTGTCTATGCTTCTGAGGAGTATGTAACCACTGGTCTTATTATTGTGTTGTACAGGGTGATTAAAAAATCTCACGGATTTCATTTGGATCTAGAATTTCTAACTGAAGTCCGATTTTCATGCGGTTTGTGGCAAATAATTGAGTAAGGATGGGAGACTTATGGCATATGTTTACTGGTTTAAATTCATCCGGGGTAATATAGGCCACGCCTCAAAAATAAAATAATTATTGGCCAGTGTACCTTATAATTCGAAATAAGGTGCGGTGCGGTGTGGAGATTTTAGTTTCCTTTGTTAAATGGCAACTTCGCCAAGGTCAATAAGAAACAGGGCACTGAGTCGTTGTATTGGAAATTGAGCTGGACAGTTCAGTGGTACTGTGTGAGTATGATTCGGACACAGTGAGAATAGTGTACTCTTTGGAGCAACATGGGTTGATAGTTAAAAGTTTTTGGAGAACAGAATCTGTTGTTGCTACACTGAGAAAAATCCGTTCTCAGGACAGCGGTATATTGTACAAATATAGGGAATCCTCTTGCTTATTACAGAAATCAGTACGGAGCATGCGTTATCCGTATGCTACATACAAACTGCCCTTAGATGTTACATCATGCCATTGCAGTATTCCTGGTATCTAAGTCCTTCTTATATTACATGCATATATATGTATGTTACCTTCTTCAGTTGTATGTTAAATACGTCCATTTGTATGTGAGATCCTGACCGCCTATATTGTTTCATACGGAAAGTACGTACAGATGAACCACTTTACAGAAAGTATTATAACACATGCGTTTTCAGTTATACGTTTGCTCCACGTTAAGTCCAAAAACTACAGGATTTGTAAATGTAACATACGATTTTACCTGCATCACATTTTTTTTTCAGTGTAAGCAAAGGGCATTTAGAAAAAAAAAATTGCCTCACTTTCTGTCCCGAACAGGAACATAATATGGTCGTTAGTAAATAAACTGGAAGGAACAGGATTGCTTCTGATTGAGACAGGAAGCATGAGACTCCGTAGGCGGATGTTGTGGAAGATGTCATTTATCAACTCCTTAGGTCGCCCAAGAAATATCTCCGTCGTTTGTCGCAAGAAACCAGATATAGCTATTCATCATTTGATTTATGGGTGTTACCACTAACACTGAATTTGTGTTCTCACTAATACTTAATTTGTATTTTGCAATTTCGCTTCAAAAATACAAAACCTCATTCCAATTGTAAGGCTCACTGGTGAACATTTGCTGTTTCTCTTGAGGTGTGGTCGATATTAGCCCGAATGAATTTAAACCAGTAAACATAGTTCCATAAGTCTCCCATCCTTCTTTTATTATTTGCAGAAATCGGACTTTAGTTAGAAATTCTAGACCCAAATGAAATCCGTGAGTTTTTTAGATCACCCTGTATATTTTCCATTTCGTAGTTCTTGATAGTAGCTTACTTTTGAATATTTGGTAATTGGCATGGTGTACTCTATTCCCTATTTGTATTTTGTCATGTACAGAAGACTGTATTTTACGTACGGACAAACATCAGAATTAACTTTTTTGCCATGTAGAAGCTATGAAACATATGAACCGATTATTATTATTATTATTATTATTATTATTATTATTATTATTATTATTATTATTATTATTATTATTATTATTATTATTATTATTATTATTATTATTATTTTATTACACTGCCTAAGGAATAAAAACTTCTTTTATACCTCCGCGATTATAATAGGTGATTCTTCAGGAAGCGGTCACGCTGATTTCGAGAATCACCATAAGAATGCCCTGTCACGTCAGGTTCAAAAGATATTATTTGCATTATATACAGTACACCCCCGATTTTCCGACACACTTTTCGGGATATTTTTCAGCTCCTATTTAACCCATTTACAGAAAATGTTAAGGGTAATCTTCTAGGGCTATCTAGTTGTGTCCTCCAAAATTTGAAACAGATCGGTTGAATAGAGGCTGAGAAATAGCCCGGAAACTTTGTCGGATAGTCTTACTGTATTATACTTGCATTAAAAGGTTTCGATACAGATTGTTACATGGTGACGCCTATTTTGTTCATCAAACGAGAAACATCTTTACAGAAACATATATTCTCTTCCACAGCAAAATAATGTGCAAAGGGTTTATTTCTGAAACTCAGAAATTTTTGTACCAGGAGCAAGTAATTTCCATTGCTGTAGTCTAGAACGTAGACGTTCGAATGCTTCTTTCGACAAATTTAAGTCAAGTGCTAAATCATTTTCGTCTTCCTGCTCTATTAAATGTATATCACTGTCAGCATGTACTGGTATATAGTACGGATCTTTTGACGTAGAATCGGTGACGTCACGTTCATTCCAGTCATCTTATTCCACTGTACATGTGTTAGGGTATACAGGTATTGGCAAATCGTCATTGTGAGACACCGGTCGTTTGGCCGAAGGAATATCAGGATACTGGATGACGTGTTTACTTTTTCTAAACATGCCGGAGATCTTAGTAATGCAGAAGTAACAGTAATGAAGGTGGTTTGTTGGTATCTCCCACACCATCTGTACTGCAAACGGCAAGGACTTTAGTTTCCCATGTAACCACAAACTAAGATTTGTTGTATATACAAGTTATGCAGCACTGATGAGGATCCCATGGCTTGTCCTGGTCACAAATCGATAGCAGAAGTACAAAGAATGAGCATGTTTTGTAATGTTATATATTTTCTTCATTTGTGTGCGGGTGTAAATCTAGCACACACATAAAAATACCCGGATGATTAGTACACGTTCGGCGTGCATCAAGTCGTTTCATTTTGAACCAATAAGTCACTTGATACACAGCACATCACTCGATTTCTAAAACAATATCCTTCAAACATACTTGAACAATACAAACGCGAATATATCTCGTCAACAAAACACTGCCACGAGGTAAAGAGATCTTTTCAACAGCTCTAAATTCTAACACCTCATACAGGGATCTGTTTTTCTTTTTCAAGGGAAGGAGAACACGATAAGACGATCGGGTATAGGTTTAATCAATTTGAATCATCGATGGACTATAAAAACGAAAATACATAGTGATATGCGACATGAGTGATGAAATACATGAAATTTTTATCGCCTAAAGAACTTACAATTGGTGTTGCTAATTTATGAATTTTGTCGCTAAATCTAGCGATTCTACAATATATTTTAGACACAAGATTTGTTTCGATTACAATTGTTAAATTAGGGATTTAGAGACTTTCGAATTGTTGTACAGCGAATAAACTAGCATTATTTCCATTGCAACTGAGGTTTCTAGCGACTTTTCGCAGTACGTTTAGTCACATTATTGTTAACGTTGTTGGCAACACTGCATAATTGTTACCTATTTGAAAAAGAAGAGATAAGAGGGCTCTGAGATGCTCAATGTCGTTATGGTAAAGTATTTTAAACTTCCACTCTTCGATTCTTGACGGTTAACTCGGCTTACTTTAAGTTCTTCATTTCAATAAATTACATGTATGAGCTGTATATATATATATATTATGCAATATCTCAGAACTGTGATGTGATGTGCAAAAATTGTTATCATTTTCGTTTTCTATGCAAAATCATTCAGCATCACCTATTATTTTGAAGGACGTAAAAATCATGTTGGGCAGTGTTATTATTATTATTATTATTATTATTATTATTATTATTATTATTATTATTATTATTATTATTATTATTATTATTATTATTATTATTATTATTATTATTATTTTCAGTATGCTTTCTGTTTTTGTGTTGTCACTGAAAAATGAGAAAGTGAGGATTAATTTTTAAGTGTTCTTTAAATCTAGAAAAGTCGATTGAAATCGCTCTGCTAGCAGATATTTCCCGATTAGGAAGCTTGGAACATATTCACGGATATTTAAATCTTTTAAAAATGTTTGGCGACGCCACATCTCTGGTATTATAAATCGGTTACGTTCTGACAAACTAGACACAAATTATATATTGATGTAGTTACTACAAATGCCGTTGCAGGCGCTAGTTAGCAGTCCTCTTTCAAGAGACATCTATGGAGATTTTGCGGAACTACTGATATATCGTCTAATAAATTTTTCTCCAAGTGACAAAGTACAAAATTTGGTATACATGAGAAATGAAATTTTTATTGCAATATATTAATGAAAAGTTGTATAGAACGTCAATCATTTTCTTCAATAGTAGTGTGAAGATAAGTGACTCCCTAGTTATTAGATGGACATCTACTTGCTCTTACGGTAGTAGAGATGTTCATCTTGTAATTGAAATATCCTCCATTAGGGTAAGAGGGCGGTGCATCTTTGGCTTGGGAAATGCGAGTTCGATTTCCAACAGGAAGTCTCAGATCATACATTCACGTTCTATGCCCACGTTTCATATAGCTTACCTACTGAAAGGGTAAGGTAAAAACAAGATCAAATCAAAATCAAATCATAGAAACTAATTTGATAGGATTGACACATACTTCTTTCTCTCTTTCTACTAGTAGAATACCCACATTCTCGCAAGGAGAGAATACGTTTACATTTTGAATATAAAAGGCTGATTTTGGATTTAAATGGCATCGGAAGTGTCACTCTCCTTCTCAGAGACCCCTCCCTTAAGTTGCACCTTCAAAATGAAACGATAAAAAATACATTCCAGATCAGATCCTCATCTATGTTGAAAATTTGATCTAGATTGGTTGGATGGTTCAAGAGGTACGAACTAATAAACATAGTGAATCTTTTTTTTTTTAACATATAGATATATGTATAGATGTAGTTTCCTCAAAGCAGATACCTTCAAATATCTAGGGTCAATGATAACAGTGTGAAATCATATCCATGAAGAAATTAAATGTCGACGGAAAGAAGGAAATCCGTGTTATTATTCCGTTCAAAATATTTTGTAGTCGGAAAATCTGTCGAGGAATTTAAAGCTTAAAATATGTAAAACAAAGATCATGCCTGTTGTGTTGTATGGCTGACAAACATGGTCGTTTAATCTGAGGAAATAACATAGATTGAAAGTATTTGAGAACAAAATCCTGAGACGAATATTCGAACCCAACAGGAACGGGAATGGTGAATGGCGAAAACTTCATAATGAAGAACTGCATAATTTATAACGTTTACCAAACCTTCCTAGAGTCATCAAATACAGGAGGCTTAGGTGGGCAGGTCATGTAGCCAGAATGGAAGAAAGTAGGAACTATTTCAAAGTTTTAACTGAAAATCCAATCGGAAAGCGGTCATTAGGAAGATTGCGCAGATCGGGGAACAATATTAAGATGGATCTCGCAAAAATAGGAATACAAAGTACAAACTGGATCCAGTTGAGTAAGGATAAAAGTCAATAGAGAGTTCTTGCGAACGCGGCATATAACCCTAATCTTGAGACCCTAAATATTTTAAATGACTCTCCTCGGTACACAAACACACACACACACACACACACACACACACATATATATATATATATATATATATATATATATATATATATATATATATATAATGGGGGATCCAACGGGAGCCTATAGGGGCTATAGCCCCACCCTTGACGCTCAGGTATACACTGGATAAAATGGGCTTCAATCCTGCGTTACACTGGATAAAGCGGCAAATTATGGTTTAGTCCCTCCCTTGATCATATCCTGTATCCGCCACTGTATATATATTCGTTTCTGCTCTATAGACATCATTATTGAAACCTGAAATACAACTCAATTTCAACCATTTTAAGTTTACATAGAGTATTGTGGGTTATAATGGTGTTCTCTTGAAACCCTGAATCGATTTAAAAAAAAAAATCACTCCCTGCTATCTGTTCTATTTTTGTTCTATGACGATAAATGTTAATTTGAACCACTTCAGGTTTGAATGGAGGATTAATCGTTGAGGTGGAACACTAAATCAATTCCGAAACACTGCTGCTTCTTCATATCTTCTATCTTCCTTCTCTCTCTCTTTTTTTTTTTTTTTTTTTTTTCACTATGGAAATCAGTATTGAGATCACAAATAATACCAAGTTTGAACCACTTCCAGTTTTGATAGAGTTAAAAAATGAAACAAGAAGGTTATCACTATCTGTTACCGTTTGCGTTCTATTGCGATAAATGTTGAAATCGGAAATGTTTAATTTAAACACTTTTCGTTTTATTAGAGGGTTAAAGAAGAAGATGGAACCTATTCTTCCCTGAGTAGATTTTCAAGAAAGAAATAAATTATGTATTTTACCATTTTTGCTGTACCTAAATCAGTATTGTCACCTGAAATAATAAAAAAATTAACCATTTTTTGTTTTGGTAGAATGTTGCAGATAGTCATACTATGTTCTCTTATGACGCTGAGTCATTTTCAAGAAAGAAAAATAAACACGTATGGCAAGATAGCCCCCCCACTTTAGAAAATTGAAACAATGACTAGGTCATTCGTTTGTACTACGTTTGTACCGTTTGTACCGAAAATATTTTCGTTTGTACCATTTTCCTTATAGGGTTACTTGAGAGGTCGACTGGGGGGGCTATCTTAGCGCCAAGATAGCCCCCCCGTATCACAGCACAGAAAATTGGAATACACCATTCGAAAGCAAATCGTTTGTACCGTTTGTACCGAAAAAAGTTTTGTTTGTACCTTGATAGTTTTTAAGAAACAGGGGATGACATTTGGGGGGCTATCTTGGCGCCAAGATAGCCCCCCGTATCACAGCACAAAAATTTGAAATACACCATTCGAAAGCAAATCGTTTGTACCGTTTGTACCGAAAAAAGTTTTGTTTGTACCCTGACAGTTTTCGAGAAACAGGGGATGATATGTTGGGGGAAACTATTTTGGCGCCAAGATAGCCCCCCCCAAATGTCATCCCGTTTCTTGAAAACTATCAGGGTACAAACAAAACATTTTTTGGTACAAACGGTACAAACGATTTGCTTTCGAATGGTGTATTTCAATTTTTTGTGCTGTGATACGGGGGGGCTATCTTGGCGCCAAGATAGCCCCCCCCCAAATGTCATCCCGTGTTTCTCGAAAACTATCAGGGTACAAACAAAACTTTTTTCGGTACAAACGGTACAAACGATTTGCTCTCGAATGGTGTATTTCAATTTTTTGTGCTGTGATACGGGGGGGCTTTCTTGGCGCCAAGATAGCCCCCCCAAATGTCATCCCCTGTTTCTTGAAAACTATCAGGGTACAAACAAAACTTTTTTCGGTACAAACGGTACAAACGATTTGCTTTCGAATGGTGTATTCCAATTTTCTGTGCTGTGATACGGGGGGGCTATCTTGGCGCCAAGATAGCCCCCCCAGTCGACCTCTCAAGTAACCCTATAAGGAAAATGGTACAAACGAAAATATTTTCGGTACAAACGGTACAAACGTAGTACAAACGAATGACCTAGTCATTGTTTCACTTTTCTAAAGTGGGGGGGCTATCTTGCCATACGTAAAATAAACGGTTAAGAATGCTCGAAGAGCGTTCCCAGAGTGAACTTAAAAGGTATGGAGAGATGGATCGGTAAGGACAACTGTGATTGTTCCTAAACGTAAAGGTAAATATTTTTATCCGCTCCTTCTCTTTCTCGCAAAAATAAATAAATAAATAAATAAATAAATAAATAAATAAAATAAAAATAAAAAAATCATCGCTCTATTCTCGAGATATGCTCCTTAAATGTTCCGAAATTTGAACTTTCTGGCCAATGTCTTAGGAACGGTGGCTAATTAGCCAGTGGCCACTGGTTGCTGTTTGGTACCAAAATGTTCACCATCCTCTTATGTATTGATCAACACCAATTTCATCTCTGTATGACTTATGGTTCCAGACATATGGCTACTTAAATCTCCTGATATCGGAACTATTTTTGGACAATCTCGGGAACGCTAAGTCATAGAGAGATAATATTAGTGTTAACCAATGCCCAAGAGGATGGAAAACATTTTGGTACCCATATTAGCTGATGGCCACTGGCCTAAGGAATGGTCAGTCGGACAGTGGTCATCGGGTACTATTTGGTTCCAAAATGTTTACCATCCTCTTAGGTATCGTTCAACGTCAATCTCATCTCTCTATAGCTTACGGTTCCCGAGATATTGCGCCTTATATCTTCCGAAATTGGACGTTTCTTGGCCAATATCTCGGGAACGGTAAGAGTGCCGCCAAACATTTAATCACTTTCTCAGATAGTTTTTGATGCTCTATCGAATGGAGGGCTCAAAATTGAAAAATCCGCAAATAACAGACAGACGGACAGACATAGAGAATTCAGTGACAAACTTTTTAAGTTCGTTGAAAAAAAAAAAAAAGTTTTTCGTTATATGTTACCGTTTTTGTTCCATGACCATAAACGTTGGAAGCGGAAATTGCTTATTTGAAAGAGATGAAGACTATTTTTTGTACGCCAAATCGATTAAAAAAGAAGACTTTTCGTTATCTCCTAGCGTCTTTGGTGTGACACTATACGACAAAGAGTCGGGCGGATGAACATAGCAGTTCTATGAGACTACTGACACTTTGGCGCAGTATACATTGGAAGTCTAAAAAATTCGAAGAGTGCTGAGAAAACAAAAGATTATGTATTATACACTTTCTTGGATCACTGCTTTCAGGTCACCGGATCTGTTCGGTCTCTCAGTAGGTCTCCAGGTCTGTATTGGGGTTCCGGGTACGTCCAGGCAACCATGTTACCGCGTCTGTCTGGGTATTTGGGTCTATTAATGTCACTGGGTTTGAAAGTAAGACGAAGACCTGAATGACTCTGATAAAAGTCGTGCCCTAACTGACACGGTGACCTGTGATACATTCCATCACTCACTTAATCTATTGCATTTACTGTAATTGCAATCAATGTCACAAGTTACCTAGTAGAGGTCAGATATCGCAGTTTTAAATGCATCTAATATAATTGGCATTATATTAGTATTAATAAACCAAAACTGTCCAAAACACCAAATGTATACTAATAATACTTACGAGACTGTTTCCGCAGTATAACATTCGCGCTCATCCGACACGCCGAATGCTACTTTGCCAAAACAGTTACGCAAGTATTATTATTATACATTTGGTGCTTCAGACAATTTTGCTTTATTAAATACTGTAGATATTTCCACATCTACAGAGACATTTGTAGTTCAATTGTAGTACGAGTACGTGCTGAAAAGTTTTGTCTGTTGATTAGTATATCGTGTTATAGTGAGCATAATTTAATGAAATAAAAAAATGTGTACCTTGGCATGTAGGCTTCCTTTGTGGAACATCACTTTTCCACATAGGCTCCATCTACTTCCACGCACTTCCTCCAATGGCTTACCAGTCCTTCCGTGACATCATGGTACAAATTGTTGCCTTTCAATAGACAAGATCGTATAGGATGTTGGACGTCCTCATTTGATGAGTAGTTTGAGTAGTTGGTGTCCATAAAGTGTTCCTTCAGTTTAGGAAAGATGGAAAAGTTGCAGGGGTGAAGATCAGGGCTGTAGGAGTGTGTGGGAGGAAAATGTATCCAAGCTTCAATATTGAGTCTGTGATCAGTTTGCTGGTGTGGGGTCTAGTTTTGTCATGGAGAAGAAGAAAGGCTCCAATGTCAGCCTTGACGTGTGTCAGAGAAGTCTTTAGCTTCTTTAGGTTATCGATGTACCACACTGAATTCATGGTGGTATCTATGGGAAGAAACTGGGGTGGACAACGCATTCTCATCGAAAAGCTGAGACAGCATGACTTTGGAGAGGAAGAACATTTGTGATGGTACTCCATAGACAGCCTCTTCATCGTTGGATCATAGTGATTCACGTACGATTCGTCGCCTGGGACGATTATGCATAGAAAAGAGTCCTGTCAGCCTCGTATTGTTGCAGATTTTCCTCAGACATTCATTTCCTCGTCCTTCTTCTCATCTGGCAGCATCATGCAATCCTTCTTGCGTACACTTTTCAGTACTTCACCGCTCGTTCTTAGAGATGCCGAAATACAGGACAATGTCCTGCTTAATTTGTCGATTTTCTCGTATCAACTTATCAACCGCCTCTTGATGAGTGACTTCGGTAGCAGTTACTGGTCTTCCAGAACGAGGCTTATGGGTAAGCTTGAAATGCCTTGAGTCAGGTCCTCTGACTGCGTTGGCTCACCTTCGAACGGTACTCTCATCCACACAAGCCTCATCGTGCATGACTTTCATCTGAAAAAAAAATTGGGCGGGCGAAACTCCCTCCGGCATCAAGAATTCGACTACGGCTCTCTGCTTTAATCACATGCCCATACTAGTTGTCATCTTAGCCACAACTGCTGATCACGTGGACAGATTACAACAACTCCCAGTACGTGGCGTTGTAGGTAAGAAGTTGGGGAGCACTCAGCAACATTTTTGATATTTCTGCAGATTAAAATAAGGGAAATATTAAACAATACGCAACATCTTTCAGCCTGCCTTGATACACAATCAATTTATTTTATTTCATTAGTCGAGTATATTGGAATTTTTCAGTCTTAAGGTATGGTATACAATCTTCGTGACTCTTGATATCGGCAACCTTATTCTTAGCCTTAGACTAATCTTGGGATTACATCTTATTTGGTTCAATTGATTTATCGCAGAAACTTGCTTCAATGAGTGTTGTTACAATAAAAGTCATATGTGACTTGATAAAGGTCAAAGGTCACAGTTCCACACATTCCTAATTAACACATCACTTCCCATTTTAAGTTGTGGAGTTGAAGATCGATATTTAGAAAAAGAAATGTAAAATTTACACATTAATTTTGGGACATGTTATATATATATATATATATATATATATATATATATATATATATATATATATATATATGTCGTCCAAGAATAATTATAATGATCTATATAATAGGGTTTAAAAAGTTTTAAAAAGTTTAGAAAAAAACATTTTAAAAATCAAGTAGCGAATTGGGAAGACTGAAAAGTTTTTTTTTTTTTTTAAGTCGGTTTATATGTTTAAGTCGCGCATATGTTCTAAAATTTGCTAAAATTTTATATATATCAAATTCTTACGATGACTTTTAACATTTTTAAAATATCCTCTTCTCAAATGCAATAGTTCCAATTCTCGTGTGTTAAACTTACAAAAAAAATGTGTTATAATTACAAAAAACAAAAACAAAAATGGGTCCGGTGAAAATCTTTACACAAAAACTTGGCAGTTAAACAATGTGTTTATAAATATTACTAATGTCTAAAATAGGGCTACTTCGTTTTGGGGCATTCAAACTTGTATTCAATAAAGAAAGCAAAAACATGTAAGTTGCTAGTATCTTTTTTAAATCTTGAACTGTGATCTACCTTTATTTTATATTTTGTTTCAAAATTTGAAGAGAATGCGCGAGCGGAAGATGTTGATGGATATAAATAAAGTTTAAACATTATTTTCTGTGGTTCCAATACAAAAGAATTTGACCTATTAGATTCGGGAAGAAGCTAATTTAAAAATGATTTTAAAATTTCTTTAAAATGTGATTTTTTTTTTTTTTAATTTCGGCAAATTTTACA
The DNA here is from genome assembly GCF_964235325.1 of Thermobia domestica. Taxonomy (NCBI): domain Eukaryota; kingdom Metazoa; phylum Arthropoda; class Insecta; order Zygentoma; family Lepismatidae; genus Thermobia; species Thermobia domestica. Next base: position 185,022,802 of record NC_137470.1, read on the forward strand.
GTACTTGAGCGACCTGAAGATATAGCTAATTTTATTTATTTTTCTACTCTGTTTTAGTCTTCCCAATTCGCAACTTCTCCGCAGTATTACTATTGTTGTTTTTTTTATCATTTTCTTCGGTCTGCCCTATACATAATGATCCTTGAACAATATTTTATTTCAGCAAAAATTAACGTATAAGATTTAGTAGTAATTTTTAGCTGTATATTATTAGCCATATTATATGCAATGTCATCTTTAGCATCGGTTTGATCTTAATAAATGGGTTTGTTCTTGTACAGCGTGAAGTTTTAGGTTTACAGTAAATAATGTCATTCTTGATTTTCCACACTGAGAAAAAATGTAGGTGGCGTACTTGAAAAGGTAGGTTACTTGCGTAATTCCTGTAGTTTTTGGACTTAACGTACAACAGACGTATAATTGAAAGCGCATGCTTTATAATACTTTCTGTATAAGTGTTCCATCTCTAGGTGCTTTCCGTATGAAACAATGTAGGCGATCAGGATCTCAAATACAAATGGACGTATATAACATAAGGTAACATAAGTATATGCATGTGATATACGGAAAACTGTTAGATGTCAGACATGCTGCAACGTCATGATGTAACATCTAAGGGCAGTGCCTATGTAGCATACGAATAACGTATGCTCCGTACTGATTTCTCTAGTAAGCAAGAGGATACCGTATATTTGTACAATATACCGCTGTCCGGAGAACGGATTTTTCTCTGTATGGATGCTCAGTTCAACAATATTTGACTATTGCAATATGTCTTGTCTTTGCAATTTCTCTTTCGTTAGACTCTACTAACACTGAAGAATTTTATGTGCTGCGTGCGGAAAAGGAGGCACGGTGGCTCATTGGTAGAGCACTTACTTTTGGTGCATGAGATCCCCGGCCAAGTAAGTTTGTGGTAGACAACATCTTGTGCGTGAATTTTCTCAGTGTACTCCCATTTCCCCCACACTCTCATTCCACCAATTCTTCCATCATCACTCACATGTTTCAATCATCCGTCTCCCTTAGCATAAAAGACATAATTGTGGGACGTTAAACTCAAAGCTCTCATTTCATTTTGTGTATGAAAAATATACAGTCGAGTAGGATTTCTGGGCTTTCAGCGTCTATGGGTATCAGCTTGTCACGTACGAAGGATAACGTCCCTCGGCGAGCACGCTAATCGGTGAAAGAGAAGGAAGAAAGGATTGGGGAACGAAGGAAGCGGCCTCGGACCTATAAGTTAGGCACCACCCCGGCATTTGCCTGGTGTGAATGAGGAAAACCCAGGAAAACCTCATTCAGGGTGGCTGGCCTGAAAAACTTGTTACACTTTTTCGTCCGAGTGCCCCCATTGGAAATCGAATAGATTGTATTTATAATTGTTTGTTTCTCCTAAAGCTGACGCAATGCTTGTAACACTGACTGTTATAGTACTTGCTAGTGTAGGGTGGCACATATTTAATTTAGGAAATGGTAGGGTGAAAGTCTATTTCGGTGCACCGTGCCTTTAATTTGTACACTCATGGAAAGGTACGCTTTCCCGAAATACACGTTTTCAATCAGGGCGTGGGTGCATCTATAAGCATGACAAACTAACCATAATTCTAGTGTTGTTCATATTCGCGTATCATTGTATGTTTTCCATTTCCTAGATAGGATCCGGGGTACCTCGAAACATCTATAGTTTTTAATAAATTTGTGTTCGCACTCACCTTTGTAGTTACGGATCATACGGAAGCAAGGCTGTTTATTTACAAGAATGGTTATGCTGGTAGCTTTTGCAACTGCCACTAGAGGTCTCACGAATAGTGTGGTAACTAGCGCTATCGACAATCCTGCGGCATTTATGGGTACTATGTCCTCAAGAAATTACTCTGAGCTTTACGGAGCGGTTTGCAAATTCAATGAAATCTTTGAAAAAATGAAATGAAATCTTTGAGTTTTACGTTCCACGGTTATGCCGGTTAGGCTAAAGGAGACGGTGATGATGAGTAATGAATGAAATGGTGGAATGAAGAAAGTGGGAGGAAACGGGAGAACACGGTGTTTGTCCACTACAAAGTTTACTTGGCGGGGGACGGGATTGAACCCGGGACCCCAGGCACCAGAGGTGAACGCTCTACCACTGACCCACCGCGGCCCCCTTTGCAAATTTAAGTTACAAGAAAACAGGAAACACATTTGAGAACATTTTTTTATTAATTTATTATCAAAGCTGCTGATACAATTACAAATATTAACAACTAAAATTAGAAAGATATTTGAATGAAAGTTCCACACGGAAATGGAAATGCATACTCATGTTGGACAACCACGGGGCTTGAACCTAATAACTTTCGTTTATAGTTCCAAACGCTCACTGACAATGCATTTTGGCACGCGTTCTCTCTGTCTCTAATAAAACAAAATGCTAGTTTAGAAAATTAGAGCAAAATAAACAAATAAGCTTTAACACAGATCAGTAGGATTTACTGAGGAGTCAAATTTAAATCTGACTTTTAAAACGGTTGTTTCATTATGGGATCTAGCTCGGGGCCAGGGGCTACGCGCCCCCATTTTTTTGAGTGGCAGAAATAATTTAAGTTATTATTTATATATTTTTGAATGTTTCTAGTGAACTCATGATATACTTATCATAGTCTGGGTTCTGGTTGCCCGCTCCAGTTTTTACTTTGTTTTTACTTTCAAAAGTCATTAATTTAATCTCATTAATCATAATATGTACTCGCATCTTGCTAGTATCAAAATAAAGTGCTATATAGGGAATGGTTCAGTATTAGTTTTACATTAATCGGTGGTGGGCATGTATAATACCGTAAAAAAAAAAAATGTCGGTTTTCTCGGAAACTAAACATGAAAATTTACTATTGTATATAAAAAGAAACTTAGCCTAAAAGGTGATAGGGAAAAGTCCAAATTCCAGTATACCACCCTTTAGCTATGCACTAAAAGACGGAATTTTACAATATAAACTTAACACAAATCTTAAATTTTAATGTTCAAAATATCTCATATAAATAAAACAAAGAGTTTGTTTGTGTGTTCGTCTGTCTGTCTGTCTGTGTGCGGCCTGGGGACCAGACGAGTGGATCGAGAGTAACCAAATTTTAGTCAGGGGTAACTTGGCCCAGGCCCCAGACCAACACGAATCTCTTTTTTAAAATTTCAAACCAGGGGGGTCTCAGGGGGCCGTTTACCGGAACCGGCTTGAGAACCAGACAAATTGACCGAGAGTTACCAAATTTTAGTCAGGATCCAGACCAGAGTTAAACGTTTTTGTCAAAATTCGAACCAGGGGGTCTCAGGGGGAGTTTACCGGGACATATAAAAGTAATCCAAAATGATCGATATTACTATCAAATCCATAGTTTTTGCGGTCACTGAATTCAATAGTGACACTTCCATTAGCGATGACTTGCAAATTTAGTTACAATTGTATGCGGGCCGGAAGTCAGCTGGGGGGCGGGGATACTGAGACATGTAAAAAATAGCCCAAAATGACCGATATTAGTATCAAATCCATAGTTTTCGCGGTCGCTGAGATCAATGGTGATACTCCCACAGTCGTTGACTTCCAAATACAGCCCCAGTGCAAAGCATGGGTATATTCAACTATTAAGAAATAAAATGAAATATTTCAGGTTAACTAGTACAAAATAAAGAGTAAACTGTGGCAGATATATTATTCAATTCTTAAATTCACTCTAACTTCGTTGTTTAGAAATTGATGTAGAGTTTTAGATTGTTGGTCCCTAGTGAAAATCTCATAATATCCTTGAACAAAATATCATTGTGGGTTTCTGTGTTATTTGGGAATACATGGCTGATCTCTGTTCATTATTTTGTGGAATTGCGGTGACATAAGAGCCCACACATGGCTCCCCCTTCCCTTGATTGAGATGCGGTTACTCTATTGTGTTGAAGAAGAAGAAGCCAATCTTCCGGTTCCGCAAGGTACTTCACATCCAGTGGAAAAATAAATAGCTTGGCCAATTTCAGCCCGAGCACTCCCGTTCTTTATCAAATCTACCCACTGGATGTAGGGAGCAGGGGGTGAATAGAAAGCTTTCGAAGAGGGATTTGAAAGGACTGCTTATCCGCATCCATTTACCGCGGGCCACAGCAACGTTTTTCAAGTGCTCGGCGAGAAGAGGTATTTGGAAAATTCGCATTCGTTTCGCTGTTTAGTTAATTATTTGGCTGTGCGGAGGGGGATTGGTGGTTTGTTGTGAAAAGAGAATTCGAGAGGGAGGGGGCTAAATAGAGAGATTCTATGTTTCCACTTCGTAGCAGCAACAGAAAAGAATCAGGCACTCATCGTTTCTTCCCTTCGCAACTAAATCAATTACATGCGCATGATTGTAATTTTTCTCAAATATTCTGTTTTAAGCTACTGTGCCTTGGGCATTGATCTACATTTCGGAAATCTCTCAGTACATTAGTTACAACAGTGTTCAATCTCGAACGTACGGAAGCCCATCTCCTAATTCTAATGTTTTTTTCGGGTTCGATTCCCTCTGGGACAGCATGGGCTATTGAGCTTACACTTTGAACTACAGATCTCGTACTATACCCAAGGAATAGAAAGAAAATTTTGGCAACTCTGAAGCCATATTGAATATAAAACGTTACATAGAGAGTAAATGACGTATGTTCTGTACATAAAAACATGCGTAAATCCTGTAGTTCTCGGACTTAACAAGGACTTTAGATAACATCCTGGGCCAAACGTATAACTGAATATGTGTTTTATAATACTTTCCGTATAAGTGTTACATCTACGTATTTTCGGTATGAAGCAAATAAATATATATAGGTGGTAGAGATCTCACATACAGATGGACGTACACAACATATAGCTGACGTATGTAATATACGGAAGATTAGTAGATGTCAGACATCCTGCAACGGTATGATGTAACATCTAAACTGGGAAATGAAGAAAATTGTGGAATGAAGAAAGTGGGAGAAAACGGGAGAGCCCCGAGAAAAAACATGTACACGGTGTTTGTACACCGCAAAGCTCACTTGGTTCGAACTGGGGTCGAACCAAGGACCCCATGCACCAGAGGTGAAAGCTCTATCACTGAGCCACCGCGGTCCTTAAGAATTTTGTTTTAATATAGTCTGGGAATTGTGTCCTGCAGGGAATATTTTGCGTAAGAGTCAATCCATCCTAAGTGATCAAGAATGTGCCACTCAGCCATCTCCAAAAAAACTATTTTTTTTTTCATGAATGCTTATCCTATATTAGGGTACTTCAAAATCACAATTAATTCCTTTTTTTTTTTTACAACATCCCATGGCAACACAATGGCTGCCGCCATTTTGCGTTTTTTAGATTTTAGGCGTTTACGTTGCTTTGAATATCTCAGCACGTATCTCTCATAACAAATTGAAAATTGCTGGACGTATCCAACTCGTGCAGAGCTAAAACTTTGATCTCTTAACATTTTTGCCTAAAACCATTTGAAGGGGGTGAAATCAGGGTCTTGCAGTAGCAAAATTTTTAGACATTGAAAACATGTTTGGGAAGAAGAAACAACTGACGTAGAGGTCTGAATTTGTGTGTGCATGTAGACCGGGGACATAAGTTAATACACAAAAATTTACAGACCTGTAGCTGTTCCCAAAGGCCTGAAAAAAGTAAAGTTGGAGAATTATGCCAATTTAGCATATTTCACTGTCAAATATCTCCAATTGGTCTGGATAGAAAAAAACATAAATTTTGGGAATAGTCCTTTAGTATACCATAACACACAACAAAGCGCGTTTTGAGTTTTTGAGCAGAAGGGGGTCAAAGTATTAAGTAATGACGTTATACTCTAGGAGGTGTTTTGTTCATAAAATCTACTTGAAATTTGTCAGTTTACAGCGAGTAAGTGTTCACTGACTTGAGAATGTAGATCAGAAGAAAGGACTACACTATCCTGTATGAATTGACAGTTAAGACAAAAATAAACATGATTATTATTGATATAGCAAGCAGCAAGAGGAAGGAAAACTTACGGAGTTTTTTTTTTTTTTTTTTTTTTTTTTTTTTTTTTTTGTCAAGAGTGCATTTGGACTTTCTTCGCCTTCTGCTGCTACTGGCATTCTTCACCAGTGCTGCTGTGGGTCTGATAAGACAGTGTTACAACTAGAGGAAAGAAACGAGGTTGAGAGCCTTGACTGGACTAACGATTCATAATACATTATTTTATTTCAAAACAATAAATTTGCAATAGATTTTATGAGGAAAACACCTAGAGTATGAAGTCATTAGTTAATACTTTGACTCCCTTCTGTTCAAAAACACAAAAACGTGCTTTGTTGTGTGTTATGATATACTAAATAACTAACTATTCTCAAAATTTCAGATTTTCTTTATCCAGGCCCATTGGAGATATTGGACAGTGAAATATGCTAAATTGGCATAATTCCCCAACTTTACGATATTTTTAGACCTTTGGGAACAGCTACAGGTCTGTAAATTGTTGTATATTAACTTATGACCCAGGACTACACGAACACACAAATTCAGACCTCTACATCTTCCCAAACATGTTTTGAATGTCCAAAAATGTTGCTATTGTAGGCCTTGATTTCACCCCTTTCAAATGGTTTTATGCAAAATTGTTAAGAGATCAAAGTTTTAGCTCTGCACGAGTTGTAGACGTCCAGAAATTTTCATTTTGTTAGGACAAATTCATGCTGAGATATTCAAAACAATGTAAACAGCAAAAATCGAAAAAAAAAAAAACGAAAAATGGCGGTAGCCATTGCGTCAGCATGGGATGTTGTAAAGAAAAAATTAATGTGGTTTTGAAGTACCCTGATATACGATAAACATTCACGAAAAAAATAGATTTTTTGAAAAGGTCGAGCGGCAATTTTTCTTTTCTCTCCATCACTTTGCATGGGTTGACCCTTAAACATTGCACATTTCTGAAATATGCAGTTTTCAATGGGATGTGTGTGATTTCCTTTACCCTCATACTGACCGCAACTCATCGGTTTCTCTCCTTCGGTAGAATGGTGTTGCAATTTAGTTTCTCCACGCTTTTGGACAGCCCTAGCTCTGAAACTAAGTTCTTTTCCCCATACAATGCAAAATAAAATGAAATATTTCTGTTCACCGCCCCATGATTATATCCGTTGGGCTAATGGAGACGAAGTTTAAGCAATTGCATGATAATGAAAGATTCGGTGAAATTAGAATGCGAGGAGGAAATAGGAGTACCTCGAGAAAACTCACAAACACAATTTTGTGCACTACAAGCAAAATTATTTGTCTGGGGATTGAACCAGGACCCCACGCACTAGAAGTAGGCGCACTTTCCCTCATATATACATATGCATTTATTTGTTATCTTGATGTCAGAAATCACCTTTAAGGTTGGTTTAAAGGGAAAGTTTGGCCGATAGATGTCACTACAGTCTTTGCATCTCCCTCATGTATTTCTTACCTTTCTAGAAAATTCACGATTTCTCTTACAAATTTCAACCTAGCGATTTCAAATTTTTAGATAAGAAACTTCTAAACCTATCAAAGGCAACAATCCCCGCCAATTTTTTTTTTTTTTTAGTATTTTTTTCACTGTTGAAATGGCTTAATTGTTGAATCTGAATATCAAAATATTTAACAATATGCTGTTTCAACAATGATGAAAATTCTAAATAAAAAATCGGCACGGATTGTTGCCTTCGATAGGTTATGAAGTTCCTTCTCTAAAAATTTGAAGTCTGTAGCTTGAAATTTGTAAGAGAAATCGTGGATTTTCAAAAAAAAATATATGAGATATATACCAAGACTGTAGTGACATCTATCGGCGAAACTTGTCCCCTTAAACCAACCTTAAGACGTTGTCTATGTTATATTGCTACATCCTGAACAAAGAGAGAGAGAAAACCATTTATCTCAAAGCGCCCTTTTAACTTTTAAACTAATAGTTTAAAAAATCTAAAATTTTGTAGGCTGCAAATAAAACGATAGGGAGAAAATTGTTTATCATACTCTGCAATACCAGCAGATTAACAGAGCTGCCAAGGCAACATACAAAGTGTGTTCAAACAGAAACCGAACTTTTGCTGTGACATCTGCATTTCTCATTGTACAATATTTTACGCACTGTCCCTCTTAAAGCAGTTCTCTTTACTGACAATACACAATTCTTACTGTTTCTTAGACTTATGGAAAGCCCCCTGGGACACATTTTCTGGGATCTGCGCTGCTTTCTTGTTGTCCCGAATGGTTTGTAAACGACGTCCTTTCAACGTAATTTCTAGTTTGGGAAACAGGAAAGCGTCTGTTGGGGCTAGGTCCCGAGAATAAGGGGAATAAGGCACAACGTGAGTGTGTATTTTGGAAGATAACTGCGGATGAGGAGCGAAGCGTGAGTACTCATCTTCGTTACTGTTTGGTACGTTGCACTACCCTCTTGTTTTTCCACAATTCTGGCCACTTCCTGCGAACAACATCTCTCAACTGCGCTAAAATGTTTTGGTGCAACTGTTTGTTTACCACCTAATACAAATTCATGATCGACAGTAGCTTTCCAATCAGAAAACATAATCAAAATCACCTTGAGCTTTGACTGAGTCATAAGTGCATTTTGGAGACGAGGAAATCCTGAATGAATTCAAAAGCAATTGAAATGTCTCTGTAAAAGTTTTGCCGAGTTTGTAGCAAAGTTTCACACTCATACATGTTGTTTTTCAAAGCTCTTTCGTTACCACTGTTTCATTAATCCATCTAACAGCTTGTGCACCTCCTCACTTCAGCGGCTGTAGTTCGCCAAGCGTCATAGCGAGATTCGGTAAATCTCAATTTGTTGTCTAAACCTTCCGCTAGGTACACTCAGTAACCCTAGCGCTCTTCCTCTGTCGGTTGGAGCCCTTTCTCAGAAGTTCAGTTTTCTTTTGAACACACCTCGTAGTTTTTTTTTTTTTTCTCACTGAGATTATGACATACTACTCTAAACAACATTATAATATTCAAGTCTATTGAAAAGTATTTAGTAATGTGTGATTGCATGTGATACTTTAATGTTGGTCTACATGGTGAAGTTCCGTCTCGGAATATCATTTTAATTTGGGTGAAGAAGTTTGAAGAGACTGGTAGCGTGTTGAATATGTAACATGAAGCTCCAAGAACAATGCGAACTCCTGGGAATATGGATAGAGTAAGAATGTGAAGAAACCAACATTAAATTTTCATTAAAAAAAAAAAAAAAAAAAAAAAAAAAAAAACACGGTTGCACTTCTGGCACAGACTCAGTTTCGTTATAACTATGAACTAAGGTGACACAATGTTCTGTGCTCCAATGCTCCATTGTGACTGACCACATAACGTGGAGTTCTTCCCTCTTTCGGTTTCCTTCTCGCCAACCAATATAAGTTACTACGCTTGCGCAATATACAAATTTAAAACGTGTCAGTCAGCTCGGTGCTACCTTATATAAGCAGTTTTTCGAAATAGTCTTTGAAAAAAAAGTGAAATTTTCAATCCCTTCTGAATTTGTTCCTACTTGTTTGAAATACGACATATTATGCTTATAGTTTCCGACACTAAGGTACCTAGAATAATTATAAACTACCCTTTTCGTATGGCTTATGTTGCTTCTGATGTAGATGTATCCGAAATGTATATGTGTATGATAGTGTGACGTAGTAAGTTTCTAAAATTGAATAATAATTGTGAGTTTGTAAACTTACGTTTCAAATTTGCAATTATTGCATACCTTGTTTATCCGTTATTTTAAAGGTTACAGTAACATTTGAAGCTAAATGACACACCCTGTATATATGAAATGAAAGTACATAATTTGAAAACATTAAAAATTTACTGAACCACCTACTTTAATATCGACCAAATATTTTTTTCCCTCTTTAATTATGCTCTCACATATTACACACACTAAGTCAAAACACTGCACATATCCACACACACACACACACACACACACAGAAAAAAAGCTTCTTTTTTGTCAGGAACCGTGGTAGTGGGGATAACAACTTCGTACAGAACTAATCCAGGATAGAGTGGACGGGCTTAGGCACTAAGTCCCAATGGCCATTGCTTGTGTACTCAGAAAACAAAGGTTAAACACAGCCCTTACCAAATCCTGTTTTCATTGTAAACATGGCGGACGGTGCAAACGGGGCTAAACCAACTGGACATAGCTGATTTGAGGATTGTGCTAGCCATTGAAGAGAGCGGGGGGGGGGGCGGGGATGAAGTGAATCCATAGAATGGAGTTTGTTTGTTAGTTTGAAGCTTTTTTGTTTGTTCGCTCGTTGTGGTTGAAATACTTCTACTGGCTGATGTTCGAATGAAAAAAAAAAAAAATGAAAGTTTAAAAAATGGTAGCAGATATGTCGTCGTATGTCACGAACCGTTAGCTTTTTCTAAGACTTTTATTTTTCGTTTTTAGATCACAAAAAATTGCTGCATTATTTAAAGTCAAGAGTTACATGAAACTAAAGAAGACTATCAGTAAACTGTGCAGCTACGAAGGATTTTGTTTGTTTGTTTGTTTGTTTGTTTGTCGACATGAAGTGTATGATAGCAAGCCGATACAGTGTCCACATGAACACGGTAATCAATAATACTAACAGAGAAAAAATGAATAAATTGTATTCCTTTTGTGTTATGAAAACGATGATCCAAACAATAAAGTCAGGTAAGAAATAAGCTCTGGTAAAAGACAGCGAATACGATTGCTCGAGATGTATCGGAAATAAACGCCGGCTGGAACACTTGCTCCATAAAAATGTAAGAACATTTTTAGGGTAGATATGCCGAGTGAGTTTTTTCCTCGGTTTTTCTCATTCACAATAGTCAAATACCGGAAGGATACCTAACAGACAGGCAGGACCGGCCCTACGCAACTTGCCGCCCCTCTTTCTCCACAAAGAACAAATCTTAAAAGACACAATTTTAAGTATGTTACTCCATCATCAACAACGAAGCTGAGATAAAGGCATAAATACTACAAATACATTCTTGTTGTGTCTATTTTTGTCTTCAAATAATAATCTATTATGTTAGTGAAAGATAAAGCAAGCAAGATAAAGCAAAGGAAATATTTTATTTCTTTTTATAGAATTTAATATCGAGCTTCAATCACAATATATCAGTTTGCAATTCCAGTGCAACAAGCTCTTTTGCCTTTATTTCTTGATTTTCCTTCTACTTCTGTTAAAAATAAATAAATAAAAACTTGTTTTCACCGCCAATGATAAGGAACTTGTTTGTGACAAAGATAAAACTAGTTTTCATATCAGAACTGTGATAACTAACTAGATGAAACAGGTGTTTGTTACTGTTCGAGAATTGAGTTCTTGTATTTGAGAACAATCAAGCAATTCATGCTGGAACTTGTTTGACCATTTACTTTAAGTTTTCATATAACCTTAAATTAATGTGACCAACACATGATTTATGAATGTAGTATTCAAATAGAATTTTATCATAGTAAATTTAACTACCATCATTATGAAGTTTGTTTCCAACAAGAAATATTTATTTTAAATAATATAGTTATGACAGATTTGCCCTCGAAACTCGCCGGTCCGTGCAAATGCACGTGTTCCAAATATAGTAGAACCGGCCCTGCATGCAGGTCCAAGGCCGTTTCCTTTGTCCTGCCTTGTAGGATAGTGTGGTTGCTGAGGGTCGTCATCCCTCATGTGTCGGGCTTAAGGCCATAGATAATCGTAATGACCAGAAATATGTATAAATAAACTAGCAGAAATGCCCGTTCAACGCACGGGAAAAATAGACTTATGGAAAATATTCGACCTTGTGATACGGATTTCAATGAAAGATATATTATCAAAAAATAATTTTAGGAATTATCAAAAAAAGTATTAAAATATATGTAAATGTATCTTTGTGTGTAAATGTATGTAAAGATGTATGTAAAAAGAAAAATGTATGTAAATATATGTTAGCGATCTTGACCAATAATCAGTTTTTGGATCAGGGGCCACCAAATTTTTGAACGACCCCTACACTGAGTTTTCGTATTTTCTACGGAATAAGCACACCATTCTGATTTAAGTAATAGTTTGAGTTTGGCTACACTATTTATAGTTCTCCAGATATAAGCCGTACAATAACATTTTTAATTGAAATATGTTGGATTTTTGATGCATTATAGGCAGGCCACTTGCCGAAGCTGAGAATCTTCCATACTCCGCGGTCTTCCGCTAATCTCTTCGCTTTTACGTATGATTTCTCTGCTTTGATATCGTCCATTAATTGTAGTCTCCTTCGCCCTCCACGTCTCTTTCCTGTCACAATACCCTCTAGTTCCTCCCTCATGATACAGGACCTACTTAGCCAATGTACCAACCAGTTTATCTTCCTCTTTTCAATCATACCTAAAGTTGCTCTTTTCTCCCCCACCATTTTGACACCCTCTCATTCGTTTTCCGCTCGACCCAGCTTATTCTCCGTATTCTTCTCCACACCCATATTTCGAAAGCGTTTCCATCATTTTTGCATAATGTACACCTTTCTGACTATCAGAGTGCAATACTCCACACGAAACATTTTATGGGTCTTTTTCTCACGTCTTTATTCAGAGTCCCGAAAATAATATTTTCTTCCTGCTATAGGCTTCTTTCGCCATTTCTATCCTTGCTTTTATTTCACGTTTACAGTTCATATCAATACTAACAATACTGCCCAGGTATCGAAAACTGGTCACTTGTTATATTTTCTCCCCTCCTACTTCTATATTTGACACCAACCGCTTTGTTCCAATTACCATTGCTCTTCTCTTTTCAACTTTTGCCATCTCATATTCCTCAAGTTTTTTTTTTTTTTTTTTTTTTTTTTACGCAAATTTCAATACCTTAGAAATTGGCCCTTTTCCCTCCTTTTGAGCAAACTTTGAACACTAAAACACTAAAACACACATTATCTCATTCTTATTTAAAAGTTTATACAACGAATTTCACATCTCCAACTTAAGAGAGTCCCCAAATTCGGCACCTTGCGAATAAATAAAGAGAAATTTCAATCTTAAAGAACCTGCCTCCTTAGGAGCCCTTTTCTTTTTTCGAAAATAGTGAAACATGTTTTCTTTATCGAATTTCACATCTTCAACTTCAGTGAATCCTCACATCGAACACTTTCTCAATAGAAAAGGGAAATTTGAATATTATAGAGTTAAAGGTCTATATATCGAATTTAGGATTTCCACCTTAAGCGAATACTCACATTCAGGAGTTTCTGATTAAACAAAGGAAATTTTGTTTTATAAATATTCACTTTTCCCTTTTTGGAACAAAATTTTCGGAAACGCTGAAACAGGTTTTCATTTATTTTTTAATAAAGAGTTCGTAACCCGAGTTTCATCTTTCTAACGCCAAAGGTCATATAATACGCTATTCTTAGGGAAATTTTTCAACCCTCTTTTACCATCCTTACAATGGATACTTCCAAAGATCCTTCCTTATACCCTACTTTCTTCGCAAAAGGAGGTTTATCTCTAAAATTCATAATGATTTAGGATTACGATTTAGATTTCTGGGCTTTCGGCATCTATGGCTATGTAGCCCGTCACGTATGAGGGATGACGTACTTCGACGAGCACAGTATCCTGGGAAAGAGAAGGAAGGAAGCTACCTAGAACCTATAAGTTAGGTACCATCCCAAAACTTTCCTCATGTGAATTAGAAAAACCCAGGGAAACCTCACTCGGTATGTCTGGCTTGAGAAAGTTATTACAATTGTCGAAACAGTGTTAACACTGGGAATCCAACCCGGGACCGCTAGCTCCAAAAACGAGAGAGTTAGCGACTACTCTAAACAGGGATACTTATATATAACTTATAGATATAAAAATAAGTCCTTTTTTGTGACTTAATAACCGACCTAGATCAAATTTCCCTCATAGATGAGGTTCGGGCCTAGGATGGTTGTTATTATTTTATTATCAAGGTGCATAGGGGGGTGGAGGGGGAGATATCTAAAAATGATGGGAAATGACCGATATTAGTGTCGAATCCATAGTTTTCTATATCACTGAGATCAACAGTGACACTTCCGATGCCGATTAAACAAAAAATTAGCCCTGCAACTTGGAGAGGGGACACACACACACACACACACACACACACACACACACACATATATATATATATATATATATATATATATATATATATATATATATATACAAATAATCAAAAATAACCGATATTAGTGCCAAATCCATAGTTTTCGGAGCCGCTGAGACGAACAGTAACACATCCGGTGCAGTGTAACTCCAATTTTAGCCCTTTATGTCCAAAATGAAACCACTCTCCCCTGCGAAGAACGGGCATTCTGCAAGTTTCGTATAACAAAGAAATAGAAACAGTGAAATTTTAGTCAATGAATTGTGGTTTAAATCGTTACTGAGACTAGACTGTGCGGACAATGAAGTAAGTAAGAAAAACTGTCATTGTGCTATCAGAGTAAAGAGAATTGAATCTGACTGGAGATTCGACACGCCTAAGTGTCCATTGAAACGCCTTTTTTTTTTTTTTTCTTCAGAGCCAACGTTTCTTTTCTCTTGTGTCCGTAGTGGAATGCTCCTGAAAGGGCACAGAGAATGTCCGTCTGTTCATATCGCAGCTGACACCTCCTTTAAAAAAAGCTTCTGCTCAACAATAGCAATGTAAATATTGTTTCAGGCATTGTTGTCATTAGTCGTGGCGAGCTCCCGTTCTTGCCTTGCTAAGGGTGGCTTTTGGTTAGAAGAAGAATTTCTCTATCAGACACCAATAATAGATAGAGCTGTAGGAGTTATATATATGTGAATTCATGGTTGCCAGACAGGAGTAAAAGTGACTACGAGAAACTCAATGAAAATATCAAGAATTAGCCAAAAATAACTGTGAACACTAAGAATAAATATGGTAAGGTTTAAATGCTTATTATTATCTTCAGAACAAGTACAATGGTTAACATTCCGTTGTTTCAAGACAACAATTGAATTAATATGTGTGAAATTCATAATTATTTCACTCAATGCCGTTTTTCTACTTCTTTTCTCTCAGTGGAAGAACATTCAATTAGCAAAAATTTGGCTTTGTGGTGGACATTTACCGTATGCGTTGTCTTTCTCGGGGTTCTCCCGTTTCCTCGCACTTTCTTCATTCACTCAGCATCAACTGCATCTTATTTAGCCTACACGGCATAACCATGGGACGAAAAACTGAAATACTTATTTTTGTTTCCTTTTTTTTAAACAAAAATATAGCATCAGAAAGTAAATGAAATTATGCTTGTTGAAGCATGTATGATAGAGTATTGTCGCATGTTCACATTGTTATGTCTAATTTGAGGTTCACGTGCAGTGTCGCTCAACAGTTTTGGAAACCCTTGACCTACTAGTTTGGCAAGAGATCTTTTCTCCCGTGTGTCAATGGTACTGTTGTCTAAAGTATAAAATTTGGGGACAGTTGAATGGGGGTGTAAGAGATATTACAGATAATGCGTATATTTATAGTTCCTAAAATTTACACACAAACGCACTTGTTGTGGTCAATTTCGCGTCGCTTCGTGTGCTACGAAGAAAGCCGAAAACAGTTCTGAATCCAGATCAGGGTACCGTTCATTATTGTGTATTACTTTTTTTTTTATTTTGCTGTAGTGATCAGTGTTGAATCAAGAAATCATAGTTTAACGAAACATCTCATTCGAATAAAAAGACAAAAGTCAAGATAGAACTTTTTCTTTGGACGCTGAAGCCATGCCGAAAACGGCTAATTCACACATAGTGTCCCCTGCCCATATCATTCCCCTGCCATCAGGGGTGGATCCAGGTGAGCGATCGGGGTGATGCACCCCCTAGAAGAGGAAACTTTCTTATTTTATATATAAATAAAACCCATTCTAGAGTTTGGAGCTCTTAAAAGTTCTCTAAGTAGCAGTGTTACAACCCTCCGCCCCCCTGAAGTCCATCCTGGATCCGCCCCTGCCTGCCATGCCCCGTCCGTGCCACGGCCGCGAACATTTATACATATACCATGCCGTGCAGCTACTGCTTTCTGTTTTCACCATTGCCCTTGATTCTGGTAAATTTCGTTTCGCTTTCGTGTGCTCCGAAGAAAGACGAAGGATCGAAGGATGACGAGCCAAGACCGGGATGGTTTCTTTTCAAGGCGACCTGTTGGGGCATGGCACGTTATGTGTGAATTTAAAAACACAACTCAATGAATTTTCAATGTGAAAGTCTGAAAAGAAACTTTGTGGACACGGCACAGACGGGCCATGGCATGGGGACGGCATACTAGGTGTGAATTAACCTTGAAATAGACATAAGGTAAAAGCAGTGGGAGAAGTTTGGAGGAAAATAGGTTTCACTGTTTTGTAGTTCTTTATAACTTGTTGATAGATTAAGTTTAAAAACCAGAAATACATACTTTCAAATGTGTCTACCTTGATATTGCATGCCCAATTTTTGCTTCTTGGAATAGCAACAATGAACACTAATGCGCTTCCCAAAACGAAAATTGATCATAAAATGACACAAGCAGGCCGTCATATTTTTTTTTTTTTTTTTTTTTTTAATAACACACTTTTCGTTTTTTAAACATGAACACATCAACAAAGTTCAGAGAACTACAAAACATCTAAAACCTTTATTCATGAATGTGTGTCATTGCATTTTGTTAAATAATCCTGTAGAAAAAGTACAAACATACCGAATTTCAAGTTATTTTATTATTATTATTATTATTATTATTATTATTATTATTATTATTATTATTATTATTATTATTATTATTATTATTATTATTATTATTATTATTGCAATTCCAAGTACCTAGAACATGAGATTATAGATTAAAGGAAAGGACCATTTAAATAACATGGGGAATTTCTTCATCCTACCTTCAGACCCACTAAAAATTAAAAACATTAACTTCGCAATTTTCTTGTGGGTTCGTCCCGGTAAGCTACAATTATGCAAATTTCAACTTTCCACGTCAATCGAAAGTGCCTGTTATTTTGTCAGTGATATATATGCAAAGTTTCCATAAAGTCTGGGTACATGAGACAAAGCACATTTTAGTCAATTTAATGTTAATGAATAATATTTTCCGTGCTGTTCAATACACAATTGTACGCTTTGCTGGATTAAGGTGAACTCTATAGAATACGTCTGAAATGTGTCGATTTCAGCACACTGACTGGTAATGCTTTCTACTAGCTGGTTTAAGTTTCTAATCTTCATCGAGCAAATTTTCTCTTTCAGCATACCACAAAAAAGAAATCAACTAGAGAAAGATCTGGCGTACGAGGGAACCACTTCACATGACGATTTACACATCTGCATGCGTCTATCAGGGTCATCTTCATTTAAGTGACGCAATATTTATAGCTTGTAGTGATGAAATTTCTTCTCTGCTAGGATTTTGTGGATGTTTGACCTTGGAACATCCAAATCTGTGGATGTTCGACGAAGCGATCTCTTTGGGCAAGCATAAACCTTAGCCAAGACTGCCTCTTTCGTTTCGTCTGAAGTCTTCCGGAACGGAGTTTTCCAACACACTGCCTGTTTCTTTAAACTTGGTGATTAATTTCCCGACGGCAGAGAAACAAATAGGTTGACCATGATGCTGTCGAAGGTTAAATTCTTCCGCAATTTTGCGATACAGCATCCTTCTCGTCCACTTAAGAGTGCCAAATCGACTTGTTCTTCTTTAGACAGAGACATCATTCAATCTGGAAAACAAAAACAAATTATTAGAATCCCCTATGTATCCAGACTTTATGAACACACTATATATATTACTATTACAAAAATCTGAGCTGTTTTATTGTTCCTTACTTTATATATATGACTGTTCAAAGGCACAATAGTTAATAATAATAATAATAATAATAATAATAATAATAATAATAATAATAATAATAATAATAATAATAATTATTATTATTATTATTATTATTATTATTATTATTTCAGTGCCGCCAACAGCTTGCTGCCAAAAATACAGCACGTGGTATCAGATCACTACATTACAATGGAATAATAATACTAATGATAATAATAGTAATAATAATAAATAAGAAAACAGTAAAAAAGAGAACCACTAATATAAAACGCAATGTAGATAAAAGTCAATCAAGCAGAAATAATTTCTTGTCAACGCTGTAAAAATTGCCAAGCTCTCTACCTAAACAAGCAAAGAAAAGATAAGAACAGCAGTCTTAAAATTGCATTTTAGCTTAATGTTTCTGAACGTCATTGCTTAAAAACTATCAGTCAGACCTTATAAAACTGTCACTTGCTTAATAGAGTAAGTCTACATTTATAAACTTAAAGAATCTGTCAATGTTTTTAAAAGTTCATATTTCCAATTCAGAGAAATTAAAATCGTACTACTTCTCATGCTATGATTTTGTACTTTGAAATCTATGTTCCGTAAACAACATTCGCTGACATAAGCATTATCTAATATTTTATGAGAGCATAGCCCTACTTTGTCATAATTTTTCCTTCTATTCATAAGAGTCTCCAAACTCCAGTAATTATTCCAATATTCACATCTACCTGAATAGCAGCTCATTTTCATCTTAAAACATAACAGTCAAATACAACATTTTTGTTCATATTCTATCTTGTTTGTCAAAGTTTTAGAAACTCTGTTCCACAGTACCGAACCAAATTCTAGTTTTGTAATAATAATAATAATAATAATAATAATAATAATAATAATAATAATAATAATAATAATAATAATAATAATAATAATAATAATAATAATAATAATTGTATTTGTATTTATTTCTTATGTATGAACTTACAAGTATGAGGAATGTCCTCAAGTAAGCGTAACATGCGTCATATGTACAAAAAAATTACATGATTAAAATAAAGTAATATTACCTTGTCATGATATTTACATACTCCTCAATCGTATAACAAGAATTTTCTAATAGAAATAATTTTAACTTTTGTCTGAACCTTTTCATATTTTCTTCATACTTTATATCAATAGGCAACATGTTGTACAACTTAACACCACCATAACTTACACTTTTTTGATACATTGCTGACCGATGATAAAATGTTATATTGCTGTACGTAGCTAACACTTTTCTTAGGGATTTAAATATGTACTTAAACGAAATAAAATTAAATTGTTTAGAAGGAAGAACATGTGAACCTTCAAATTATAGATGTTATTCTTATGGGAAATCTCAATGAAATGTCTGGAAGCTGGCAATCCTGTCTCATAGTTAGTGTGGATGGACGTCTCTTGAAGTGTTTCCATTGTTTGTCATGAGAAAAGGAAGATGAATTTTGCTCCCTAACTAAAGAGTTCTGAAGATGGACGAACGCAAAGGGGGTGGGGGCATTGTCCGAAATGAAAACAATATTATTGAAGAGTCTTCCCATGCACGCGCTCGTTACTGCCAACGCTTTCAGCGGCATCTTGCGGATGGATGCATTGTTCACTGGCGCCATCTATTTTTTTATTCCACAAACTACTTGTCTGATATCGAAGGAATAGGCCCTTCACTGAAATAGATTTTGGAGAAGTATGAATTGTTATTTTTTGAAGAGATGTATTTGTTGTCATGCGTTTCAAAGAATATATTATACATGTGCATGGTGTTTACGTCTGATTAACATAAATTTTTAAATAAGAAAATATATCATGAATATTTATTTAATAACTGATAAACATACTCTCAACTAGTGATGAGTTTTGCGATTGTGAAAAGCAATTCCCTCTGTTGCATTGGCTAGCGAGCGCGTCTTTATTCCAAGGGGTCCCGGGATTTACTCCCGATAGGATTATTATTATTATTTCCTGCAGGCACGGGCGTCAGTTTTCCCCCAATATTTCAAATATCTTAGATC
Organism: Thermobia domestica; assembly: GCF_964235325.1. Classification (NCBI taxonomy): domain Eukaryota; kingdom Metazoa; phylum Arthropoda; class Insecta; order Zygentoma; family Lepismatidae; genus Thermobia; species Thermobia domestica. The sequence continues at coordinate 185,042,667 of NC_137470.1, forward strand.
AACCATGACGCAGAAGAAACTCAACCACGTAGCAGTTTGCTACGTTCGCAAAACAGTTAGACAAAGTGGATATGAACAAGGTAGCACAAAAGTTTGTTTCCAATTGTGAAAAAAGGCAGTCAGTTTTTGACCCTATGAAGGTGAAGATTGAGTAAACTGTAAACTAACGAACTGCTTTGGTTTAGATAGCGAGCAGCAAAACGAGTTTATTTTAGCTATAAAAATATAATTTTCAACTATTTTTTTTAATTATACATTTTTTATCCTCCTTTACATTAGTTGTAGGTCTGTAGGTCTAAAATCTGTTTTCAAAACTTCATTGTTTCTTAGTATTCAAGTCACAGTACATTTATCATTATTTTCTTTTTAACATACACTTGGTACAATTTAAATTTAACTAAAATTGAAAAACAATTAGTGTTTGAATAAACAAACTGAAAAAAATATGTGTTTTTTTAATACCACATTTTTCAAAAAAGTAAACTCTCAAAGGTAAAAATAAAATACAAAAAAAATAATAAGTCATTTTTTTATTTGTTTGCTTTTTAAAAGTGAAAAGTGTTTTAAAATGTCATGTATGAAGATTTTTTTTTATTTTCCATGCAGAACACCTGGACCTTCTTCTTTCATGGGGATCCGCACACCCCGGTTCCTCAGATGGGGATCCGTACACCCCAAAACGAATGTGCTACTGACGGCGCCAATACCAGCAGGTTTAATATGATAGTGTCACCGTATTTGTTAGTGTTGCACAATAATCGAAAGAGATACCTTCCAATAATAATAATAATAATAATAATAATAAAACATATACTTTTCCAGATGAGACTGAACATTCAGAACACATATTCGAGACAAAAAACGTCAAATCTTGCCTCTTGAAAACACTAGTTAAAATCTATAGTATAAACTTTCTCATTTTATCTTAGGCCGCGGTGGCTCAGTGGTAGAGCGTTCACCTCTAGTGCTTGGGGCCCCGGGTTCAAACCCTGCTCCTGCCAAGTGAACTTTGTGGTGAACAAACACCGTGTGCGTGGGTTTTCTCGGGGTTCTCCCGTTTCATCCCACTTTTTTCATTCCACCATTTCATTCATTTCTCATAATCACCGTCTCCTTTAGCCTAACCGGCATAACCGTGGGACGTAAAACTCAAAGATTTCATTTCATTTTTTTTTTCATTTTATCTTATACATATAGGCGTTCGCTAAAATATTAACAGCAGGATCTGTAAAATGAATGCAATTTACGAAACATGTACTATACGTCAGACCACTACAATCGAGGTGAACATTCTTGGCGCATAATTAGACCGGTAGTAACACGAATGTAGTTGGTATTGCCAAAGATAATAACTACAAATTTTCCAAGGAATTAAGTTCTTTTTTCCGCCATATGTCAAGATAAAATTTTCTCCCGATAAATAACAAACATACGTAAAGACCGAATACTGATAGAAATTTGGCTATTTACCACCGAAATAAAAATGTAACTTCTGCGGAATTACTATATTAAATATAAAACAAAACATATGATGTGCTTTAATTGTATAGTCAAGGAAGTGCTTTTGATTTATTAATACGCGCTGGTAAATAATAGACCACAAGAATTGTAGCACATAGCTTATAACAACTGTCACATGCTTCATAATAATTTATAACAGTCTTTAACTGACGCTAACGTACAAATTGTTTTTTAGAGTCGGTGGACTTTATTTTTCTTTTTCCTGCTGTGAAGAATCATCTGAATGGAGTAATGAGGTCTGAGTAGCCGACGTTTGGGATGTTTATCTTGGACGCGACAACTTCTTCCAAAACGCCTTCCGAGCCTTGCAGCAGAACGAAATAAATAGAGAACGCAACTCATGAATACTGTTGTAGATACATGCTTTCTCAACAAAATATTCAGTGTTGAGGAACTCAACTTTATCATAAGATATTTTAAAAAAATCAACTTTTGAATATTAGATTTTAGTTTTACGCCCCCCTTTCCAACAGAATTTTATTCTGTGTATGCCTTTGTGTTACAATCAGAAATAAGCACATCAATGCATAAAAGGTAGTAATATCACAATAAGAAATACATAGAAAAGTAGCCTTACAACCACAAATACATAGAAAAGTAGTTTCATCAGCAGAAAAACATAGAAGAAAAACAAGAAAACATACATATGTCTGATGAAACATATGTATCATCAGAAATACATAGAAAAGTAGTTTTACCATCAGAAATACGTGGAAAAGTAATCTTACTCTCAGAAATATATAGGAAAGTAGTTTTAAAATCAGAAATACATAGAAAAGAAGTCTTACCATCCGAAATACATATAAAAGCAGTCTTATCATCAGAAATGCATAGAAAATTAATCTTACCATCAGAAATATATAGAAAAGTGTTCTTACCTTCAGAAATGCGTAGAAAAGTAATCTTACCATCAGAAATACATAAAAAGTAGTCAGAAATGCATAAAAAAATTGTCTTACCATCAGCAATACGTAGGAAGTAGTCTTACCATCAGAAATATATAGAAATGTAGTCTTACCATTAGACATACATATAAAAGTAGTAATGCAGTCAATGAAATTAAATGAAGTCTTTCAGTTTAACGTCCCATGAATATGCCTTTTTAGGATAAGAAAGATGGATGATTAAGGCAACTGAATGGTGATGGAAGAATTGACGCTTTCAGAAGCCAAACCGATTAACATCATATTTTGTTGTTTTTTAGTTCTACACGTTTTTGACTTGGAAAATATACATTCTTACCAGAGACAAAACCGATTAAGTTCGTAGTGTAACAATTTGCTACTAGAATGCGTAAACGCTCTGATCACTCTCATTTAAATACAATGGACCTTGTGCAAAGTCGTTCTGAGGCGTGATTAGCGCCATACTAAAGAGTTCGACGAACATTTTTGTTTTCTGCAGTAGTCAGGCTGTTAGTATAAAACTAATCATAAGTGAAAACGACTCTGCATAAGGACTATTGTATTATCTACGTTAGTAAAATGCGCTCTACTGAAAAATCTCGTTTGATGTATTTAATCAGTTTGGCATCTGAACGGCTCATTTGGTGGGATGAGAAAGTGGGAGGAAACGGGAGTACCCAGAGAAAACTCACAGAGACGATGTTGTCCAGCACACACTAACTTGGCCGGGAATCGAATCAGGAACCCAATGCACTAGAAGTAAGCACTCTATCACTGAAGCACCGTATCCCCAGCAGACTGCAAATCAGAAATATTTACTTCAATGCATAGGAAAGTAATGTATATGTAGTGTAGTAGCTGTGATGATGATTCCGATAATAGTGTTTTATTTTATTTCTTTTTCATGCGAAACAGTGGTCCATTTAGGCGCAAAGTTTCTAGATTATGTTTAGACCAGTATTGCATAATTAATTAACTAGACGGAATTGATTAGATTTGAAAACATAAAACTGCATATATTCATATTCTAACGTTTATTACACTTGAAGAGTACTTTTTAACAAAGAGTACAGCTAATCCTATGTGAGTGTAGTAATGAGGCCTTAACTGCCTCGGGTTCATTCTTAGTTGTTTATCTTGGAAATTACTTCTAAAACGTGAACAGTCTTCTTTTTATTTTCTTTCTTCCCTTCTTTTGCTTGTTTTGTCTTCGGCGCCGACGTCAACACACTCAAGCTTTCAGGACACCGCGTACTCTATATCTTAGCGTCTTCATTGTGTTGCCTACCTTCTAATCTTGGAAGGGATTCACAACATTTAATTCCTAACGAATAAATCGTTAATTGAAATACTACTACTACTACTACTACTACTACTACTACTACTACTACTACTACTACTAGCTACTACTACTACTACTAATAATAATAATAATAGAATATGTAGAAAATGCTAAGACACATCAGAAACAATTGAGCACATCAGAGGCCCATGCCACATAATGACTCCAATAGACTATCTAAAAAAAGACACAACAATATTGTAAAAAGTTTTTACAAGTTATTGGCACATAACATGAAATTAATCAGCGACATCAAGCCATACTACAAATACCAGCCAAGTCCAGTACTTGAAAAGGATAAATCCAAACTCTAGTTTGATCGAGATATGAGAGCAAGTGTAACAGTACCTGCAAGCAGATCCGACATCACAATTATCAATAAAATTGTGACCAACAAGTAACCCTCGTAGATGTACCAGTAGCATTGACTTATACATACAATATTCAGTACGAAAATAAGCAAATATAAAGAAATCAAAAAGTTATGAAAATGCCAAAAAGTTACAGTAAGAGCAATCATTATCTCAACTACAGCAATTTTCCCTAAAAGTACTGTGGCACAACTTGAACAGATAAACGCGAAACATATCCTAACAAATCTACAAAAATCAGTAATACTAGACACCTGTCATATAGTCAGAAAGTTTTTTGGAGAAGAATAACTCTTCAAATAATCTGCACTTGCCAGAAACAGCTGTCAGATTAATAAACTGAAACCTGTTTAAACTGAAATACAGCAGAAATAATTTATTTACTGTTCATCTGACCGATTTCATCCCATCTCGTCTAATCCCACTTCGCCTAACGAGTTATCAGACACTGATGTCTCCAATATAAGAATGTTCGCCTTTTTAAGCAAGATAGGAATTCCCAACTTGCCTAATTCCATCTGGTCTAAAATGACGGTAAGATGCAAGGTGTGAATTTCTGCACTAAAGAAGGAATTTTTGTACTAGCATTCCAATAAATATTGCCAATCCTATTTAGTTCACTTGTGGTTTGTTTTGGGAATACTGGAAGATGATTGGCAGACAAGGACTAATCAGAAAAAAAGATGCAAATATACAGGGTGTTTCAAAACTACACCGACAACGTTTGGGAGCTGATCCCTTACACCAAGATAAGACGAAATGTATAGACTAACCTGGGTGCACAAATGCTTCCTTTCAGCGCTATGATCAGCCGAAAATCTGTCTGAAAAAAAAAAAATTTAAAAAGCCGTAGCTCGCGAACAAAATATCAGATCGAAGTTCTGGGAAAGTGAATGTCTAGTATTTTTAGACTTAGCTTCCATTAATGCACAACTCGATATAGTACATGGGGTGGCGCAAGGGTAACCCCAAAAAATTGACGGTCAGAATGTGGAATTCTAGAGTTTCTTTCGTTTGGAAACGGTAAGTACGTTTTTCTAAGTCTTCTTAACTGGTTGACCACGTCTCTCAGGAATTGCGGAATGCCAGGGTGACTCAGTGGAAAAAAGCTTACCTTCTGGTACATGGAATCCCTGGTTTGATAGCCAGCCAAGTAGCTTTGTGTTGGACACCATCGTATCGTGTCTGTGGGTTTTCTCGGGATACTCCAATGTCCTTCCACATTCTCATTCCAGCAATCTTCGATCATCATTCATTTGCCTTAATCATTGTATCCCTTAGTCTAAAGGCCATAATCGTGGATCGTTAAGCTGAAATATTTCATTTCATTTTTCAGGGGTTGCTTACACTTTGTCGATGAGTCACCGTTAAGACAGTTTTTAATACATTGTATTATTGTTGCTATTATTTGTAAGGAAGGAGTCTATTTGGCCCATAGTTTTCGAAAGGGTGAGAACTACAGTTGTACGTTGATTGTAAGAAATACTAAAGGTACGAACTAAATTCGATCTGAGTCTTTTAGCATTATTGGTCGTATTATGGACAAGAAATAGTTCAGACAATTTTATATTGATGAAAAAAAAAAAAAAAAAAAAAAAAAAAAACAAGGAAATGATTCTACAATGTCTGAGTAAAGAAGCTCATAGCTAGGTGAGAAAATAGTGGCAGGATAGTGTGCCGAGAAATAGCACAGGCTACTTCAATTCATATTTGATAAGGTCTAAACATGAGGATATGTATTGAGAAGCCTTCATATTAGGATATTTAAGATTACGATTCAATAGGCGTTTCAAGGTCATTTCTACAAGATCTACGTGGTCAACAATAGTGGACTAAATTACATCGATTGCTTCATTGAGTCAGTAACTATTTCGTAACCTATGGAATATTCAGTGAAAAATATTTTAAATTCGGATGAAATTGATACAGCACGTCACTGAAAGATTCTTAACAGTAATGGCGCCACTTTTAATTAATTTGGTAAAGGTAAACGGAGGGAAACAATGGGAGACAGAAAATTTTTGTATACAATAAGGGTAATTTTATATTACTTCACCTACATCATAATACAATTTGTCTGCGGGTAGCAGACATCGTCACTGGGGACGGACATTTGCCCTCTTATTGCCCTCTAGTTTTGTCACTGTCTTAACTTTCATATAATTTTGGATATCGCAAATGTATTGGAGCATTACAAGTGGAAGGACACACGAACGTAACATGTATATAAAACTTTACTAGAACTTATAAGAGTAAGACGGAAAAGACAGTCAGCTAGCATATATAATAAAGTTAGAAGCTCGTATGATAGTAAGTTCAATAGTGAATTAGTTCAGGAATGTAAACACTAAGGATATATTCTAAAATTTTAAAAAAATGAAAGAAAAAGAAAGAAAGATAAGACAGAGATTAAAGTAATCTATTGTTTATGCAATACAAAGCATTCTTAATAATTACACTTACAAAAGCTGTGCTCTCCCATGCAACCTACATGAACCGCTTGCTGCAGTAAACGAAATGTCCAATTTAACATTTCCTTTTTTTTTTTTTTTTTTTTTTTGTCGATAATGGTTTATAATAAGTCTGCTCAATGACAATGGACATCGCGACGCCTTCAATTTTCATGTTATGATGCTAATATCGTAAAGATAATTTTCTTCAATGGTTTCTCTCCTCCAAACATTACGAAATGCGGACATATTTGCTTCCTACAGTAATCGGTTCACGCATTCCAGTATTTTTCCAAAAACGATAAGTCATGCACTCAGAGAATACGTCTATCGGAAGGCCAGTTCCCCCTTGGAAAATTTATTCTGCTCTGAGGCAAGCTAAATTAATCAAACATGTGTATCCTTTTTTTTTTTTTTTGTGTGTGTGTGTGTGTGTGTGTGTGAATTCTAACAGCGTTCTGCAAGCTTGGACAATGTAGCAGAATTTTTGTTCGTTGACGTAATGTACTTGATTTTACCCAATTTTCCTCTCAACTTTTGATAAAATATCCCGGGAATTCTTCAGTTTCCTTGGGGATCACCCTTGAGCTGTCCCTGCACCACATCGAATTGTGCATTAATAGAATCTAAGACTAAAACTAATGAACTCTCCCTTTTACTAGACTTCAATGCGATATTTTGTTCTCGAGTTATGGTTGTTTTTGCATTTCTCCGACAGATTTTCGGCTGGTCATAGCACCAAAAGGAAGTATTTGTGCACCCAGGTTCGTCTATACTTTTTGTCTTACCATAGTGCCATGAATCAGCTGTCAAATATGTCGGTGTGGTTTTGAAACACCCTGTATATTTTCCGTCGTGATTCAGACAATTTTGATTTTGCTGTAGTCCAACGTTTAATTTACTTATTTTGGAACACCAATTGCTCACAACAAGTTGTTCATTTCGTACTTTTTGAAACATAGGTCGATTGTTTCATGTCTATCGGGAATTTCAAAAATTTAATAGTTTTTTTCTTATATTTTCTCATAACTTTACTTTTCTGATTCATGACCTTTCCAAAACTAAATAACTAACTCTATGGCCTATGGAATCCGGAGGCTTAATGCTGCGCTCACAAAAGCTCTCCATTGACTTCTGTCCTTAGCCAACAAGATCCAGTTTCTTTTTTGTATTAATATTTTTGAGAGATCATCTTAATAGTGTCCTCCCATCTGTGCCTAGGTCTTCCTTTCCGATGGGGTCTTCGAGTCAAGACTTTGAAAGCGTTTGTACTTTCTTCCATTTTAGTTACATGACCTGCCCACCTGAGTCTTCCAGACTTGATGACCTTAACAACGTTGGGTAAACCGTATAAATTATGTAGTTCCTCGTTATAAAGTTTCCGCCATTCCTCATTCCCGTTTCTGTTGGGTCCGAATATTCGTCTCAGGATCTTGTTCTCAAATACTTTCAGTCATGTATGTTCTTCCCTCAGAGTAAACGACCTTGCTTCGCAACCATACAGAACTACGGGCAGAACCTTTTCAAAAGTACTGATTCGATTGATTGTTACCTCGGGATCATTGGTAAATTGTAATCTAGTTTCACACGTGGAATAAGGTTGATATTAAACACAGAAATAATTGAAAATAATATATTAGTCCTGGCTTGTAATAAAAATCTATCATTGTTTATTCCAATAGCAATAGTATTCGACCATTTATTTATTTCTTTTTTAAATCTTAATTTAACAACTGCGTTTACCAGTGATTAGTTGTAACTACCAAAAAAATCTTATAACATATTTCTGTTTAATCTTTTATTTTTACGATTTTTTTTATCTTGTTGTGAATGTTGTGATGATTTATATTACTTCGTTGTGCATGCATGTGATAATATTCATGATTTTTTTGCTGGTAATATACCAACCCGTTTTTGCTTGCTGCGCACGACACTAAATTCATTTTTTAAATCTTTTAGGAAAGAAAAAAAGTAAAGAAAAGTGTGTAAAGAATGCGTAAGGAAGGATTTTCAACAATTTCTGTCTCTAGCTCTGGACATGGATAATCTCGTGGACTTAAGGCTGGAGCTTCGTCTCTGCAGAGAATCTTGACGCACAGCGACAACTAATGACGCTAGCATGTGCCTCGACATCTGAAATAACAAACCCGAATCCTATCCTCGAGAGAGCAGGGGTTATTATTTAAGGCCCATTACAGCTCAGAAACAGTTTTTGGTTATTTTAGGAACTTGAGATGGAAAATACAAACATACATTTACACACAAACATATATGTGTGCACATGATCACACACGTAATTTCTTGCAAAAAAGAAACAAAAAGTGTGATGAATACTGGAGCAGACAAAAAAGTCAATTTAAAAGAGGAAATTGTTTGTGTATATATATCATGTGAGAATTACACACGTATTTGATTTTTTTTTTTTTTTTTTTTTTTTTGCCAAGTATGACATATGTATTTGCTATTATTCGTAAATAAGAATCGAATGAGTATAGTGTTTGTTTACATTTAACTCAAGACATACTTGTTCGATTTCAAAGGAAGATGTACACCGAGTGAAGAGGTTAGTCGTGGCGTACTTATCATCAGAATTCAGACTGAAATCTCACTACAAGTGTAAACAGTAGGTCAAAGATTGAGCATACCTATGCAATACCTTTTGATTAATTATTTTAATTAACTATCCTATAGCCTGAATTTACATTTCTGGTTGTGTAGCTAAGTGATTTAATTTATTACTTGCATTTTATGTTCTAAGCCCAACTAGAACTCAGAGTATCTCATTAATACAAGTAGACGGAGCCCGACTTTTTTTTTTTTTTTTCAGAAGAGGGTTTTAGTTTGAAGAAAGAATGACTTAAAGTATGACACATATTTTGTGTTGAAGTATTTATTTACGATATTGTTCATTCCGTGGCTCTTAAGCATCAATTAGTTTATATAATTGCCACTAGAGGGTTACGCCATCTCTCTCTCCTGAAGTGGTCTGCTGAAAACAAGTGAAACATACTGTAAATAGCATTAGTTGTACAGTCAGCAGGAAAATTTATTTCCGTTTAATGAAATTTGTTTCGTAAATAACCTCAGAATGGAAGGACAATTTGAGTACAGTTTCCAGTAAATTAATATGAAGGTAAGTTTCTGTACGTTCGAGCCAAGCCACCGTTATTCCCGAAATAAAGTTGACCAAACGGAAACAACTTTTGTAGTTGACTGTACAATGTGGTATAAACAAAATAGAATAGAACGAATATATGCAAAAGTGCTTAAACAGAATAAATTATATGAACATATATAATAAACACTAAGATGCTGAACTTTGGAAAATATATAACATGAGGAAGTTACGAACAAGGAATAAGCCACAAAATAATGAAAATATAAAGTAAAAATTATATATAAAGTTACATGTTAAATATAATTGCAAATCTTATAAATATTTCAGTATGATTTATAAGATGAAAGTGCGTTATACACCACAACACTTATAGTACCGATTGCATGTTAGGCTTTTGTCTTGATGCGGCTCAAGACTCATGCAGACCAGATTATTGGTGAGAAAGAACAGCGCACCGATGGAAGAAGATGAGGGATGACTTGATGAATGATATCACGTTCAAAGAACCTACAATGGAAGTGATCCATTGCACAGGCGTCTCTGGCGGGGGGACAGCGGGAACGCGTCACCCCCAAATATTTTGAGTAAGAGATAAATGGATCAATGCTGAAAGTATTTAGATCTATATGGAAGAAGTAAAACCATAGGCAGAACCAGTGGTGCCCACCCCCCTCATGTCCATGACGCACCCCCCCAATTGTCTACCCGTAGGTGTTCTTTCATGAAAAAAATCTTCTTTTAGATTAATTTTTACACTCCCTCAAACATATTTATACAGATTTTTAACCCCCCAAATATTTCAATGACGCACTTTGCGTCATAGCCTCCCCCCTTGTGGGCACCCCTGGGCAGAACTAAGTAAAGTTATGTCTGTTCTTACTGTACTTAAAATATCTGCATGACGTGTGTCACTTTCAAATAAGTTTTTTTTTTTTTTTTTTTTTTTTTTTTTAAGTTACACTTCTTGGTTAGTCAAAGTAGTCTCGGCTGCAAGCACACAATTTTTCTTGCTTAACCAGCAACAATTAGTTTCCATGACGAAGGGAGACTGGAGAAGGGAAGGAAAGGATGCATAGAAAGTTCATCTGCTAATTAAGAAGGGAAATCTACAAAGACAGGAAAATATACAATAGAAGCGAAGGTGGTAAGAAGAATTTAAAAAGATAGATAAATTTGAATATTATACATGAGAGTAAATTTCATGCGAATACTGTAGAAGGGCAGCAAGGGACAACTACCATGACAATATAGAAACTAAAGATAGAAATGAGTGTTTAATGAGCGAATTGAGTTTAAGAAAGATGGAAAGAATTCGTTGAGGAGCCGGATGATAGCAAGAATAAACTGTACATTTTAGACATTAAAACGGAAAACGAAGTAAACGAGGATGGTTCATTGGACAAGTTCAAAAACATACAGCGAAATGAAGAACAAAAATACCTTTTCAGTTTATTAAGAATACAGAAGAACGAAAATCAAAAATTCGAAATTCGCAATCAAATCAAGTGTCATTGTAAGACTTCCTTCAGAGAGTTAAAAAAATAAAATCAAAATATATGAGGACTATAAAACTACACTGCTGCAAATGCGTTTAAAAACACTGAGTAGGAATCCATCGGTAGGAATTTCAAGGTGAAGAAATTACTTAAGAACCATATTATATACAAAGTGTTTCAAAACAACACCGACAACATTTGGGAGGTGATTCCTGACATCAAAATAAGACGAAAAGTATAGACACACTTGGGTGCAAATATGCCTTCTTTCGGAGTTACAGGCTGCCGAAAATATGAAAAAAATGAAGTTTAAAAGTCCATAGCTCTAAAACTGTGGAAGCTACCGTAGTTGGATCAAGACTTCGCTTAGGAACTATTATGTGCCCCACTGAAAAATACGTTTCAGAATCCGAAGGTGCTCATGCAACAATTTTTGTAGAGGCTGTTTGCTCTGTTTTCCCTCAATAAAGAAAATATTATAACTGTTCATCCTACCTTATGATAAGACTGACCGGTTCCCGGTCACGAAGATAGGGACCCGTTCCTTCACTTCACTACACATTATTTAAATGGAACCTCTAGATATAATGAAGGCTTCCTTTTTGTGTTTTTATGACCTTATATTGTTTTTGTGTTTTTATGTTCTTGATAGTAGCTCAATAAAAAAATGTTAATCATTTTAAAGGAGAAAATATTTTAGGTGACGACAAGACATTCTTCCAAAAATTCCGAGTTGAGAATGGATTATCCGAATGGAGAATGGAATGAAGAATGCACGTCACATCACCTAACGCTACTATTAATTCCTTGTTTCTTTTTGAACTTTTTTTTTTTTTCAGAAAGCTTTAAAGCATTTTTCTGCTTTTAAGAAACGAACGAAAATAGCTGGAAGAGTGGAATAAAATAAAAAGAAGAAAATCTCGAAATTTGTATGGCAATTTGTCAAAGACTTTTGGAACCATCCATCACGAGTTGTCAGCGGTTCCACCTGGTGTCAAAGTAGGGAAGCTGTTGTCTAGTTTTATCTGGTCTAAAGCTTTCGCACGATGATTTTTTAAAAGTTCTTTTTTGTTTTACTAATTTTGGATTTGCCCTTTTGACTTCTACATATCTTTGCCTTGTTCTGAAAGTCTTTCTACCTTTGGTTTCCACGAATATTCTTATTTCACTTGATTTTAAAAGTTCTTCAGATCAACTAATCGTAAAATGAAGTTTAGAAATAAAAACAAGTAATACGTGCTTTTATTTCAAACCATAAATAAAACTAATTTATGCAATGATAGTAAGCAATTAATTAAAATGTTAACTGTTTCGAGATTTGTATATGTATGTGTATTGTTTTAAAACGCTCACTTAACATGTATTGCTGCTAGTTTTTTTTTTTTTTTTTTTTTTTTTTAATTAATATTGTTCACTCATACGTGCATCGCAAAAGAGCCACATGTACTTTGAAAAGGAGCTCGTCAAGTTGGTGGGGGTCATGTCGTCAAAATATTTGGCCTTCAGGAGTACAACACAAAAGGTTTATTTTGTTCTGTCAGGTTTATTTTGTTCTGTCGCAAATAGTGTCTAAAATTTTTATGCGATTCAAGAACACATATATATGTCGTCCACATGACAATCAGATAGAGTACAAGCGTTATGGATTACGTTGTTCTTCTCTTCTCTCCCCTACACTCTACAATTTCCTTATCGTTCAGAGGGGACTAAACTTTTGAAAAAGGGATTTTTCTTTTTTTTAAAAAAAAAATCACAATTTTCCTCAAATTCCTCTTTTCAGGTATACAATAAAGACATGCGAATGGTAAGTTTGAAAGGTGCTTTATTCTAAAGAGAACGAGATACGACCCTAGGATAAATAGTGACGATGCAGTAGCTGCTTGAGTGAAAGTCTAAAATTTATCTTAAAAATACCAAAATCCCAGAAGGATTAATCAGATATAAGACGAAATGTATTGTTTATAGTGGAATTCTAAGAATTATTATTAACCATATTTTATTATGAAGGATCCCCCCTGTGGGAATCAACCTCGGGCCCAAGGTCACAAGATCGCAAAGTTAGCCATTTGTCAGCATACAGCCAATAAATCTTAAATATTCGTTGAGGAAATGCCACTTTTGTTTTTTTGTTTTTTTAACCTTAAACAATGAGTTAACAATACTTTACAACTGCCCATCTTTCACCGAATTTTTTCAAAGACTTTTGTGACTATGTTTGTAACTTAATAACTCTTGAACCATCTGAAGGATCTCAACCAAATTTTCAACATAGATAAAGTTTGGACCTGGTATGTTTTTTTCTTTTGTCATTGCACTTTGACGGTGCTACTTAGGGGTTAGCGGAGGGGAGGATTTATAAAAATGATCGAAAATTACCTATATTAGTGTCAAATCCATAGTTTTCAGGGTCGCTGAGACGAAAAGTGGTTCTTCCAATACCGTTTAAACCCAAATTCAGCTCCACAACTTGGGGGAGGAAAAGAGGAGATATATAGAGGAAGTTCGGGTATTATGGAATAGTCGGATAATATGAAATACCTCATTATCTCGCCTATGATGTGTTGCTTCTAAGCGGAGAGGAAAGAAACTACTACCTCACGTCCCCATGATGCTCTACAGTCAGTCTCCATGTGATTGTGACATTCGTTGTGTTGGTAGACGTAAAAATCTGATTTCTTATTCGTTAAAGCTTTTACAGGTAAGTGTTTTACAACCTGTATTTTCCTATTGAAATCTAATAGAACTATATTTTTTTGTTTACTACGACGTTTGGGTGTTCAGAGTGGTAGTTTGATAAGCGCCATTATCCTATACGCCTTCAAATGTGTTTAACAGCACTTTCGTTTCCAAGGTGGCGTAGAGTGCAATATGGAATACCCACAAGAGATGCATGGTATTCCGTATTCCGTATGGTATTCCGATTACAAAAATTATCTGTCGGTATTGGACAATTAAACATACATTTATGATGACAACAATGCTAAGTTTATTTTTTATAACAGGAAATTTTCTGATGATACAAGGGGTGAGCTTGGGTCCAGCGTGCATCATGTTGAATGTAAGCGCGCAATGACTGTGCCGATCCTGAAGCAGAGTATATATGTGTGACTTTTGTAAGTAATCACATTCAGTTATGGCTTGGCATTCAGAATTTTCATGCATTGGCACTGTATTCATTGTACATTCAACAGAAAACTCATTTATTTTCTATATAGCATTTGTATTCCATATTACCCGTCTATTTCATATTACCCTCCAAAGTGGTTTCTTTACAAATTATAAATTTTGCCCACCCCTGTAACGAAACTCGTTTATGAAGATACGTATAAATAAAGCCAAATATTTAAGCCGTATACTTGTTTGTTTCAATGTGCAATTATTAATTGAGTTACAAGCGAAAAAAAAAATGGTATTCCATAACACCCGAACTTCCTCTCTGTATATAAATGATTGAAATTGACCGATATCAGAGAGGGCTTCAGCAATAGTTAAAAGCTACTGACTAATGGACCATAACACTATTTTTTCTTATTTTAACTCAACGAAGCTGGTAATTGACCCAAGTTGTAAATACTGCAATTTCACCTTGATTATCATTCATTATCATTAAACAAATTCATCCTCACGAGTTAGTAAATAATAACAAATAAATATAAACTTATATACATACAGTACTTAACTAATTTCTTCATTCTAACATGACACCCATGGTTAGACGTTTAGGCTAAAGAAAGTGGATGATTACTTGAAACCAATAAACATGCAGAAACTCATACACTGAAAAAAATATAGGTCACATTTACTGACCGAGTACCGTCAATTCTGGCTGCCAAACAATTACTTTAAAATTCACAGTGTTACCGTAAAATTGATGGTTATAGGTCATAAAAAGGCCGTATTTATGCATTATTACCATAACTTAAACACTAGTACCGTAAATTTTAAGGTAATTGGTTGGCGGCCAGAAATGACTCTAATCGGTCAGTAAATGTGACCGTAATTGTTTACAGTGTAGAATTTGAACGGAGGAGGAAACGGAAAAACTCCGAGGAAACTCATGAACACGACATTATTAACGACAGCGTCACTTGCTTCGGAATCAAACCAGAAATCCCTTGCATTATAGTTGAAGTTACTTGAGCGTAATAATTAAGAATCGTAATATAACTTAGCATGGAACCATTAAATGAAACGAAATCAATATTAGCTTCTACCTGAACTCATAATCTATCAAGAAGGTCAAGTAATGTGAATGTGTTGTGATATATGTGGCACAAACTTGTTGAAATCTTGAATTTTATAAAGTAAAACAAATGAGTTTCGTTTCACATGAGTTTCGTTTCACAGTGTGAAACTACGGTAAACTTCCAAAGTATGTGAATTCAACACTCAAACTCAGATTAAAGATATAACTTGCTCCTTGGACGCTGAATCCATATCAACAACCATTACTCGCTATGCCATAATGTTTTTGTTCTATGATAATAAAGGTTGAAACAGGAAATGGTTCATTTGAACCACCTCGGGTTTAAATAGAGGGTTAGTGGGACAGGGAATCGATTACAGAAAACCGCCTTTCCATGTATATTACTGTTCTTGCTCTGTGAAAATCAGTATTGAAACTGGAAGTAATATTAAATTTCAACCACTTTCAGTTTTGGTAGAATGTTCAGTATAGTAATGATACGTTGGGTTGAAACGATGAACGGTTTACAAAGAAATCACTTCTCGCTATATGTTACTGTTTTCTTTCTATTACTATGAACATTGAAACCGAAAATGACTAATTTGAACCACTTCTGGTTTGAGTATAGAGTTAATGGATAAGATGGAACATATCTTTGGAAGGTTGAATTGATTGCAAAGAACCGCGTCTAGATATCTCTTATGTTTTCTCTCTGATACCTGTCGACATACGGACAAAGTCGGTCCATAAGACTCCCGACAGTTATGCGTAGCATAGTTTGAAAGTCTAGAAAGGGAACAAATAAACTGGAAAGTAATACAAAGGTCACAAACAACTATTATCAAATATGAAGTTACGGGATTGAGTGTGGACCACTGTGTTAGTGACCTCCCGTTGTGACGCCTCGTCGTTAGTTGCGATGGAGCGAAATTTGGAGCTGCGGAACGCCATCAAGTTTTGCGTCAAACTGGGAAAATCAGCGACCGACACCAAGGACATGCTTACGCAGGCCTACAAGGAGGAGACTATGAGCCGCACAACACAATCACTCTGTGGAAAGAAGGCCAGAATGTCGAAATCGAAAGTGAAGTCGATGTTGATTGCATTTTTTGACCGTAAGGAGTTTGTACCTTCTGGACAGAGTGTAAATGCAAGATTTTACGTGGAAGTGCTCACACGGCTGCGAAATCGGATCACACGAGTGCGACCAGACCTGGTGGGGAAAAGGAAGATGTCAACGTGCCGTGCCACGGCGCGTGGATTGTGAGGGATCTCCTGACCAAATTCGGCGTTTCAACGTTGCCTCACCCCCTATAACCCTGATGTGGCACCGTCGGACTTCTTCTTGTTCCCCCATATCAAGAGGCAGCTCAAGGGGTATCGTTTCGACTCGGTGGAAGCGGCCCAAGCGGCGACGACGAGGGCGCTGAACGGCATTCCTGAGGACGACTTCCAGAAGGCCTTCGCGACCTGGAAGGCTCGCTACCAGAAGTGTGTGAATGCCCAAGGTGCCTATTTTGAAGAGTATGAAGTCAATGTACTAAATGTTCAATAATTAAAAAAGAAATAGTCCTACTACTTCTGGATACGACCCTGCATAAGCAGCATCACTTAAATGTATTCAAAATCTATGAACTATAAGCTTTATATGCCTTTGTTTAAGACTTCCGCCGCTAAGGACTGTAGCCAGGATGCCACAATCACCTGCAATTCAGTTGTATTGTGCAAAAATTGTCCGGTCAGAAATCGCTTCACCTTGAACAGGTGTAAGTCGATGGGCTTAAGGTCGGGGCTGTAGAACGAGGTCACGTAGGACACCCATGTTTCATCCCTGATGACAATGCGATCTATAATCTGGTAACCTTCGTGATGGTAACGCAGCAAGAAGGTCAAGGTGGGAGTTAGGAACTTCTCGTGCCGTTTCTTACTCTACACATATCTAACCTGTCGGCTAATTCCTAATATATTTCAAATTAACATGTCTGTAGTGATGTCACCAACAGCTCTTCGAATCCCGTCTCCCAACTCAAGCAGGTTAGGAGGTAGTGTAGGCATGTAGATCCAGTCCTTTTGAAAAAAAAAAAAGAGCAGAATGAAAAACTCATATGGGGTAAGATCCGGTGATCTTGGAGGTCACTAGATGCAGCGTTCCTGTCCGGGATTGTTACACAGGGATAAGCCCTCTCATGGGGTCCATAGTGACCAATACAGCAGTAACACCAGCACTCAATCAACGTCGTACACAGTAATGCCAATGTGCAGGTGCTCCATCTTGTTGCCAAAGGAAGTTATTTCCTTCATCTTGCAGTTGGGGAAAGTGCCATTCTCAGAATGCATCAAAATAAGGCATTCCAGTTAAGGTATCTTCAGCGAAAAAGAACGGTTCATAATTTTTTCGTCGGGAAGCAGCACAGAACACATTAATTTTTGATGATCCGCATTTTCAAATCCTCAGATTCTCCATTCTTTGTGTTGTCCTGACCACTAAGATGAAATATTGATTCATGACTAAATACAAGATGATCATAAGAGTCATCATTTTCCTGCTGCAACATTTTAACTGTGAAATTGGAGCGCACAGCCTATTCAATAGGATTTAAAGCCCGTATCATTTGTAAGTCTTAGGAATGCATATGGAACTGTCTTCTTAACACCTTCCATACTGTCAACACTGGCACTGACAAGTTGACAACAAACCTTCCTAACAGACATTTTAGGTTTTCGTTAGAAAGACTCCCTCACGCGCTGAACATTCTCCCCAGACATTCTTGGTCGTCCCGTACTTTTACTCTAGCAAAGACAACCGGACGTTTCAAACTGGTTATGCCATCGACGAATGTTGTTGGCATTTGTGAGCTCATAGTTAAACTTTCAACGCAAGGCGCATGCGTGCAACTAAAACTGTGTTTCTTGCTCTTTAATTTGAGCCTACAAATAACTTCGTGCACCTCATCTAAGTGATAATATATATTAAAATGTCAAACTGCCTCCACCCTAATACATCTACTAAAACTGAAAGTGGTATAATCTGCTACCATTTATAGGTTGAAAATTAATTGAGAAATTATCCTAACTATATATACCACTACATGAACTGACATAAAAGAGTACTCCGTTTGACGTGGAAAGTTTAAATTTGGATGATTATAACTTTCCGGGGCTAATCCACAGGAAAATTGCCAAACGTGGATATTTTTAATTTTTAAGGGGTCTAAAGGTGGGATGAAGGGATTCCCCAAATTATTTAAATGAGCCCTCTTTTGGAACCTATGGTTTCGTGTTTTAAGTACTTCGAATAAAAACTTGAAATTCGGTATGCTTGTACGTTTTCGTTAGAGCCACCTAAGTAAATCACTAAAAATTAAAATTCGAACATTAGAGTGGTTTTATGGTGAACTTAAAAATTCTTCCCCATGTTGGGTATATCGGACATGGTTTACACCCCAAAATTTTCTAGACATTTCCTGCAGGGCTAAAATGATTAAATTTGACGTGATTGTACCTTTTCGGGACAAACCCACGGGAAAATTGCCAGAAGTTAATACTTTTAATTTTTAGGGGTCTAAAGGGAAAAATGAAATGAAATCTTTGAGTTTTACGTCCCACGGTTATGCCGGTTAGGCTAAAGGAGACGGTGATTATGAGAAATGAATGAAATGGTGGAATGAAGAAAGTGGGAGGAAACGGGAGAACCCCGAGAAAACCCACGCACACGGTGTTTGTCCACCACAAAGTTCACTTGGCGGGAGCAGGATATGGGTCTAAAGGGAGGATGAAGAAATTTCCTATTATTTAAATTTACTTCTTTTTATGTATAATCTCAGATTTTAAATACTTGGAATTGGAATAAAAACTTAAAGCTCGGTATGTGTGTATGTTTTCATTAGCATTACCTAAGCAAATCACCAAAAATAAAAATTCTAAGTGTAGATTCGTTTTAAGGGGAACTGAAAAATATTTCTCATGTTATTTATATGGGACAACTTCTACACCCTAAAATGTTTAGACACTTCTGGCAGAATTAGAATGATGAAATTTGGCATGATTGTAGCCTTTCAGGACTAACCCATAAGAAAATTGCCAAAACGAATATTTTTAGTTTTTAAGGTGCCTATAGGAGGATGAAGAATTCCCATGTTATTTAAAACGGCGTTTTCTTGGGAGACAAAATCTTATCTTTCAGATAGTTGAAATAAAACAGAAACTTGGTAGACTTGTAGGTTAAGAAGTGCGGTGCCTTAGGCCGAGTAAACATAGCGATCAGAGGGCGAAGGCCCCAGTTGGGCCAAATTTAGGAAATATGATAGGCAAAAGCACGAAACTCACTGTCGATGCAAAGGCTGATACATAAGAGATGCGAGGCTGTAGGCCGAGCAAACGCGGGGGTCTTGGAGCTTTCGGCTAGATATTAATTTAGAAAATATTACGATATAAAACCCAAACTTCTCGTATTGCACACGTGATACTACTTACTTGTGCTTGTGGTTAGGTAATTAATTTCATCCTAAAGTTTTGCTTTTGTATCTTTCAAGCACTCTGTATATATTAGAATGTGAAAAGAATGAACCACAAATGAAACCTTCGTGGCCAGAGGGGAACGACATTTGACAGAAGAGCATTGGTGGGGTAAAACTCTTAACAAGATTCGTTTTGCCATCTTCTGTCAGCTTAAGAATTTGCATAGATTCACCCGCGGAAAACCAATGGAACACGAAATAATCAGCAGCAACGAGAAGTCTGGAGGAACAAAAAGCCTGGAAAGTTTTGATTAAATTTGGAATAATCACGTGGAAAGGATTAATTGTTTTGTGGTAGTTCTTTTTTTTTTCTGTCTTGTACGAGGGTAGGGAGTGCGCAGTGAATACAACTTAATATTCTGACGAATAGAAAGGGTGGATCTTTCATCAGTGGTTACCATCTTTGAGATTTTGCACAAGAATCCTTATGTCGATGTATGTTATTATTATTATTATTATTATTATTATTATTATTATTATTATTATTATTATTATTATTATTATTATTATTTCTGGGCCGTTGTGGCTCAGTGGTAGAGCGTTCACCTTTGGTGCTTAGGGTCCCGGGTTCGACCCCAGCCCCCGCCAAGTGAACTTTGTTGTGAAAAGCATCATGTGCGTGGGTTTCCTCGGGATTCTCCCGTTTCGTCCCACTTTCTTCATTCAACCATTTCATTCATCACTCATCATCACCGTCTCCTTTAGTCTAACCGGCATAACCGTGGGACGTAAAACTCAAAGATTTCATTTATGTATTTATTTATTTATTTATTATTATTCCAAACTATGCTATGTATAATTGTCGGAAGTCTGATAGTGCGGTTGTGTACGTCCAGCCGTCTGCCAATGGAAGTCAGAGCGAAACCGGTAAAATATATGGAGAAGTGTATTTTGCAATCGATACGTGATCCAAAAAATAGGTTCCATATCCTAGACTAACCTTCTAATAAAACTGGAAATGATAAAAATCAACCATTTCCTGCTTCCATGTTTATCTGCGTGGGACAAGAAACTGTACATAACACATGGAGACAAACTTTTATTTTATTTTATTTTATTTTATTTTATTATTTATTTATTTATTTCTTTTTTGCAATCTATTCAGCGTCTTAAGAAATCATATTATCGCTACCTGCTACACTCTACAAAAACGAGAAATGGTTGAAAATTACTAGTACTTCCGGTTTCAATTATGATTTTCGTAGAGTGAAAACGGTCAGATATATCGAGAAGCAGTTTTCTGCAATCGATTCAGCGTCACATAAATAGCTTTTATCTGCTGCATTAGCCTACTATCCAGATTAATGATTTCCGGTTTCAATCTTTATCGCCATAGAACAAGAATACTAAGGCGTAGCGAGTAGTGGCTTTTTGATATATAGCATTCAGCGTCCGAGTAACAGGTTCTATCTTCGATCTCATCAATTTATTGCAACTCGTAGCTATAGAGGTACTACTTCAAGTTTGAATATTGAGTGCGCATCGCTTGGAAGTCTGCCCTAGTTTCACACTGTGAAACGATAGTCACTTCCTTCTATATTTCGAACCAAAGTTCAGTAATTGGTTCTGTCTTTGCCACTGTTTTCTACTAATGGCGGATGTTGTACACAATTGACATCACTTCTGGAGTCACCGTTTATTATATATTTAACAACAGCAATAACGTATATTCTAGACCAATGTGACAAACCAATTATTCTTAGGAGAACTAGTTTGTTGGCTGGATTAGAGTTTAGCATTTCATCCCAACACCAAGGTTAGGTTAGGTTAGAGTTCAGTATTCCTTCTCAGCACCTAAGTTAAGTTAGGTTAGGTTAGAGTTTTATCATTAACTTTCTGCACCTGAGTTAGTTTAGGTTAGAGTTTATCATTAATTCTCAGCACCTAAGTTAGGTTAGGTTAGAGTTTATCATTAACTCTCAACACCTAAGTTAAGTTAGGTTAGGTTAGAGTTTTATCATTAACTCTCTGCACCTAAGTTAGGTTAGGTTAGAGTTTATCATTAATTCTCTGCACCTGAGTTAGTTTAGGTTAGAGTTTATCATTAATTCTCAGCACCTAAGTTAGGTTAGGTTAGAGTTTATCATTAACTCTCAACACCTAAGTTAGGTTAGTTTAGGTTACAGTTTAGCATTAATTCTCAGCATCAAAGCTATATATGAGACATGGACCTAATACTTAAAGTGGAATATGAACCACCGTAATGCTTTCAACATTTTAATGTTATCATGACCGGAATTCAACCCGGTGCCTTGTGCACTAATGGGATTTAGTGCATGCTAGTCAGTAGATCAATAATGTAGGTTAGAGAATTATTGTATTCGTTGTAAGCAAGCACGTCTACAATTAGTCTAAGTTTGCCCCTAATTTCCCTTGATAGACTTTACCTTAGAGATTGCCTCTACGTATGGTAAGGAATGCTTCAAGTTCTGATAGCCTTAACGTATAAACCTGTATATGATTAGACCAGACAAGAAGGCTGCGCAGAAACGCATGCGCCTTAGATTAAGGCTTGAAACATTTTAAATCAAGCTTGACGGGTGTATCAATTTAAAGGAAGTTTAGAGTTAGCTTTATATTACGGATTAATTGCAAGTCAGCAGCAAGCTTGCGATAGAAGAACTAGCGATTTTGCTGTTGCCTTGGTTAGGCCTGAAGTTATGTAAATACAAGTTTGTGCAAGTCTACGACTTAGCTTTGCGTTCTTGAGTAAGGTTATCAACGAACTTAAAAAGTTCGTTACTGAATTCTCTCTGTCTGTGTGTCCGTCTGTCTGTTTGGCAATTTCAATGTATTTAAGGAGCCATAGCTTGAAAACCATAAGCTGTAGATAGATGATATTGATGTTGATCAATATCTAAGAGGATAGTAAATATTTTGGTACCAAATAGTAACCGGTGGCCACTGTCCAACTGGCCACTGTTTGGTCAGTACCCAGTTGTATACTGGTCGTCAATTAATATCGGTACGAAAATGCCTAACATTCCATTAGGGATTGATTAACACCAATATCGTCTCTCTCTGATTTACCGTTCCGGAGATATTGGCCAAAAGATAGTTCTGATTTCGGGAGATTTAAGGAGCCAAATCTCGGGAACCGTAAGCCTACAGAGATCATATTGGTGTTACTCAATACCTAAGAGAATGATGAACATTTTGGTACCAAGTAGTAACTGCTGGTCACTGAATAACTGTCTACTGGCCAATTGGCCACAGTTCCCCAGATATTGGCCAAATCAGTTCGAATCTCTAGATATTTAAGCAGCCATATCTCAAGAATTGTAAGTCATAGAGAGATGATATTTTGCTAAATTTTGCGAGAGAGACAAGGTGTGGATAAGAAGATTTACTTTTACATCTAGGAACAATGACAGTTATCCTTCTCGCTCCATCTCTCCTTTTTTAAGTTCGTTCTGGCAATGCTCTTGGAGCATTCTCAACTGGTTTAAATTCTGGATTGGATTGTTTTACGCTTGGTTCTGGTGAAGTTACTTCACCTTTGAATGATGATAAAAACGTTTGAAGTGAGCTATTTGGAAAGAATTACTTTCGATTTTGCATAAGATGGAATAATATTAATTGTTGATGAAAAGTTTTAATAGTTCCTGGGTCGCTACAGTTGTCCGAATGAAAAAAAAATGAAACTCATCGAAAAATAATAATGTCAGACAAGTAGTAGACACAGTGAAGGCTTTGATAGTTTTTCTGACATTGAGGGAATCTGATGTCAACCACAATATCAATTCACTTAGTTTTGTTTCTGTTCTTTCTTTTAGTGTCTTGCTGCGGCTACACTTACGAATGGAGTGGAATCTTCCGCGTCTATTTAGTCTGCACAAGTAAAAAGGAAACGCTTCTACACATAAGAATACTGAACTACAGAATGCGTTGGAACAGTTTTAGTGTATGGCTAAACGAGGATACGTTTCCGATACGTTACCCCTAGCAGCGAACTCAACCTAGGTGGCTACTCGTTAATTTTACTTTCACCAGAGTTATAAATCATACTGTGAGCCACTCAGGGTTTCTACTCGTTGCTCCCGTATTGCTCTCATTCATGCAAATCACGATAGATAATCCTATTGTGTTACGTAGATTTTTCTGTGATTAGCTAATTTTTCGGAATTTTCTTGTATTTGTGTGAATTTTCCTCTGTTATACACGCACATACTTTATAATAGCAGAGTTCCAATACTGTGCTCAAAGCATCTTCCTAGCAGATGTTTCTTGCTAAAATCTCCTTGCAACACGTCTTTCCTTTTTTTCTTTTCACTAGACATCTTTTACTGGTTCCGAAACAGCAGACGGTTTATTGTTTCCAAACGCGCCAAATACCGCTCGATCCGACGCATTTTGCGAGTTTTAATTGCTTGCGCGTTTCCAGTGCATTGTCATTTGTCAACCATATTTAAATACATGGTCAGTGTACTTAAACCATACGCATGAGCCATAGAAACGCGTAGCGAACGCATCGAGTAGCCATGCACTTACGTATGATGTTTAGTACTCATCAGATTTGGCACATGGTCTTTCTCCATTATTACATCATAGGCAATAACCTCATTCGTTATTAAATATCAATTTTGAAAACGATCTAGATGTTCTAGAAATGAAAAAAAAGTTGGGGAGTCTACAAAATTCGCATTTTTAGGAACTTCACAGAAAAGGTGTTCGCACTGCATAACGTTGCGTCTGCTATCGGTAGTATCTCGCTAGGGAAATGCAGTGCACATGTATTTCAGACATATGTATTGTGGCGTCTCTCGTACGTTATAATATATACAAAGCATTGAATTTTGAGAATGAATGAAGTTTTAAAATAATAGTCAGAAGTAACACTAAATCTAACAGGGAAAATCTTTAAAATTGCGTTGCTTCTTTGGTAGTGTATTAGTTGGCAACATTTGTAAAGTGTAATACGAAATGAGTGAATTGTAACTCGGAGAGGTTATTTTGACAGAAAAAAGGAATCAACCCTAAAAGATGATTCTCAATGAGAAAGTCTGCTAGAGAAAGTAAGTAAGGCTTTTCGCTTCCAGATGGCGGTAGTGTCGGGAAGATTTGCAATACGGTTCTCAGTGATACGGGGAGGCCAGCAGCCCAGAGGGCGTATTGATATGCAGATGGGTAGGAAAATGTCATTAATATTCATACAAGTGGTAATGGAATTCTATGTAAAAGACGGCTTTCACGAAAGGATTTTTCTCTTCTTGTATATGTGATAGCGTTGTCGCCTCAATCCGTTAGAGAAACCGTCAGCTCCTCGTGCCCCAGTTCACTCTATAAACAAGAGTCTTATGCAAAATAGTCGCAAAACGCTTTTTTTCCTCTATTTTTTTTTAAAAAAAAGAATACTATATTCTACCCTAAATCGCTTCTTACTTCCTTTTTCATTCATTTTTTTTAATTCATACGCATTAAGTATGTACCTAAAGGGCAATTACTAATTATGCTTACTAAGAAAAAGGTACGTATTTTGCATTATGACTTTTTTGATAAATACGTCGTTGAACAGCACTGAGCGTTATATTACATCTCTGACCGTGGAACTCAACTTTGGTTTAAAACTCCTTAACGTGAAGAGTACTATAAAATAAAGAGTATTTTTTTGCTACACACAAACCAGTTTTTGTCTTATAACTACTAAAATACCCGTTCTTTGCACGGGAAGATTAAGTTTAACTGAGAAACAAAAACAAAAATGTAGACTTACAGTCTTGTTCAAAAAGCTTGGCTGTTCACTTTGTTTTAGGCAACGGTACTAGGAAATTCAAGTGCTTCAGCTCAAAATGAATATCTCAATTAACCAGTGGCGTATCTAGAAAGTAAAAACTGAGGTGGCAGCAAAAACCCAGACTATGAAGGTATATCATGAGTTTACTATAAGCTTTCAAAAATAAGAGCTTAAATAATTTTTGTCACTTAAAAAAAAAAAAAAAAAAAAAAAAAAAAACGGGGAGCTTAAGCCCCCAGGCTCCAGGCTAGTTCCCTCACTGCAATTAGCATGAGAAAATCAACATTTCCTTGTTTTAAATATTAATTCTGGTTATAGTACAGGGCTTTCCAAATCGAAATGGGTCGGGATTTTTTTAAATTTTTTTTTTAACAACATGAACATAGATAAAACCTATGCTAGGAAGTCTGCAAGTATTTATCATAGTTATCTAATACTACAAGGGTCTATGCACTTTACCATCCTACTCAACTCACAATTTAATAATCAATTAATTCAAATTTTCGATAGTTGATTAGGATTAGAAATTATATTTCTGGGCTTTTGGTATTTATGGTCATGTTAGCCAGTTACATTTGAGGAATGACGTCCCTCGGCGGCCACACTATCCAAGGTAAGGGAAAAAGCTGTCTGGGTATTGCATTTTAGGTACCATCCCGGCATGTATCTGGTGTGAATGAAGAAATCCCAGGAAAATCTCGCTCAGAATGAGGTGATTGAAACTTATAAAAATTTTGCTCAGCCCAACTGGTTCAGTTAGACAATTTTTTGCTTGTTAAGCGAGGGTAACATGGAAACTCGGTTGCTAATAGCTGAACTTCTATTAAAACTAACTTTTTTGAACAGATCTTTTGGGTTACTAGTGACCGAACAGTAGTCCCTTAAACAAGTACTTCTGATCGTGGTTTATAACGCCCCTAGAGGGATGATGGCAGAAAGGTATAATTTGAGGACTGTAGATTTTTTTAGACACTGTGTGGGATTTCACGACTTGTAAGACTCTTTTTTTTATTATTACTAGCTGAACGTGCGCTCTCTACACAATGCACCATATGAAAATGAATCTCCTTGTTATTCCTCACAACATTTATGCATGTCCATTTACAGACACGAGTGAATGACGTTTTAATAAAAATCAGCGAGGAGTACCATAAAGGGGAGATTTTTTTTTCCATTACTATTTTTTTTCAATATCATCGTTTGCAAGATTCGAGCCTACTTCCGGTTGGAGTTTCCAATTCATGTATGACCAGTGTTTTCTTTCTTCTTGTATGCAGTATGTAATAAGCAAATACATTACACATATAATTAATGAACATGCACGGCAGTATATGGCAGCCAAGTTTCGAGAATAAAATGGAAACTGGCTTGCACTGCCGCAAGCATGTTATACACGAACAAGAGTTTTGGGAAAAATCGCCGATTTCGAGGCTCTGTAAAAACGATTTTATTAATATTCCAAATCTAATATTCCTAGCTTTAGCCATATTCGAGTACTGGACTCTTAAAATATGCAGCTTACAGGTTCACCGATTTACTGACTCATTCACCAAATTGATCAGGTACTTCCCAATGAGATAGAGACGTGAAACTTTGCATAAAGGTACCCTATAATGACTTGAGTATGGAAAAGGTCCAAAATGTGAGCAATTTGTTATGGGAAATTTCTATGGGCGAAAAACTAACGTTAGCCAAGCAAGACTTTTTTTTTTCACTCACTCACTTATCAAATTGATTAGGTACTTTCCAATGAGATAGAGATGTGAAACTTTGCATAAAGGTATCTTATAATGACTTCAGGATGGAAAATGTCCGAAATGTGAAGAATGTGTTATTAATTTTTTTTATGGGCGAAAAACTATAGCTTGCCAAGCAAGAAATCGTTTCTCTGTCACTCATCGCATTGATTAGGTACTTTTCAATTGATAGAGACGTGAAACTCTGCATATGGGTACATTATAGTGGCTTGAGTAATGAAGCAGCTCGAAATATGAGGAATGTGCTATGTTAAATTGTTCATGGATGAAAAACTGCCCTTAACCAAGCAGAAATCTGTACGTTCACTCACTTATCACATTGATTAAACACTTCTTAATGGGATAGAGACGTGAAAATCTGTATATGGGTACCATATAATGACTTGAGTATGGAAAAGGTCTGAAATTTAAGGCATGTGGTACGGGAAGTTTTTATGGGTGAAAACCGTCCTTAGCCAAACAGAAATCTGTTCGCTCACTCACTTATCATTGATTAGCTACTTCCTAATGAGACATGAAACTGTAAATAATGGTACCTACCTTACGTAATGACCTGAATATGGAAAACGTTCGAAATTTAAGGAATGTACTATGGGAAATTTTTATGCGCGGTAGCCATTAGATACTTCTTATTAATGAGATAAAGATGTGAAACTCTCCATAAAGGTATCTTATAACGGATTGAGCATAAAATTTGAGAAATTTGCTATTAGAAATTGTTATTAAAAAAAAACTGTCCCTACAATCAGAATTGAGAACAATTCCGTTATTCAACACATCTTGTGAATAGTGATAATGTTGTCAATCATCCGAGTGGTCGAGTGGGTGCCCTCCCCGCTGGTCTAGTGGCTATCACGTGCGCCTTTGGTGTACAGGATATGCGGTTCGATTCTCGGTGGAAGAACTTCTGGAATTTTAAATGTCTTCGATGTTTCTGTGTTCGTGTCCATGTCGTTCTAGGTTAATAGAAAAACGAAGCTAAGCTCACTGAGAAAAATTCGTTATTCGGACAGCGGTATGTTGTATAAACATACGGATCTTTATGTTTACTACAGAAATCAGTACTTAGCATACGTTATCCGTATGCTACATACGTACTGCACTTTTTCCAGCTTAGATGTTACAACATGTCGTTGCAGCATGTCTGGCATCTAACAGTTTTCCGTACATTACATACGTATACGTATGTTGCGTACGTCAGCTATAAGTTACATATGTCAATTTGTATGTGAGATTCTGACCGCCCATATGCATACAGTTCTTTCGTTCATATGGACATTGCGTTTATTTGGAACACTTATACGGAAAGTACGTATATAAAATGTACTCTTTCAGTTATACGTTCAGTGTATGAAGTCCAAAAACTACAGGATTTACATTATGTGACCTACATATTTCTCATTTATTGCAGTCATTGGTATTAAATAGATATTGAAATTAAATTGATAAGTAAGAGAATGTATGGGTGTGAATATTTAGAATGAATGAAGTCTTCCAAGAAATGAGAAATCCGATTGTTTGACTTTTATATCAGATATATTGATGGCAAATATAATTAAGTTCACTAGCTATTTGAAAGGTGTATATCATTGGAAGGAAAACCTGAGGCAGTATGAAACTGTGCAACATGCGCGCCATATAATGAACTCCGTAATTTCGCAATGTGGAAGAGTAGAGAACAACTAAGTATATTGAAACACCAGCCATGTCTAGTGATGTAGCTTCAAGGATTCAGTATCAAGGGTCTTGGGGCCCTGTTGATGTTCTTCGTATTTAGGTAATGAAAAATGAGATGTTAGCGATCGTGATTTTGTAGCTCGGGTAATTGAATTAGAATCTCAATTGGACACAACTTTGCGACAGATGGTTAATAGAATAAATTCTTCCCGCTGGTCTAGTAGCTAGTATATGCGCCTTTGTTGTACAGATTCCGGGGATCGATACGCAGTAGGATAGACCTTGGGAACTAATGTTGCATGTCACACATTATAACTCCTTTAAAAATGTGCAATTCTAAATTTAGATCCAACAATATGCCACGATTGAGAATCCCAATATATCTACGACATTGATGTGATGAACTATAAAAAGCAATGAAGTCTGAAGAAAAACACCAGAGGTGCAAAAGTGCAGCCAAACTCGTCAATCTCAAAAAGTGTTGAGATGAGGATGGATAGCCAAGTAACTTGGCCACTGCATCTGAAACCAACACTGGAACTTGGCGCGAGGTGTCAAGAAAAATGATGTTAAGGAGCCTTAGGAATAGTGGTCGTGGGCGTGATGTGTTTGGGGCCACCACCAACCTTAGAAATATCAACTTCGCTAAGGCTCTAAGGCATATGCAGTATACTGCAGTAAAATTGGTGGTTCGAAACCCAGAGAAGGAAAACATAATCCTCCACAAGGCGTCAAGGAAAATGCTCTTGACGAGACTTAGGAATGGTGCTTGCAAGCGTGGTGGATTTCGGGGCCACCACCAGCCTTAGGGTTGAAATGTCAAGGAAGTGAAACTAGAACAGACATCTTGGTGTATTCGAATATGTTAAACACCTCGCGCCGAGCTCCGGTGTTATAGATATACCACATTGACTTGACACCTAGTCTTCCGTTCAGAGATGGAGTGGGTCAGTAGGTCGGTGGGTCAAGTAGGTCAGTGAGTCAACAGCATGTGACCCACCGTGACCCACCACCCACTGCGACCCACCGTGACCCACCACCCACCATGACCCACTGCGACCCACCGACTCAGTCTGATCTACCGACCCACTCTGCTCACTGCATTGTAGACAGTATCTTCTGAAGACTGGTAAATTTGTCTTTGTTTTACTTCCAAGACCTTCATTTCCCTTCCTTTACCATTTGTTTCCGTCTACTTACCTGAGGTGAGTATATTTATACAAGTGAAAAAGGAACTTCAGACACTTTTGGATATTGATATTTGTAATTGTAATAAGGGCAATAGGACATATACTACTACTTGGCTTTCGAGACCTGTGAGTTTTTAGAGGAGCTAACTACTGGAAAAAATACAGTTTTGAGTCACTGTAATATATATTTAAAAAAAAAAATGAATATAACTATGTGTGCCTGATCATCAAGGTCAAATTGCAAAGTCAAATGAAATTACTTTTGGTATATAGTTAGGCCTTAATCCAAGCTGGATGTTATATTGCTTTCATTATAATACATAATAACCTAAGGAGGTAGTGAGGATTTGAATTTTTGCGAAAAAAAAATGAGTATCTCGCAAGCCGTTAAACTTCCGGAGCTGAAATTCAGTGTATTAACTCTTTATTGAAAATAAACAGAATGTGTCCTAGCATTTTCTAAAATTTTCCTTTATGTGGGGGCACTTTCTATATATGGAAAATTGGTAGTGAGTTGGTTTGTAAAAATGATCGAAAACGATCGACGTTATTTAAGAAAAAAATCAGAAACAAAAAAAATACAGTGCTTGGTTCCATTGTTTTCTACTATAATAATTGCTGAAGCTTATGTTTATTATACGGAGCGCTTACAGCACAGGACAATCAACCCATAAAGTTGTGAGAAAAATAGGCATAAAATTTGTACTGTAAGCTTAATTACACGACAATTTTAAGTTTGGATTGTACGCATAATTATATGAAAAATTTTACACTTTTTTCCTTTTACGTTGGTCTACTAACCTTGATTTGGAACTTTCAAATTTCATCCTTTTTTCCACTGAAAAGTATCGATAATTCATCAAGGAAATACTTATCTATATATATAAAAGAGAACGTACAAAAATTTGTCCGCTCATCACGCTAATACGGCTGAACCAATTTCTTTCATTTTTGGGGGGTTATTAGGATTTGGACCCTAGATGGTTTTTATCATATCACTTTAATTTTTAATTACCAGTGTCTTGAGATAATTGACCATTCAAGTGTCCATAACGTACAAATCCTTTGTTATTAGTTCATCATAGGTAAAAATAAACGTATTTATATGCAACCCGCATGACCGTGTCACTCGGCGGGTTAACATAAATGACAGGCGATATACAGCGGAAAATAGCTTGAATCTTCTGTTTAAAATTTTTTAATTGATTTGCTTATTTTTACAGACACTTTTACAATATGCCAGCACCGGGATGACCGCAGCGAAGCGGGGCGGGTTAACATAAATGACAGGCGATATAATGTTAAGATTTACTGCAATCTTCTATGGTTTTTATCATATCACTTGAAAGCGAAAAAGTAAAAATTATCTAAGTAACAAAGTTTATTGCGTTCCGGGGTGACCGCAGCGAAGCGGGGTGAACGCTGCTAGTACTATGATATTTTAATTGAAATTCATCGTAATTTGGCACATGACAAACAGCAGTGTGGTAATTGAAGGGAAAGAAGGAGGGAAATTCCCATTCACCTCTGAACACTTTCTAGGAACCTCGTTCCCTTTCGCTTTCTAGACGGGGGAGGGAACTTGGTAATGGCATCAAACCTTCATGTGTAATTACAAAAATTAAATTTATAAACAGACAAGAAATCATCAGTTTATCAGGCTTTAATTGATAAATTTATGCACAATATTCCCTATCGAAGGTGTGGTATATGAAGTTTATGTTTTCCATGAGTCGACATTGCCAACTGACATGGTTGATATGGAAAAGATGTTGTATGGTGATAGAGAGATGATACTTCTTTCTGAGTATTTCAAAACTGACTGAGAAAAACCGTTATCAGACTTAAGTCTAACAAGCAGATTGTCGATGAGGAGTTTGCAGAATCGGGTAGATGTATTATCAATTTCCACGGCAGAGTGCGAACGGGGATTTTCCCTTATGAATTTACAGATGACTGATATTAGAAATACATTAAGTGCTCAAACATTGTCTAACTTGTTGCTCATCAATGTTAATGGCCCACCGCTAGACAAGCTTAACCTCCAAAGTCCCGAATTTTTTTTACTGCACCAAGAAATTATTTCTGAATATTTTCTAGTTAGTTAAATGTATTTCAGTGTATTAAAAGTAATTTCATATTAAAATGTGCCATAGGGGCAGAGGGAGGGCATGTGCTCATTTGAGTACTTTAGGGGCGTACTACATATATTCATTGTAAATGTAAAAAATAAATAAAGGATGTTTTTGCTAGAAACGAAGCAAGTATTAGCAGCCAGGTATCAATAAAGATTTAGTTGTTTTGTTTTGAAGCAAAATTATTTATTTTAAAATCATTCGTGATACATTCAGTGTGAGTATAATTACTTATGAGAATTTAGTTGAATTCACTGCATACCATAAACGACTTTTTACAATTGTTTACTGAAAATTCAAAAGTTTAGTGGGAAAAAAATATTATTGCAGTGTTTACAACAAACTATGCTTTAATTTTGTGATGTTTCTTAACAAAGTGAGAAATAAAGAAAATCTACTAGTTGTATATTTTTACCTTCAGTACCTTACAAGATAAGCTGCTAACATAATAATGTACACTCAATGTTTCATTAGAACAATCATGCATTTTACATCTCGAGAATAACTTTATATTTGCCATGTGTAATACTATCTAGCATGCACTGTTGTTTTCATAACATATAACCTTGCAAACCCGGTGAATGGATTTACTTTGTGTGTAACGCAAGAAAACCACTTCTATTTCGCAAGCAAAGGAAAGCTTCGCAGTTTATGCATCTAATCCTTGTTCTTTCTCTGTATTTTTCAAACCTACATCGATATTGTGATTTACCAGGGACATGATCTGGCCAGTGATTTACTGAATCATATTAAGGGATAGGCATAACATTTTGTTATCTTTTTTTCACAGAAATCACCTTACTGTTATTGTTACTTGGCCTATCAACTTTGGGACTGTCACGTTTTCTGGGTCAGACGCTAATAGAGAATTAGCAATGTTTGATCTAAATTTAAAACAGATCAAAATCGTCTTTTTTTGGTGTACCTGCAAGCTTACAATCTATTTTATTCAAAATACTACAGCAAAATCCAAGAAATGAGTGTATACTCTTACAGTCCATTTCTTAGTGTTAGTGGAGATTCTGTAGTACGAAATCAATCTATCTTGCAAATCTACACCCCCATTTTCTCATTATAATGTTTCACTACAGAAGGCCTAGGAACAAAAACATGATACTTATCTTCTTTGCTGTATATTAGGACTTGATCTTGTGGTAAACTACCAAAAGCCGTAGATAACAAGAGAAGACTCATATTGTTCTTCCATTTAACTATAACTATTTTACCATCACTTCTACATACGACATCACTTCGCCTCTTACCATTTCCTTATCACTCTTCAGTTTTTTTAAATGCTCTTCCTGTTCTATTTCGCATTAATGTATCAGTACAATATGTATTTGCCCCAACACTTTTTCAGCAGTGGACACACTAGTAAAGAACTTGTCAGTATAAACAAATTTTACAGAATCCATTGGTTCAACTAATTTTTTACAACAGCTCCTCCTACTCCATACACTTTCACTAACTCTTCAGGAAATGTATTTTTACCTTGATATTTCAAAAAATTTAAAACCAAACCATCACACGCTGCTAGAACATTTTTTTTAATCTCCAAGGATTGGGCTTAGAAGGAACATACTGCTTCAAACCTTGAGTTATTTTCTGTCGCGAAAAAAGTATATTTTATTCGTCGATAGCAACGGTCCTTTGTTTGTGGCACCAAATTACAACCGTGTTGTATCTCATCAACTATTGGCTTCACTTTCCAAATTTTGTCTAGTGATTCCGAATCATGAGATAAGTTATGTACAAAATACAGCATATTTATTTCTAAATGCAATTAAAAGAAAAAAAAACTTAAAATAGCTTTTGAAAGTTAAAAAATATCTAGCAATATGAAAAGTACTCAAATGAGTACAGGGGGATAATATGTATACATAAGACCCGAAGTACTCATCTGAGTACATGATAATTTTTACTAACTTCTGAAATGTACAGAACGTCCAAATCTCGAGTAATGTTTTTATATCAAGAAGTTTCTCTTGAACTACAAGAAAATATTTTTTTATACTATACCGAAGGTAAATCAAATAATATACTCACGGTTTTTGTCAGGACTTTCAATCCCTTCCTCTCCTGCTGCAGCCATACTTTTGAGTCTAACACTGTATGCTCAATGCTGCTATCTGATGGACCCAGAGTGCACTAAATTTGTTCTCGAATGAGTACTTGAGAAGCAAAACGTGTAAGGGTGCGATTGATATGTAACGGCATATATTTACGTAATATTAAAATGAATGTATTCAAATGAGTACTGGGGGACCGTAGAGGTTAAAGTAAACGAGCTAGTTATTTCTTGGCTGAAGGACGGACATCATTCCGCTGCGGATGATTTACCACGAAAAAGTTACCAACAGGAAATAAACTCGATTTCAGGTTTGTTTTAAGGTGGAAAATTACGAGTTATGGAAAATGTATACTTGTATTAGTAATGGCTTATTTGTGTTATTCAACTTTGTACCTAATTTTGGTAAGTCTCTTCTTTGCTTTAAGTAAACTACTTTGAATAAATATTCATAATAATTGCAATTATGCATATTTGTAACTTAAATTTAACGTGGTGTTTTAGTGATTACACAATTACAATTATGAGCATACTTTATGGAGATGCTTTCACAGAGGGCAACCGAGCACCTTTATACACTATGAAAAACTGGTTTTTCAAGTCTTTTGTGAGAAAAATACTGTGAACTGAGAAACCATAACCTTTTCCATATTGCGCAGTGATATTTTCCTGTGAATAGAAGTTTCTTTTGAAATGTGTTAAGAAATTAACACTTGCAAGAATACTCTCTTAGTACAAGTATATTTTAGGCACACACTAATTTCCCCCACCTCGAAGTGCTTCAACTTCCTCACTGATAAACACTTTACCATTTGATATTGTAAAGGCCAGATCCACCGTTATTGTAACAGAGTGGTGCTTGAGCGATTGAATAGAAATTCAAACTCTGATTAGTGGCAATTTCACAGTCTTGTTTTATTACAAATGTAAACTCTTTAGTCAGTACAGAAGAGGCCGTGGATCGTGTTCAGAGTTGATGACGATGGATTTTGGTGAGTCAGAGTTCACAGTGGATGAGAGTGGTTCATGGTGGGTGGTGAATCACGGTGGATGGTGGGTCACGGTGGATGGTGGGTCACGGTGGATGGTGTTTCAGAGTGGGTCACAGTGGGTCATGGTGGGTGGTGGGTCACAGTGGGTGGTGGATCATGGTGGGCCATGGTGGGTCGTGGGTCAGTGTGGGTCATGGCGGGTGGTGGGTCAGTGGGTCGTGGGTCAAGTTTTCATTGACCCACGCCAACTCTGCTTCCGTTTCAGGCGCTGCTATCGGCTGAAGGAATCCCACTCTCTTTCGCTAAAGCTCTCTCGCTTAGCAGCTGCTGAACCCTTATTGGCTCAACGCGTGGGTGTGTCGGGGTGTGAGCTTTAGTTCATATTTTTGCCACGGCTCAAGGCATTTTGACAGCACAATAGTTTCAGATGCAGTGGCCAAAGAACTTGGATCATCCATCCTCATCTTAACATTTCTTGAGGCTGACGAACTTGGCTGCACTTTTTGCACCTCTGGTGTTCTTGTTCAGATTATAATGTCAGTGATATATGGTGTTCATTTTGCAAAACACTAAAATTTATGAAGATTCATCTTAGACTGGAGAAATGGTTATCCTTCGTCTTTCATTATAGTTTTACCATGAAACAAATGCCTGAGAGATATACAACATTTGTATATAACTATGTAGTGTTGGAATGTATAACTCGTATAATATGATTCTTTACTTTCTTAATAATTTCAACACTTCCAGTGTACTAATAAAAATGTAATAAAGAAATAACAGTCATGTTTATTATTATTATTATTATTATTTAATTAGATTAGAACTGACAATCTACACAAAATTTGAAATCAATCAGCGAAAACGGCAAGTTTTTAGCACTTGTAGTTTCGAGACCTCATTGTTGAAAAGATTGGAGACAAACATGCAAAACTTTTCTTTTTAAGACAAACGTATAAAACTAGCATTTTAATTGTAGTTTATTGGGCAAAAAACATTACGCATTTTACTATTTATCAAGAAGTTAGACTTTCAATAATAATAATAATAATAATAATAATAATAATAATAATAATAATAATAATAATAATAATAATAATAATAATAATAATAATAATAATTATATCGGCCTCGTTGTACCTCATTTTTCAAGGATTTTCGTTTTCTCTACTTGTCAGTTTCCAACAGTAAGCGGCTATATCTTCCTCCAAGTAGGGCCGCAGTGGGTCAATGATAATGTTCGCCTCTGGTGTATGGGGTCCTTGGTTCAATCCCAGCTCTTATCTAGTGAAGGTGACACTTTATGGTACTGTGGAAGTATTCCATTATCTCTGCCAATTCGCTAGTAATTTAGCGTGGATCGTCGTGAATAAGCCGATTTAGTCGTTTCGCATGGAACTAAACGGAGGGTCCTGCCGATGCATGTCTTTGAGGTTGAAATTTCAGTCTTTATATCGCTTAAATCATATCGAGCCTTCTTCGCCATACATGTCACAAATCCGTCGAAAAGCTTCTGCGGCTTTGGCACCTCAATTAAGCCCAAAAAGCTCTTTTTTGTTGACTTGACATGCCATCTAATAGCCTAAAAAGAAGAAAAAGTTTATAAGCATAGAAAAAATCTAATCACAGTGTTTTGTACAATTCTCTATCGAATAACATAAAACATGTGCAAAACATTTTATTTTTCACGCAAAATTGTCACTTAGACCTACCGCTCACTGGCGATGAAACAGTTGCGCAACAATCTCCTCGCTGTCGCCTGCAGTCAGCAACTTTACGGAGACAAAAAAGTTTTGTTGCCATACTCTCGCTCACTGGCGAAAGCAACAGAAAAGTTGCCGAGCACTTTATATCACAATTTACATAATCGGCAACCGGAACAATTCATATAATCGCTGGTTTCGGGCATTAAAAAAAAAAAAAAAAAAAAAAAAAAAAAAAAAAAAAAAAAAAAAAAAACTATAGCCCATTCCAATGGTTAAATAAATAAATTTAAATAAATGAAATAAGACCTGCTTAGATAAATTTCAGTCCTCCTTTTCTACTAATTTCAAGACGCTGAATCCAATAGAACTATTGTCTTAGCATGTCCCTCTCTGGGGTCTCGAGAAAAATAATTTCAAAATCGGGTGGATTGAGCGTCCTAAAATTAGTACGAAAGGTCTATTAGACATGTACCCTATCGTGGGCACCTTTACATTTGCATGAGTTTTTTTTTTGTTTGTTTGTTTGTTTGTTTGTTTTTTTTTTAATCAATTCACACTCGGAATTAGCGTGCATAGGTTTTCGAGCGTGTTAAAGGTCTATAGGTTCAAAAAATTCATGAGTGGAACTAACAATGCGGAAGTAAATAATTTGAAAAGATTAACAATGAGGACGGGGGATGGACTCAGACGACATAACATTATTATAACAAGATCTTCTAAAATGTTCTTGCAATTTTTAGAAGTAAGGGACCATGGCTCCCCAGCAAATTATCCTAATTACACCAATACTATCAAATTTTGGAAGGTAGCGTAAACAGGGCCGTTATTTCAAAGTTTGCTTAAGGGGGGCAAGACCTCTACCGACATAAGACTTTCACGTTTTGTACTAGTAGATTAATAGACAATATATTAGAGTATATATATATATATATATATATATATATATATATATATATATATATATATATATATATATATATATATATATATATATATATATATATATATATATATATATATATATTTCTCAAACTCTTGGGGGCAATTGCCCCCTCCTCCCCCCTAAATGACGTCCCTTAGCGTCAATGAGTGACAAAAATAACAACATTATGTAAGCTAATACAAACGGGAACAATTATTCGAATCGAAAGATAACAATAATAACGAAAATATTAAACGACTGGAAACAAATAACAGAACGAAACTAACAAAAGCGGCAATCCGATAACAGTGTACCGTAACTGTACTCTCAGATGTTCTACGTATAGCCATAAAATAAAAATTGACTTTCTGCGTTCTTCCTGCGTATTCTTCACGTTTTAAAATTGTCTACTTTTATACTGCACAGTTTTTTTTTTTTTTTTTAACATTTGAAATGGAAAGAAAATTGATAATGATAATTTTATCTTTATTTTTCTAGTTGTGGGGAATTAATGAAAGTAGTAGTGTGTAGTATGACACCGATATGTCATTATCGATTAATGTACACTCATGTCCAAATTCATTGTCGCATATCTATAACTGTCTTCTTGTAAAAATATAATTTGATAATGATTTGGCAAGGGTACTTTTAATACTGATACTATGTGTATAATCAGGAAATGTATACTTGTGGTAAATTTCATAGGAAAAGGATTATAAATATGAAAATTAGAATGAGTAAAACAAAATGTTACTAAATGGGGAAGAAAGATTTGGTTTCGTTTTATTGTTCTTATTTACTGCTCTTATGACATGAAATTTGCCACATACATGTCTTTGCCGATTATACACATACTAACATTATAAGAAATACCGGGCGAATTCGTTATCAAATTATATTCTTACAAAAGAACATATTTATAGACATGCGACAATAATTTTGGACATGAGTGTACCTACCTGTGTTGTTTTTTTCTTGGCTGCAAAGCTCATTCTAGTTTCTTACAACAGCGAAACACACTTCCTTCAACAATTTCTTCTTTATATATTTTTTTTCTTTAACGCTGGGCGTTTCTCTATTTCCTCAATTAATTTTTCATAGTCTTTATCACTAATTAAAGACATGCTAGTCACTAATCAAAGAATGTGTTAGTTTCCATTGCGAACACTTCTTTTCTCGCGCTACACACGGAACGAACTGTTACGTGAAAAAAAAAACTTGTAGAAAGCATTTATTTTTTACCTTTCTACTTGGCGACACCTCGGCAACTTTTCTATCGCCGTCGCCTCAGTGAGCGGACACCCATAAGACTCAATGCATTTAGCCAGAGCAACAAGATAGTTGCCCGACAAAATGTTGCTAGTTAGCGGTAGGCCTTTTAAAAAAATCTGGGAAAACCCAATACCAAAATAGAGACGTAAAGACCTTGAAAGGAAATATAAAGTACTGCAATCTGCTTAACACGGTAAATAATAATAATAATAAGATCACTCATTTCTTCTGTGCATGGTACTATATTGCACTAGCGTCACAAGCCAATTCGAAACAATATTTATCAGTTGATATCAAGTAAAATGGAGGTATATTTATTAAATGATACAATACCAATTATGTTTAATAAAGCATTATACAAATTCATTGTAATATAAGCGTTACTAAACTGTAGGAAATCTGTAATTAAACCTATGATTAATTTGTTCATTACGTCCCCGATTGTTTGGATTCGTGGTTTTGTCTCTCTGGAGTTGTAGAAACAGGATCTGACTCCAAACGAGATACCTGTCGTTTGAAGTAGCTTCACACATGCCAACAAAAACAAAGAATTATCCACAAGTGTCATACAACTTCTCTGTAAGTGATGCCGCAACACTGGGACGTATTGTGATGTCATTTACAAAATCAGCGCCGTTTGCCCCCTCACATCTGTTTGCACATTATGAGGAAATATCGTCTTGAATCTATATATTCTTTTAGAATATTGAAACGAACATAATAATTTATGTATTATCAAGAAGAGTGCAATAATATGTGAGAACAAGTTAATGAATACGAAATTTGCATACAAAGAATTTCAAAACTGCTAACTGTAACCGAATTTAATGCGGATAACACATTGATGTTTGTGAAAGCTGTAAAATCCAGAAAGCTAATTCGTCCCACGATTATGTCATTTACCTTGACACTTCGTGGAGGAATATAAGGTTTCCTTGTCTGGGTTACGAACCATCAAATCTTACTGCAGTATACTGTACATGTGTCTTAGCGTCTTACCAAAGTTGATATTCCTAAGGTTGGTGGTGGTCCCAAACACACCACACCCGCCACCACTATCCCTAAGTTTCCTTATCATTTCCCTTGACGCCTCGTGCCAAGTTCCAGTGTTCGTTTCAGATGCAATGGCCAAGAAATTGGCTCATCCATCCTCATCTCAACACTTTTTGAGGCTGACGAACTTGGCTGCACTTTTTGCACCTCTGGCGTTTTTGTTCATATTTCACTTCTTTTTGTAGTTCACCATGTCAATGTCGTATATTGGGATTCTCAATTGTGGCATATTGCTGGATTTAAATTTACAATTGTACATTTTTAAAGGAGTCATAATGTGTCACATGCAACATTAGTTCCCAAGGGCTCTCTCACCGGGAATCGAACCCAAGACCCTGTACAAGAAAGGCGCACATACTAGCTACTAGAACAGCGGGGAGGATTTATTCTGTTAAATTTCTGTCAGAGAGTTATGTCCAAACTAGATTCTATAAAACGAAACATTTATGTATGGTACGGCCAGTAAAGACTTAACATGCACTGTAAGTCAATTTGGTAAGATATGCTTAAAATAGGAGTTGTCACCTGCTCCTACTTATTTGTTGCGAAAAAATAAAAAGCTTTTTTAAGTTAAGTGCAATCGATTATAACGCAATTTAATCAATTCAAGTGTTCTTTTATTTATTTACAATTTTGATTGCTGCTGTGTGTTTTAAAGCACTATTCAGATAATCAGTGTCTATCCTTACTATATATAAAACTACATGAGCTGACATAAATTATTGAGCACTTTCTATAGGGCTACAATGATTAAATTTGGCACGATTGTAGCTTTCCGGAACTAACCGACAGGGAAATTGCCAAAAGTGAATATTTTTAATTTTTAGGGGTCTAAAGGAGGATAAAGAAATTCCCATGTTATTTAAATGGGACTTTTCTTGAAATAAACAATCTTGTTGAAATAAGTACAGAAACGATAGAATTGTGGGTTCAAAAGGTGCAAGGCCCTAGGCCTAGCAAAGACAGTGTGTGCGGGGTGAAGCCCCCGGATAGACAGATTCAGGAAATATGAAGAGCAAGTTCACGAAATTCGCTGTTGATAAGCTAATTTTCAAAAGTTATAATATCGTTAATTTCACTCAACGGATATATATTCTAAAAACATTAGCTATACTTTCTTCTGTACCGCCTATATTTTATGTTTTTAAAGAAATGAGCCGTTTCCCGTTGTAAAATATTTAAATATTCATATACCAAATTTTGACAGAACTAGATAGCGACCAACTTCTCCAAGATAATCGTATTTATTACTCGTAAGTATGTGAACATATGCCGAATGACAGTACTTCCTTTACGTCTAATAAATCTTCAGCATAATTCGTACGCACTAAAAATAAGCAAAACGTATTAATTCCATCGCCCGAGAAAAAAGCACATAAAGGAAGTACTGATATGTAATTTTAATATCTTTATAAGTTGCAGAATATAAACAGAGCTATCGGAAGCCCGTGCCTGTCAAAATGTGTGTGACCCTGTGTGGGCCCCACAATGATTTTTCAAATGAGAGTCACTATTTTTTTTTTATTCCAAATTCGGTATCTACGGAACCAACTAAATCAGAATATGTGCTGCTTAAAGCTGTAGAATGTGAGTCCCAGGTCCTACAAGGCTGAAATCTATGAGGGTGAGTAGTGCAAAAAGTTCCGGAACGGTTAAGTATCTTGGTTATTTTTTTCTGGAAACTTAAAACATACAAATTTGCAGGATATAAACATAACTATGTTCCTTGTGTAGGCCCCATGGGGCTCAACTGTGATTTTTCAATTAAGAGTCCTTTTTTAAAATTCCAAATTCGGTATCTACGGAACTATTTAAATCAGAATACGTACTGCTCAAAGCTGTAGAATGTGAGTACCAGGTCTTACAGGGCCGGAAAGACTATCTGGGTGAGTAGTGTGGAAAGTTAGGGAACGACTAAATATCTCGGTTAGAATGCGTTTTTCTGAAAACTTGAAAGATACAAAAGTTGCAAGAAAATCAACAGGATTATTGGATTGGTAGGAAAATGAAAATATTTAAATCATATGGGGCCCAGGGAACCGAACTTTTATTTTGTAAGCGGGAGCTCCTGTACCAACAAGGTGGACGTGGGTTTCGAGATGTTCTTTAAAATTGATTCGGTGTCGCGAAATCCTGCAGTGTCTAAAGTATCAGTAAAAACCTACTGCATAAGTAATTCAGAGGGCATCAACAGATTACTATTGTTTGGAAACCTACTCCAATTATTTGAATGTTAGGCACTCTGAATCATGGTAGATTGTATATCTACTGCAAAATACGTACAGCTTATAATATATACTGCACACACATTCGCACTAGTGTTCATGGGCCTTATAGGGGACAATGCAATTGCAATTGTGTAAAGTTTGTAGAAAAAATACACAACTGACAAGGAACGGACATGAACCTGTCATCCGGATATCCGAATCAAACCTAGTTGTACTTCTAAAATAGCTGTGTTGATTTCTTGGAATATTTAGCTTCATTTTGTCTGACAAAATTTTATTGTAAAAGCTAAACAGTGTCTTTCTAGTAAACAAGTTTTCACAGTTTAGCTATTACGTTACAAACATTTTTTTGGTGATTTTAATACATAAAATCACGTATTTTCGTTTGTGTGGACGCCCTTTTGGTAGGCTTGTCTACCGTCCTCTTCAGTATCCCAGCACGTGCCTGCACTGAGCCACTTGTTCCCTCTTATTGTAGAAGCAAAAGTCATTTTTATTGTCTACTAGCTGAAATGCCCATCGGTCAGATAAAATATCTATGTCAGATAAAAAATTCAGATAAAACAAACTGAACAACGAAAGAAAAATCGGTAATTTTCTACTACTTTTACGTATTCCGATAAACGCCCCCTGAACCCCACGGCTCCCAGCGGATGGGGACTGCATTTGGAAGTCAATTCATGTGGGAGTATCACCATTGATCCCAGCGACCGCGAAAACTACGAATTCGACACTAATATCAGTCATTTTATATTACTTTTACATGTCCCGGTAAACGTCCCCCCCTATAAGGCCCACTAATACCTCCTAATTTAAAAAAAACGCTTTGTCTTGGTCTGGGGCATGGAAGAAGGTTCCATTGACCAAAAGTTGGTAACTATCGGTCCAATCGTCTTGTCCC
Source organism: Thermobia domestica (assembly GCF_964235325.1). Classification (NCBI taxonomy): domain Eukaryota; kingdom Metazoa; phylum Arthropoda; class Insecta; order Zygentoma; family Lepismatidae; genus Thermobia; species Thermobia domestica. The sequence goes on from NC_137470.1 coordinate 185,086,208, forward strand.
CAGGTCGCACACAGACACACAGACAGACAGAGACACAAACCAACTCTAACGAAACGTCCTGTATTTCTTTTAACTAATACACAAGGGTGAAGTTATGATGTTAATTTTAATTACCAGAATCTCAATAATTATTTAATATCAATATTTTTGAATTCATAGAATTAATTATCCTTAAGAACTCATCTAACAGCAGATATTTTTTTTCAATGCATTTTCTATTTCACTTAAAATAAATATTCGGATATGTAAAGAATATTCGGTTTACACTTTCTTAACTTTTGTTTCTATCTACATATAACATAGTTCAGTTTCTGTAGGTTCTCTCTCTCTTTTTTTTTTCTTCACGCAAACACACACACACACACACTTACATAGATTAAAAGAGGAAGAAAAATGTAGTGTGTGTGAAGAACTAAGTGACAGAACAGTCTCTTGCTGTGCGAAGCAAAAGTTTCAGATTTCGACCATCTTCAACTGAACAGCCCGTTTCTTTTCGATGTCATCAGTTATATACCATGACAGACGCTCCCCACCTCTTGGAGTAATGCGCGTCCAGGACTTTTTTTTATGTGAACCCTAAAAAGATTGCATTTCTTCAGGCTGAAAAAAGTTAATGGGTTTAAATTTATAGAATCTTAAACCTAGTGTTCATCCTAATCAGAGGAGGTCGCAGACACTTCTTATAAGCTAAAATACTTCAATATTCTACTCGGATACATGGTGAGTTAGTGAAAGGCATTTTACCTCACGTCCTTGACACCAATCAGCTAAGTAACCCCGAAAACTATGGATTAGACAGTAATATCAATCGTTTTTGATTATTTATCATATCACCCATTCTCATTTCATAGGGATGATAAGGATATGTTACACTCACAGGGAGCTAAACTTGACCTTAAACACAAAATCGATAATGTCACTATTTGTTTCAGCAATACAGAAAACTCTTAATACGGCACTAATATCGGTCTCTTTCGATATATTTATGTAGCCCCCTAACCACCCCTAGTAATGAAATGAAATCTAAATATTACGTCCCACGGCTATGCCGGCTACGCAAAAGGAGACGGTGATGATGAGAAATGAATGAAATGATGGAATGATAAAAGTAGGAGGAAACGGGAGAATACCGAGAAAACCTACGCACATAGTGTTTGTCCACCACAAGGTTCACTTGGCACGAGTTGGGATCGAACCAAGGATCCCACGCACCAGCGGTGAACCCTCTACCACTAAACCACCGCCGTCCCCTCCACCCCTAGGAATGTAAGGGGGTGTATTGCCTTATTATTTATGTGGGGGTATACATAATAAGCATAATTCATTTTCTCTGGTGGTAATGACCTTACGTTTGCATCTGAAAGTGTTTTAAACCAGGTGAAAATAATAAATAAATAAAATAGAAAAATACAAACAAAATTGATTGCACAACTTTAATTAACTAGATATAAAGATTTTATTTTCAAGAATATATTTGTAAGAATAAATGTTAGTTTTTTTTTTTTTTTTTTTTTTTTGCGTTGTGAATTCCGAAAAAAAAAAAGCAAGACCTATTGGTAAAATTTTCCCTCGTGTTTGTACCTCCAGCAACTTTCTGACCCTGCGGCAATATCTGGAGCCCCGCTGTCTGGCGTTGCTGAGAAAGAAATTAGAAAAAAGAGGAAAAAAAACCTCCAACAATCCCTTTGCAAAGGATTCTTTTCGCAGACATTCCTAACCTCTATGGAGTGTTTGCAGAACGAGGGCGGGTGTTTTTCTTTTTCCCCTTAACAGGGTGTGAAAGTGAGAACGTCCCTATTGACAACAAAGGATTAGGAGCCGTATTTTTTTCTCCCCTACGTTTCGATACCACCCTCGTTTTGAGTCTTCCTGTCGGAGAACTGTAATCATCCTAGACAAAGGAGGAAGGCGCGGATCAAAGTAAAGCTCAAATCTATTATACACATACACACAACATCTCAATTAACATCTTACAGCGGATTAATAATGAAGTTAATTCGAAATGCACACAATTAGTTTGTCAACAACAGATAATTGTTCTACTGATTACAATTCCTATCGATCAATAGAAGCTCGAAAGTTTGGTAGCAATCAAATTGGCTTTGCAAGCGAACATAATACAGATTTCATATTCCGACACGAGCCAATTGATATCATTGGCTGTGCAAAGGAAACCTCTTCGCTATTATCCTCCAGTGACACGACTAATCTTGCTAAACTGGTATCACAGAGAAGCCAGTATAACAACTACAGTCTAGGTAGAAATATACAGAAAAGTACTCGATAGAACTCTTTTGGTATGCAAATTATAGTTGGGTTAAAATATCAAATAATAGTTTCAATGAAGTGAGTACTTTCATATAAAATCAACATTAAAGACCAAAACCGTATCCACGAATAAATTAAATGTCGATTGAAAGCAAGTCACTTGTATTATTATTCAGGCCAAAATATTTTGTCTTCGCGAATCCTTTCAAAGAATTTGAAGTGTAAAATGTATAAAACTATAATTATGCCTATTGTGCTATGTGATTGCGGAACATAGGCGCTTAATTTGAGGGAAGTACGAAGACCAGAAGTATTTGAGAATAAAATCATGAGGTGAATATTCGTGCCCAAGACGGACGGGAAGTGGGAATGACAGAGGCTTCATAATGAGGGACTGCAAAATTTATACTGTATACCAAATACTGTTAGGATTATGAAGTCTAGTAGGCTCAGAAGAGCAGGGCGTGTAGAGATAATGGAGAAAGTAGAAACAGTTTCAAAGTTTTAACTGGAAGTTCAATTCGAAAACGACCATTATGAAAACCTGGGAGCAGATGGGATTATAATATTTAAGTGGATCTCGCAGAAATAGGAAATACAAAGTTGAAACTGGAACCATTTGGCTAAAAACAAAGTTAATGAAGAGATTTTGTAGACGTGGCATTGGAGCTCCGGGTTCCACAGGTAATATAAATTAAATGAAATGAAATCTTTAAGTTTTACGTCCCACGGTTATGCCGGTTAGGCTAAAGGAGATGGTGATGATGAGAGATGAGTGAAATGATGGAAAGTAGGAGGAAACGGGAGAACCCCGAGAAAACCCACGAGCACGGTGTTTGTCTACCATAACGATCTGCGTAAAGTTGCATATAAGTTTGCTCAAAGGAACTATGTAAGATACAATTTCTCGCGTTCGAAACAACAAGCTATACAACGGCTTTACAACAAGAAAGCCACAGGGTCTTTGTCAGTCCCGAATGAAACTTTTCAAAGTCAATCATCAACCATGCTCTGCTACAGGCCCTGGATCTTCTACTAGAAAATCGAAAGGAAAGTAAACGAGGAAAGGAGAAAACAAAGCACATAAAGTTGATAACAATATTCGTACATTTAGTGGTATTTCGTATTACCAGCCGAATTCTTCATCTTCGACGATTGAATATCTTGTGTGAAATGTAAAGCTTGATTCCATGTACGATTCGTAGGGGCAAGGAAGTATGTGATGTTCACATGCGGACTACGCTTGGTTGCCTCTACTTCTTAAATACAAGTGTAACTTCAGACTCAAGTGTAACTATTGAGTCTCGAGTGATTTTTTTATTACAACGTATTATTATTTTATACGAGCAATATAATTTCATTCTTTCATTATAATACTTTATAATCCAATGTATCACTGTGAGGGTAACAATATTGTTGTACTTAAATTAAAAAATATACTTTACAAAAACTGTCCTTCTTTTTTCGAATTATTGTTCTTTTTTTCGACCTATTGATAACATATATGTTTGCTGTTATGATAAATAAATGCATTTTTCAAATATATTCATTCAGTGATTAGTAAAGTCAATGGTACTATTCACCATTTGGGTGGCCCTATTCACCCAATCAACAATGGTGAATAAGGTCACATGTAATACTTTGTATTTTCTTAATTTCCTCTCTAACCTTAGACGATGTGTAAGCATTTCTGGATGGAATCAATGGCTAATGAATGCAGGAAGTATTATATTTACTAGAAATGTGGGAAATATAATTAACAATGAAGGAGGAGCAAGTATTTTTTTTGTTAAAAAATGGCCCTAATCACCTACAATTACTATACTCTCATTCTTAGATAGTTATTAAGAACCATGTTTTCGTTCTTAGATATTTTTAAGAACTACACTCTCATTCTTAAATGATTGTTAAGAATCATGCTTTCATTTTAGACGCTTTTAAGAATTATGCTCTCATTCTTGAATGATTGTTAACAGTCCTTATTAGATGATTCTTATTAGCAAATATTTAGAGGGGTGTGGACCTCTCTTCTACCATTCGATAGAGCCTATTCCTCCCATTATTGAGTCCAAATTCTGAAGTCGTCACATTTGAGTGTGTAGAGTCCATAACTATGCAAAAAAATCAAAATGAATAGGCAGGTGTTATTGATTATAATGTATGGCTTGCTCTCCTCCCTATTACCCACGAGACAAAACGATAAATAATATTTGCTCATCTCGTCTCACATATTTTATAGAAGTCTCGTCTCGTCTTGATTCACAAAAAATATTTTCTGCCCTCCTTTTGTAAATTTAAATACAAAATTCATGTCCTGATTTCTTTCTTACTTTAATATAGAAGTTACAGGATCATTTCGCCTCCTGAGAGGTCCATGATATAAGTGATATGACATTTAAACCGTGTGTGTACTGTTGGCATATATTATGTAATGATTTGCGTATCTTTTAACGTTCATTTCTGAAGATCATTGTGTTCGTATCATCGCTTTACCTGTTTATATACTATGCACGATATAAAACGAAAACAATGTTTGAAAACGAAAAATGAAATATTTCAGTTTAATGTAACACGATTATGCCCTTTAGGCTAAGGGAGACAGAAGATTAAAGTAAGTGAATGATAATTGGATAATCAGTGGAATGAGATTGTGAGCAGTGGCGTCATTTCAGACTTCACTTGAGGGGGGTAAGAGCACCACCGACATATGACTTTCACATTTTGTATTAGTATATTAGTAGACAATCGATTAAAGTATATGTATTCCTCAAACCCTTAGGGGGGCAATTGCCCCCTCCTGTCCCCCCTAAATGATGCCCATGATTGTGAGAAGAAACGGGAGTATGCAGAAAGAATCCATTGACACAATAATCTCCACCACAAACTTACTTGGTCGGGGATCGATCCAATGACCTAGAGGTAAGCGCTCTGTCACTGAGCCACTGTGTAACTTAAAAGAGTGTTTGAGATCTATCACTTGTGAAAACTAGTGTTGCCCAGGAGACAAGTAATTTTTGTCTCGTCTCGAACAGTCGTTTTGTATCATTTTCAAGTCAAGACAAAGGGTTGTTGGCTCAGTGGTAGGTTGGCTCAGTGATAGAGCGCTTACCTCTGATGCGTGGGACCCCTGGTTTGATCTCCGCCAAGTAAGTTTGTGGTGGACAACATCCTGTTCGTGGGTTTTCTCGGGGTATTCCCGCTTCCTTCCACTTATTCATTCCACCAATTCTTCCATCATCATTCATTTGCTTTAATTATCGTCTCCCTTAGCTTAATGGGCATAACCGTGGGCCGATAAACTGAAAGATTTCATTTCATTTCATTTCGAGTCGAGACGACAAATTAACCGTCTCGCGAGCAACACTAATGGCAGTGTTTGTGTCTTCGAGCACGAGGTCACGGATTTGCTTCCGGTGAGAGAACATTCAGCGCACTATAATGGTTCAGCTCCACTTTACACTAGACGTTTAGTGTAGCCTCGTTACTGACAAAGAACATAATCACAATTGATTCAACGCATCTAACATTAGATTTGGAATCAAAGATTTAAAGCTATTGTTGGAATTTAAACTTTGTCAGTCACTTTGGAGCTTTAGGAGAACAGCAGCAATATCGTGGAGAATAAAATGTAACGGTATTTAGAAGATATTTTGGAATAACACAGTTATTAGAATCGTGAAGGAAGAAAACTGACAGAGAGAGAGACCAAGAAATGAAAAAAAGAAAAATCGACCAAAGACATTCAATTTGTATCTGGATTCTCTTCTTATTGAACACATTTTGTGAACACGTTTTCACTTCTCCCTCACACAACAGATCCAATATTGAAGTTCCTCATAAAAGGATGCATTCATTTTCAATAGCACCAATGCATTAACAGACACACAAAAAATGTTCTTCCAAAGTACTTGAGTTGACACTGAGGTATGTTCCAAGTTGACATAAAGTAGAAATCCCAGAAAGGTCTCTATATAACTTTTTTTTCTTCTTTTTACAGAGAGAGAATACCAAGTCCAACAGCCCACCATCATCGCTGACCGGAAAGGAAATCCAGTTGAAAGGTTTTCTCACGTCGCAGCCAGTCAGCAGTGCCACTTCAGGAAGGCGTACTGAGGCTCAAGCACCCAATGGTCAATTGCAGCCTCTATAAGTGGAATTAACTTCCTTTGCACGAACAGACAAATCATCAATATGCCTTTTCTTTGGCTTTTCTGTCTGTGCAAAAAGCTTAGCTTCCCAAGTTCTATACGAATGCCTCGAGTGTTGAATCTCTTAAACGGTGGTCGTAAATAAGCACAACCAAGTGGTAAGATTTCGTGTCTTTATAACTAAGCTAATTTCAATTAAATAATAAAAAAAGTTTGAGTCACAACACTCACTCTCTTTCTTGACTCCGATTGACTATCCATTTCTATATTGGCAGAATTTTTGGAGTCTGGGAAAAGTATTTGTTCTTTTTTAATCAACATATATATATATATATATATATATATATATATATATATATATATATATATATATATATATATATTGATGATTAAATTAAAAAAACAAATAATTTATATTCAACAAATTGGTTTCCTAAACAATAAGTTTTGCAAATATTTGTTATGAGTAACGTGTTATCATTTTCATTTGTCTCAAATTAGAGCAGGAAATTCATGTTATTATTCAGTTCAGAAATCTCTTCTAATAGCGTATTTTGTAGCGTAATGTGAAGCTTGAGACATATCAAATGATAATCATGCTTATTGTGTTGTATGCTTGCGAAACATGTTCGCTTGCTATGAGGGGAAAAACGAAAACTGAAATTATTTGAGAACAAGATCCTGAGACGAATACTCGGACCCAAGAGGAACAGGAAAGGGGAATGGTGGGAACTTCATAAAGAGGAACTGAATAATTTATACTGTTTACGAAATAATGTTAAGGTCATCAAGTCTAGGAGGGTCAGGTGGGCAGATTATGTAGCCAGAATGAAAGAAAGTAGGAACGTTTTCAAAGTTTTAACTAGAAATCTAATCGGAAAATGACCATTAGGAAGACCTAGGTGCAGAGGAGAGGGTAATATTAAGATAGATCTCGCAGAAATAAAAATACAAAGTAGAAACTGGATCCAGTTGGCTAAGGATAGAAGTCAGTGGAGAGCTCTTGTGAACGCGGCATTCAACCTCCGGGTTACATAGGCCATAAACTTTGTTCATTCCTCATTGTTAGTGCCCAATCAATAGTTTTCGTATCGCTGAGATGAATAGTGATATTATCGATGTCGTTTCAGCCCAAATTCATCTGCTGACATGAGGGTAGATTGGAAATAGATTTCTGTCATTACATTTTCATTGAAATGCTTATCGCTGCAAGTAAAGGGCTTCAAATGCTTTTCAGAAAATTATTTCATCTTATATAGAAAAAAAAAAACTTCAAAAGATCCCTTATTAAACAGAAATTTATCTTAAATGAAAACTGTCACGTGGAAAACTGAAATCAAAATATACATTGTAACGGAAAGCTTTAACTTCAGGAATGAAGCGTATAGAAAAATTTTAGACAACCTATGAGAGGAGATATACACCGTTACCTAAAAAAAAAAAAAAAAAAAAAAAACTTCGTTCTTTTGTCATCTTACTCATAATAACCTTTAGTCGATCAAGCATGTTCTTCCATGTACACTCATGTCCAAAATTATTGTCGAATGTCTATAAATATGTTGTTGGGGGAATATAATTTGATAACGAATTCGACCGGTATTTCTTATAATGTTAATATGAATAATCGACAAAGACATGTATGTGGCAAATTTCATGTCAAAAGAGCAGTAAATAAGGACAATAAAACGAAACCAAATCTTTCTTGCCCATTTAGCAACATTTTGTTTTACTCATTCTAATTTTCATATTTATAATCCTTTTCCTATGAAATTTACCACAAGTATACATTTCCTGATTATACACATAGTATCAGTATTAAAAGTACCCTGCAAAGTCATTATCAAATTATATTCTTACAAGAAGACAGTTATAGATATGGGACAATCATTTTGAACATGAGTGTACCACGAAAGCATATGCATCTATTATTTTCTTGGTAACAATCTCATCAGCACAACGTTTTAGGGTACTGTGACATATATACAGAGTGTCCTAAAAGTAATAGTGAAAAATGAAACCGCAGATTCCTGCCACCAAAACAAGAAAAATAAAGTTTATATGACATTTTGGTCGGAAAGTGGACAGGGGCGGAGGTAGACAGCTTCGAATGTGAGGGGAAAGGAACTTCACACTTAGGGACAGGAACTTGCCGGCCTACAAAAACGCATTGAAGACGCGTGTGAACAGTTACCTAACACACCAGGAATGATGGAATGCATTAGAAACTCACGGTTAGCACGTTGCATTGATGTGGGAGAACAGCAGTTTGAACATCTTTTGTCAGTACGTTAATTGTTAGCAAGTATGATCTACTCGGTGAATCCCTAAATGGAGTATGAAGAATATCTGACACAGTTATGTAATATACGTTTAACATGTCAAACCGATGTGATTTTTTGTTTTTCTGAACCACCTTCCTAGCTCCTGTCATTATTCCGCTGGTTAGATGTGAAGTTCGTTTCCCCCCACATTAGAAGCTGTCTATCTCTGAGCATGTTCACTCCCGGACCATATGTAATATAAACTGTTTTTCTTGTTTAGGTGCCGTGAATCTGTGTTTTCATTTCCCGCCATTACTTTTTCGACATCCTTTATATGGCATTTTAAGTTAGCAATGTGTCAATTTGTACACAGAGAAAAATCCATTCTCCGGACAGGTGTATATTGTACAAATATACGGTATCCTCTTGCTTACTATAGAAATCAGTACGGAGCATACGTTATCCGTATGCTACATAGGCACTGACCTTAGATGTTACACCATGCCGTTGCAGGATGTCTGACATCTAACAGTTTCCCGTATATCTCATGCATATACTTGTGTTACCTTCGTCAGCTATATGTTATATATGTCCATTTGTATTTGAGATCCTGACCGCCTACATTGTTTCATACGGAAAGCACCTATAGATGGGACACTTATACAGAAAGTATTATAAAACATGCGTTTTCAGTTATACGTCTGTTGTACGTTAAGTCCAAAAACTACAGGAATTACGCATGTAACCTATCTTTTTTAAGTACGCCAGCTACATTTTTTTTCTCAGTGTAGCACAAACAAATACCATAATTGAATAAGATACGTACATCATTTTATGGCAATAAGTCCATTATATGCATTATTATTATTATTATTATTATTATTATTATTATTATTATTATTATTATTATTATTATTATTATTATTATTATTATTATTGCCTTGGTCTAGCTGAGTTAACCGGAAACTCATATTTATGGAAACTCTCGGTACCTTGCTCTTCGATTTTGGTAAAGACAGATTTTATTGTGCATATATTCATAAAAATCAAAAGACAAAAAGAAATCATAGATTATGCAATACTGTAAAAAAAAATCATAAAACGTTTCTATACAAAATCAGACCAAATATCATTCCTACTAGGAAACCTTCAAATTTTTTTTTTTTTTTTTTTTTTTTTTTTTTTTTTTTTAAGAAATAAGTGTCTGAGCGCATATCGCATCCGCGACTTCATAACAGTAT